>NW_006408574.1:3371801-3430193 GCF_000296735.1 Chrysochloris asiatica | reverse complement strand
TAGAACTGTACCACCTAGGGACTCCATAAAGGCAACTCAGTGTTGGTAAACAGGAAAGTTTTCTTGGTTTGGTTTGGGTTTAGAGAAGGGAGGAAGAGGCGGAGGAAGGGCAGGAGGGAGACTAAATGTCTATATAGAAGTATGGCTTGGTTCTAAGCACACTAAGTCCACTTGTCATTGTTGCTAAGTGCTGTCGAGTCGGTTCTGACTCAGACGGACCCTGGATAGGGTTTCCGAGGCTGTAAATCATTGAGGGAGCAGAAAGCTTCATCCTTCTCCCTCTGCACGACTTGTAGGCTCAGACTGTGGGCCTTGTGGGCTTATGCTTTATAGTCAAGGCACTCCAAAAGTGCACGAGTGTATTTTTTAAATATGAGGATTCTTCAAAAAGTTCACCGAAAAATTTTATCATCTTTTAATTCTACCTTTCCATGAATGTTTTTGAAACACTTTCATAGTTCCTGAAAGCCACAGCAGGGGGTAGTTCCAGGAATCGGGATACATATAATGGAGCAAGTAAAAATAGTTTAATGGACTATCCAGTGAGGATAGAAATGCTCACCATGCAATATCAGATCAAAACATCTCCTATGGTACCACTATTACATTGCGCATGTGCAGAGAACAAAGATTTGAGGCCATGTATCACAGCTCAGCCGCGGCCGAGTCTGAGTAGTAAGAGTCCAAAGGATTTTCATTTTCTTTGCTCCTTGTCTAATGAGCATAGATTACTTTTTTAATCAGAAAAAATCAAGTACTAGTAATTTAAGTTTTATTATTTTTCCATTCGAAAAGTAATGTTCATTATAGGATATTGGGAAATGCAAACAGGTAGAAAGAAAGAGGAAAATGGTCCAGTTCTTTATAGCAAAAAAAATCAATCATGCTATTCCTGGTCTGTCTCCTTTTCATCTTTTTCTGTTCCAATCTTTTTCCTAAGAGAGTTTTGTCTCTTTTTTTCTCACAAAGTTACTCTCATTTTCTAAATTCAATGGGTAATTTATCTAAGGAAATGTGGGAACTCCTGGGCGGTACAAACAGTGAATATGTGCGGCTGGTCTTTGAAAGATTGGAGATTCCAGTCCACCCTGAGGCATTTGGGCACAAAAGGCTGGCAGTCAGTTTCCCCAACTCAGCCCCTGAAAGCCCTCTGGAACACACGTGGGGGCACCGTGAGTTGGGGTGGGCTGGTGGGGAGCTGGTTAAAGAAGTCTAGCTTCAACGCCAGTAACCGTAATAATGACCACCACAAACCTCTGCTTGCCATTTGCGGTGAAGACAGTGTTCTCGCTTTTAACCCACTCAGCAACTCTGACAGGGTTGCTGGTGGCACAGTGGGTAAAATGCTGGGCTGCTAAAGAAAAGGTTGGTGGTTTGAACCCAGCAGCTGGCTCTGTAGGAGGAAGAAGAGGCAGACTGCTTCCGTAAAGACGTATAGCTTCCAAAACCTCATGATGCAGTTCTACTCTGCCCCACAGGACCCTAGGAGTAGGCATGGACCTGTCGGCACTCTGGGTGTGGGGTTGGTTTGGGAGTAGCTCTCTGCTGCAGGTGACTAAATCTCTAAGTTATCAATAGGCGAGGTTAGCTGTTCCCTCAGGGACCCGTTGTGGGTTCCAACTCCACCTCCAATACTCTTTACCAAAGTGATTGGCTCTTTCTAAGGTATCAGCCCCAATCCGGCAACTCACCAGTGTAAGAAGACATAGAAACCAGTCGTTCAGAGGTGGGACCCATCAGTCAGTGGTCTAAGAAGATGCTTGGGCCAGCCCTCATTTCACACATGAGGAAGTGGAGGCCCCGGGTGGACAGTGACTAGTTTGAGGTCACACAGTGGGTGGGTTCAGTCTTCTGACTGGAAATCCCGGGGTGGGTGTGGGTGTGGGGCAGGCAGCACTGTTTCTGCAGTGAGGAGTTTTCCCCCTCCCGTCCACCCTCCTCTGCCCCTTCTCCCTTCCTTTCTTTCTTTATTGGGGGTAGGAGTAGAGTTAGGGTTGGGACTAAGGCTAGGTCTGGGCAAAGCCTAGAACTTTGTTCGGGGTTAGGGTTAGGGTTAGGACTAGGGTTAGTGTTAGGGGTGGGGTACGGACCAGGGCTTGGTCCAGTTTGAAAGATTAAATCAGGTTTAATTTTATTTATTTATTTTCTTGAAGTTTGATTTGCTCTTCATTTAGATCTTATGTAACTACACTATTCCCTCCTTTTACTTTATGGTTAATTTTGTTGTTGCTGCAAACTGATGTTCCTGGGGTCCTATTTTCAGTCTGGTAGATCTGTTTTAAGGAGCCCTGGTATTGTGGTGGATGACAAGCTACAATGCTAGCCACAAGGTCAGTAGTTAGGATCTACCAGTCACTTTGTGGGAGAAAGATGAGGCTTTCTGCTCAGAAAGATTTCAGCCTCAGAAACTTGACAGGGCCTATGAGTCAGGCACACAGTCACCACCAAGGTCTGTTTTACTTTAGATACTTCTGTAGCGTAGTGGTTATGAGTTTGGATGCCAACCTGAAGGTCAGCAGTTCAAAACTACCAGCTGTCCCACAGAAGAAAGATGAGGCTTTCTGCTCCCATAAAGATTTACAGCCTCGGAAACCCTGTACAGGGTTATGTGTCGCTATGAGTTGGAACTGACTCCACGGCACGTAGCAACAACAACAACAACATCTAGGTTGAGGTCTGGGTGATATTGTCGTGTATGTTAGTCTCAGGTTATTGTCTGTTATTGTTTGTTCTCTGTCCGAATAAGTCCCTTTAGTATTTTTTGTAACGGTGTCCTGGTTTTGACAAATTCTTTTAATTTCTGTTCATTTGGAAATGTCCTAATTTTTCAGCGTATTTGATGGACAGTTTTGCTGGGTATATGATTCTTTTTTGTTTGTTTGTTTTTTCTTCTTTCAGAGTTTTGTATACATCATCCCATAGTCTTCTTGGCTACATGGTTTCTGCTGAGAAATTAGAGTTGATTCTTATTAGCTTTGCATTGTAGGTAACTTTTCATTTTTCCTGAGCTGCACTCAGGATTCTTGTCTTTGGTTTCAAAAAGTTCAATTATAACATGTCTTGGTGATTTTCTTTTGGGGTCTGCCCTGTTTGGAGTTGATTTAGCTTCTTGAATGGCTATCTTCTGATCTTTTATGATGTTAGAGAAATTGTCTTCCAACAACTTTTGAACAATTTTCTCAATGTTTGTTTTTTTCTTTCTTTCTTTTTTTTTTTGTGTCTCTTCCTGTTCTGGAATTCCAGTCACATATAAATTATTCCTCTTGATAGTGTCCCACATACATCTTAGACTTTCTTTAGAGTTTTGAATTTTTTCTGATTGTTCCTTTAACAGATGAATTTTGAGAGATTTGTCTTCAAGCTCAGTAATGCAGCCTTCAATTGATTCAATTCTGCTTCTATCTGTTTCTGAAGTCTTAGTGTTAACCTTCTGGCTCTCTAATTACTGTTTTTGTATGCATTCCAATTTTTCATTTACTTTGTCAGTTTTTCCTTGTAGTGTTTTCCAGAATTCTTGTAAAGTTTTTCAGTGTTCTTGCTTTCCTCAGTCTTTCTCTCAAGCCATCGAAGTATCCTTCTTTTTAAGTTCCTTTTCATGTAGTCCTGATACCATTTCTGGTGTTATATTTTCTGACTCTGTATTTTGGTCACTTGTTTGAGGTACTCTGTTTTTTTCCTTAAATGTTTTATTGTGAATTATGTGATAGTTTACATGGGAGAACATTAGTTTTACATTCATTCTATTGTATATCATCTAATTGTCATGGTTACAATCCCCTCCATGCAATCCTTCCCCCGTACCCCCCAGGTCTTCAGCACACAGTCGCTCTCCCTCTCTGGATCTAAAGTCTCCAGCTGCTCCATCGTGAGGTACTCTGTCTTGACTGTTTATGTGAACTGAAGCTGTGCTTTCTCTGAGATGCTGTGGTGTTGTATTTATATCTAACTGATGATTGTGTGAGGGTGTGCTCTCAGAAACTCACCTCTTGTCTCCTGGTGGATGTGATAGAGACTGGAAGTGCCAGTGTAGTTCTATGTTCACTGTTTGTGTACCGTAGTCTAGGGTGGGTCCACACACCTCCAGAAGCAGGGGTGGCTCCCAACACACAAGCCCAGGCAGAGCTGAGGTTATGCAGAAGATGCTACTAGTTGCTGGGTTGGTGAAAGCAGGGACTAGATGCCCCTCCACTTACCAGGAGGGCGTGGAACAAGGGAGAACCTCGCCCTTCTTGCTGCCAACCTCCAGCCACGTCCTGTGTCTGCCCAAAAAAGCTCGAGATGACTGCACAGCTCCGCACCAGTCCACAGTTTGCCCGTTTTCCTTCTTTCTCCTGTTCAGTGGGCACTTGATCCATGCCTCTGCCCTGTCCTCTGAAGCTCAATGTTCCAGGATAACCATGTGTTGTCTGTGTCAATTGTCTGCATGTCCTTGTTGGAAAGGGTCTGCTCAGCTCATCTCCTACTCCTCCATGTTGTCCCAGAAGTCCCTCCCTGCCTTCTTCATCTGCATTTCCCTGACAGGAACCCAAAGTGTTCAGTCTTTGCAGGCAGCCTGTGTTGGGGTCAGAAAACTCTCCTTCCAGAGGAGGGAGGTGGTCTGGGCCCAGGTGGATAGAGATGGTGACTGAACAGACATGGTCATTTCTGGGGAACTTAGCGTCAAACCTGTTGTGTTTGTGTTCCAGCTCCCCTTGAGCCTACGAGGCCCCCTTGGGTGTTGGGACACCCACTTGGGGACCCCTCATGTGTGACAGGGCTCTGTCTTTGCCCAGCTCTCCCTTCTCTGTGTTTTCCCCTGACCATCAGACACTCCACTTTTTTCTGCCAATACAGAAAGCTCCAGCTCCTGGTGCTCAGGTCTGGGCCTCATTTCTGGTCCTGCGGGACTTGCTTTGCTGGGTCACCTTGAGCCAAGCCCACGGTGCCTGTGCCATCCATCTTCTGTGGAGTCTACACCTGGAGGCGGGCTGGGTTCTGGCTGAATCAGGAATCTTTTGGATGGGGCTGTGTTTCTCCTGTGCTTGCTGGTTTCAAAGCTTGTCCCTCTTTGTCATCCATGCTGTTGAGGGCAGGTCATAGTGAATGAGGCAGTTGAGGGTCCGAATTTCTATTCCCATGGGGAGGGAAGAGGCAAGAAGGATTTGGACCATCAACGTCACCTATCTATTATACTGAAGAAGAATCAAGGACTTAGACCATCAACGTCACTTATCTAGCATGCTGAAAAGGAATCTGAGCCTGGGATAGGCTGCTTTCAGAGGAGGCAGCTGACTAACAGAACCTTCTTTCTGTGACAGGGGCACCCCGGTAAGGAAGGCCCTCCAGGAGAGAAAGGAGGACAGGTAGGTATTCAATGCACCCCCACCCCCTTTCTCCCTTTCAGTTCTCCTAGAGAGCAGGTCCCAGGCTCTGAGCTCCATCCTTGCTCTGGGAGACCCCGTTAGTGGTCCTACTGAGGGTTCTCATGTAGGGGACTGGCAGGCACCTCCCTGTCTGTGGACCTGCCCATCTCCTATTAGCACAAGTAAGGGGTGCAGGTACCATTGGTATTCCATAGCGCCCCCACTTCCACCCACCTCCCACTTTAACCATGGCCAACTGAGTGAGCTTGTCGTTCTGGGTGGGAGTGGGAATAGATGGTGGGATACTGATACAGGCAAGGGTTGGAACCAAGAGACGCTGGACAGACTAGAAGTTAGGGCTCAGTCTGGTCAGTGCTGGGAACAGAGGTCCATCCCACGGGTACTTTTGTGGTCTCTGTGTTGGAAGCAGGAGGGATATGTGGGTTGGAGGGGCAGGCTGGGGTGATGGTGTTTGCAGTTTTCTCTCTCTGGTTCTAGGGTCCGCCTGGCCCCCAGGGTCCTATCGGTTATCCAGGCCCTCGAGGAGTAAAGGTGAGAGTTTGGAGGCTCCAGGTCTACAAGGGCAGGGCTGGGTGTTGCTACAGACCCCTTTGGCTGTTAAACCTTCCTCCAGCCCAAACGGTGTAGCCCTGGTAACGGGAGTGTGACTGTTGGGTCCTGGGACAGGGGACTGAACTGTGAACTTTTGGGCCGTGGGATGGGGGAGCGTGAGCTATGGATTCTGGAGGGGCTGATTCAGAGCAGTGTACCCTTCCCAGTCAGCAGTGGACAGGGCAGCATCCCTAGCCTCCTGCCCCTTCCACATGACTGGTGTCCTAATTTCTCCTGCCATACCAGTGCTACAAGTGGGGAGCTTTAAAGAATAAAAATGATTTTCTCACAGGCCAGGAAGCTAGAAGTCTGAATTCAGGGTGTTGGTTCTCAGGGAAGGTGCTGATCTTAACTTCTGTACCCTGGCGTCCTTTGATTCTCTGGGGTCTTCCTATGACCCTGCTCTTTGCACTTGCTTTCCATTTCAAAGCAGAGATTAGGGTTAGGACACCCTGAACTGGAAGGGCCTCACTAACATAACCAAGAAAACCTTGCTCCCAGATGGGCTTGCTGCTAGAAGTCAGCAAGCATTTCAGGATACAGCTCACTTCTTCATACTCTGCGCCCATTCCCTACAGCTGACCAGAGCCTCACCGAGACTCCAATCTTGTGTTGGAGGGGTGTGAGGCTCACTCCTGTCCTTCTGAGCCATTTTCACATGCAAAGCATGAAGAGTAAGGAGACAGCATCCCAGCAGGTGGCTCCCGGGATGACCGGTGTTTATGGGGGGTGTACACTTACTCACAATCCTGTCTCTGCCCTTGTAAAGGCTCTGGGAACCTAGTTAAATGGGCCTAGGGCTCCAGAGAGATACCCCAAACACAATCCTGTCTGTCTCTCCACGGTCACTATGTTTACTCCAAACTGTGTGATTCTATCTCGAGGTACTCTCTGGACACGTCTGGGCACATTGATATGCAGAGGACTGTGCCTTAGACATAGGCCCTGGTGGCGCTGTACCATCAGCGCTGGACTGAGAACCTCAAGGTTGGCAGTTCAAACCCAGCAGCCTCTCCTTGAGAGAAAGATGAGGCTTCCTGCTTCTGTAAAGATTTGCAGCCTCAAAACTCCATACATGGTTGCTGTGAGTCAGAACTGACTCAATGGCACTGGTTTGTTTGGGGTTATGTAACCAAGGAGCCATGATAGCACAGTGATTAAAGAGCTCACCCACTAACTGAAAATTCGCCAGTTGGAACCCACTGGATGCTCTGAGGGAGAAAGATGAAGCCGTCTGCTTCAGTGAAGATGACAGCCTTGGGGACTCGTTGGGACGGTTCTACTCTGTCTTGTAGGGTGATTATTGTCATAAAGTGTCATCTAGTCAGTTCCAGTGACCCTGCGTAGGGTTCTGAGTTTGAAAATGATGGGTTTGAACCACCATCCTTGCAGGTAGAAATCCAGTGCTTACCTTACAGCATCACACCAGGACTCTATAGGGTTATTGCTGTTGAGTGCCGTCAAGTTGGTTCTGACCCATAGTGACCCTGTATAGAGTTTCTGAGGAGAAAGCTGGTGAGCTTGAACTGCTGACCTTGCGGTTCAAACTGACTTTGCAGTCCAGCACATTAACCCACAGTTGGACTGCAAGGTCAGTTTGAATAGGGTTACTAGGAGTCAGAGCTGACTTGATGCCATGGGATTGGGGTGCTCCAGGAGGGTATGTGGGGCCGGGGCGCTCTTCCTTGATAATCGTGGTGTTGCCAGCTTCCTGCCCACAGGAAAGAAAATGGTGGATCCTGATTCAGTTTCTCAGATCAATTTGAAGAAAGCATAGTTTGGCTTGAGCAATTTGTACACACTAGTGGGCTCTAGCCCACCACAGTCTACCTAGTTTACCTCACTGTGTATTTTCCAAGAATTTCTACATGTCACTTCATCCCATGTTCCTGCTGGTCTGTGGTGGGACAGTGGTGAAGATGAGCTTTTAGAAACTCTCCTAGGTTCATACCTGAAATTAGGGACACCCTGACATGCTAGTCCCTAATCCCATGCCAGACCTTGGCCCCAAGGGTCTTTACTTCCAAGTCATTAGGATCAAGATGTCCCCATTGCTAGAGTCATGAGGAACTGGGGGCTGGAGGTAGGGAGACTTCCTGGTGGCTGGAAACCTTGGGCAGATCCGTTTTCTCTCTGCAAGTTCCTCTACCATGTCTGGTGCATTTGCGAGGACAATTGTTTGGCAGAAATGCTGATGATGGTAGCTCTATGCATGTTTGTTTTACAAATTCTTGCCACGTAGTGAAAGCCTTTGCAAGCTACCTTACGTGGCTAATGGCATAATACCACTTCTGCGAGCTAAAAAGGTGTTTGCTTTTGATGTTTGTGAGGAATGCTCTTATCCTGTCTGTCAGATTAAAATTCATTGACAACACGAGCAATTCAGTCAGACTTGGAAGCAGAGGGTGGAAGGAAACTGAGATTGGAAGTGATTTTCATTGGAGAAGTGGATTCTCAGGCTCCTGAACATCCGAAAATGTCTGACGGCTGCAGTCTAAAGAGCCTCAGGCCCCGGAAGGAAGTGGTAGCTGAAGTGGAATTGATGGCTGGTCATTTCTGCCAAAGCCCTAATGTCTCCCTTAGTCTTCCCTGAACTTTAAGCAGCTCCATGTCACTACGGGCCTCTACTGTATTCTGGGGAGTCCTGGTGTGGCGCTGTGGGATAATGCACTGGACTGCAAAGTCAGTTTGAACCACAAGGTCTGTGGTTTAAATTCATCAGCCACTCTTCAGAAACCCTACACAGGGTTGTTATGGGTCAGAACAGACTCGACAGCACTTAACAATAACAGCAAGTATCTTATGGAAGAAGCTCTGGTAGCGTAGTGTGTTAGGAGTTGGACTGCTAACTGCAAGGTTAGCAGTTTGAATCTACCAGCTCTCTGCAGCAGACAGATGAGGCTATCTGCTCCCTTTAAAATGTACAGCCTTAGGAACCCTATACAAGGTAGCTCTGAGTTAGAATTGACTCCACGGCACAGAACCACCACCGCCACTGTGTTTGTGGAGTCCTGGCATGGTGGTTTAGGATAAGCACTGGAATTCTAACTGCAAGGTCAGCGGTTCAAAGCCACTAGCCACTCCTTGGAAAGCCACTCCCTATAGGCCAGTCATGAGTCGGAACTGACTCGATGACACTTAACAAGTGGAACCCTGCTGACACAGTGGTCAGGCACTTGACTGCTGAAAAGTGGGTGGTTCAAACCCACTATCCTCTCTGGGACAAAGATGTGGTCAGCTGCTCCCTTGAAGATGGCAACCCCCATGGGGCAGTTCTACTTTGCTCTGCTGTTGTTAAAAAAGCTAAGTGCTGTCGAGTCGGATCTGACTCATAGCGACCCTGTACCCTGTACAGTGTTTCCAAGGAGCAGCTGGTGAGTTGGAACTGCCCGCCTTTATGGCCCAAACCGACTTTGCAGTTTACTGTATTAACCGGCAGTCCCACACCACAAGTCCCTGCTTTGCTGTTCAGCATCGCTATTAGGCAGAATACAGGTTGATGGGCCAAATGTGGGAGCTGGTGCTAGGCAGCTGAGGTGCTGCAGGGACCCCCAGCTATCGCGAGGCTGTGCTGGGCTGCTCAGAGCAGGCCCCCCTTGCTGGCGTGTTAAGTTTGATGTCATTCTGTGGACTCATGTTTAAGCCGGTTGTGGAGGGAGGCCCCCTGAGGCTGCACCCACCGTCCCCGGCCTGGCTCCTGTTGAACAATGACGCAAACGCCTGCCACGCCAGCCCACAGTCATATATGAGGGGGCTTCAAAACATTCGTGGAAAAATGGAATGAGAAGATCATGGGATTGTCCCATGAACTCGTTGAAGCTCCCATAATGCCAGGCTGAGTTAGCAGGTCTGTTCTGCAGCCGGGCTCATCCCACCACCCCTGCCTTCCTACCCACCTCCACTCTGTGTTCTGAGGCCACTGCTCTGAGCCCAGTAGGAGGCTGGGCTGGGTCAACAATGGGAGTGGGTGTGCCCTGACTGGGGGTCTTTCCGGGTGACCCAGCCGGTAGTCAGCTCCTCAGAGAGATAGTGTATCCTCTCCCATGAGGTGCCCTGAAATAAGGGAGCTATAGGGTCTCTGCTCCCCTGCCAAATTGCAGCTCTGCTGTTTCTAGCATCCCTCCCCGTTCCTCTCCATCCCTCCATCCAGGACCCCCAGGGAGGGACAAGCTTTAGAACTGCCCAGTCTGAGGAGCGCTCTGGTCATAAGAGGGCAGCTGGTAGTCAGTGGTCCTGGGAGGAAGGGGCTGCTGGGAGGCCATGGCTCTTATCCATGGGCAGGTGGCCTGAGAGAGCCTAGGGCAGCCAGAGGGGTGAGTCTCTGTGGCCAAAGGCCAGAAAGCCTAGGATGTGGCTGTTTCTCATCCCATTCCCTGGGCGCCTGGTGCAGGTACTGTGAGCGCCACAGTCCAGAAGGTCGGGCTGCTCACCTTGGACTCTTGTGTTTGCTGGGAGAATGGGGGGATGTGTCTTGAATTGATTCTGATTATAATAAATAGTAATTAGTCAGCCTGAGTAATAATGCTGCTAATCCTAATGGAGGCCTTGGATGTGGAAACAGTTAAAGGGCTCAACTTGTAACCAAAAGGCTGGGTGTTGAATCTACTTAGAAAGCCCTGGAGATTCCTGTCCCAAAGATTCATGTCATTGAAAACCTCATGGAGCACAGCTCTACTGTGACATCATGGGGTTACCATGGTTCAGAACTGACCCAACAGTAACTAAACCACAACAATCATATGGCATAGGCACTGGACTGCTAACCACAAGGCCGGTGGTTCAAACCCACCAGCCACTCTTGGGAACCCTGTACAGGGTCGCTACTGATGAGAAAGAATTAAAATAATAAGATGGCCACAACTGTCATTCTACTGTGAGCCAGGTGTTTACCTGGGTTTGCTCCCCCTGGTTTCGTCCCCACTTCCTAAATGAGGCTACCAAACCATAGACCGTGGCCGGGACCTCACCAATCTCCTTTTCCCAAAATTTCAGAGTGAAGGGAGTGTTTCTACAGGGGCAACGGGGTGGGGGTGGGGGCGTCCATAAGAAGGTGTGCTGACCAGGGAAGGGCCCTTAGAAGGAAAGCTGTCTGAGCTTGGGTCAGGGCCTCCTGAATCCCCCGGGTCCCTCGGCAGGGAGGGTCCTTTCCCCTGAGAGCATGGACACATGCAGAGACCGGGTGTGGTTGGCAGGGTGCGGGGTGGCTGAGGCTGTACCTGGTCCTCACACAGTCTGTAACTGTTTCCCTCTCCTGACTCCCAGGGGGCAGACGGCATCCGAGGCTTGAAGGGTACCAAGGGGGAGAAGGTGAGTGTTGGCTGTCCCACCTGGCAGCGTCCCGCCTCAGGCCTTACACGATGACTGGGATCCCATAAAATAAACTGGAGCTCAGGTGGTTGCTGAGTGTGAGGGGAGCAGAGACCACTTGGGGTGGGAGCTTGTTTATGTGCAGAGGGGAAAAGGGCAGGTAGAGATGGCCACAGGACACCCTTTCTCACTGGCTCCTTAGCCAGAGGCAGGGCTGCTGGGATTGTCCCATGCTGGCTGGGTGGCACAGGGCTACCTTCTGGCCTGGGGAGTCACCAGGTATTTCTCCCCCCACCCCCAGGACGGGGTTTGGGGGGCAGAGGCCGCTTAGGGCGGGGTGAGCAGTGACCTATCCAAAGCTCGGCATCTCTTGTGGTCATGGCTGCCTAATGGCCAGTACTGTCTGTGCTCAGCATAGTGGACAGGGGCCTTGGAGACCCAAGGACATGTCCCCTCCAGCACATCCTGTCCTCCTCTTCTCTAGGCTGCTGAAGAATCAGGAGGGTGTGTGGAAGCCAGGGTCCTTTTCTGGGAGAGGGTTTCCTGGGGGTAGGAAGTGCATGTAAGCTAGGACCTGGGGCAGACAGCAGACCCCTGAAACTCAGAGACGTCTCTGTGAATCCCACCTGCACAAATGCCCGGATCTGCACAGCCCTCTCTTCCAGAAAATGCCCAAGGTGTACCTGTGGGCTGTCATCTCTGCCGGCAGGTGGCGCCCTCCTGTGGGCTCTGTGCCCACTGTAGTCTCCCAGGAAGCCTGCCTTAAGCAATGCTGGCAGCTGAAATTCAGATTCTCTGGGAACATTCTTCCTCCAGCTCCCCCTCCTTAAACTCGAGTATGCAGTGATTGGATAGTGGACACATCCCCTAGCCCACAACTCAGAGGCCCTGGGCCCCCACTCCCCAACCAGAACCTTAAGTACAGAGGGCTGTGGACTACCAGCTTCCTGCCCATTGTGCTGTCCAGAGTCTGGGGGTGAGGACCCGATGTGAACAGGGGTCTTGCTCTGCTGGGAAGCAGCTCATTGGTTTTCATCCTTGTCTTCCTGTCCAGGGTGAAGATGGTTTTCCCGGGTTTAAAGGAGACATGGGCATCAAGGGTGACCGGGTGAGTGTTTGGAGTCTGGGGTTCAGGTTGGGAGAGACTGGACAAGTCTGTGGGAAGGAACAGGGTGCATGGGGTCATAGCAGGCTTCTTACGGGACCCCTCTTCAGACAGTGCCAGTCAGGGTACGGGGACAGCAGGGGTCCAAGTGCCGGACTCTCTCTAGCTCCTCCTCTCTGAAAGTATTAGCCCTATGGGGTTAGGGACAGGTGTAGTCACTGGTCTTCGTGTCCTGTGTCCATGTGGGTCTTAGTCTCTTGGAGCTACTGTCACAAAACATGTGGGTGGCCTCAAAGAACAGGTATTTGTTTCCTCACACTCTGGAAATTTCAAGTTCCTTCTGGAACCTCACGTCTAGTTGAGGTGTTTGCGGTGGCCCTCGATGATCCTCATGGGTATCTGGTGGATTCGGTTTCTGTCATGAGACACACTTACAGGGAATAGGGCTATTCTGTGGGTGAGCTCACTAGCATTACAAAGGAAACTCTGTCTCCAAATACATTCACAGGCAGGGGGTCCTGATGCCCACCTGTCTTTTCAGGACACAAGTCCGACTTCATGGGGTCAATGGGGATTTTTAAAAAATTGACTCAATGACCGCGATGTGGGACAAGACAGGAAGGGCCTGCAGACATTTGGCCACAAGGCCACGCTCAGAACTGACCCTGGCCAGACTGGGGGCTTGCTGTTGAGTCCGTGGAACTGCTCAGGACTGCTAGGACCCCTGACAGCTCTGCCATCTTGCATGGGACTGCCAGGAAAAGATGCACCCACTTGTAATGAGTAAGGCAGCTGAGCTCCAGAGAAAACCAGTCTCTCTGGAGAGGAGGGGGCTCTGTATCGGAGGCACAGGCTGCTTTCGTGTAAGTGAGGAGAGGGGATGCAAAGGCTGCTCATGGGAGTTTCTGATGAGGTGGCTTTCCTGGCCCCCTGACACCTCCAGGAAGGGTAGACGCCCAGGCAGAGGTATAGATGGGCCTCCATCCTTGGTCCAGGTGAGTCAGGGTAGCTAGGTGAGCACCGCGGGCGGCAGCCACAGCACCTGGCTGGATGCCTGTCAGCATGTAAGGGCTTCTCATTGGCTGCTTCAAGGATCCCCCTGCGAAGTGGGGTCCTGGGCTCCTCCAGAAGCTGCCAGAAGGAGAGACCTCCCTGTGTGCTCATCATTTCATCCTCCCTGTGTGCTCATCACTTCATCCCATGACAGGCAGGAGACTCATCCTGGAGTGTCTCTATCAGAGCTGGGAGAAGTGAGGCATCCCCAGCCTAGAACTTTCTCCATAGTGGGAGATACACACCTAAAGGTCCCTCTCAGCTTGGTGTGACGCCTTTTATCCTCCTCTCTGATGGTTACATCCACATTTGGGGTCCATATGATGAGATGCATCTTTGAAGGAGTTGGCACAAAAGATATGCCATGGTCTTCCTCCCTGCGAGTGAGGTTCTTGTCGTTGCTGGGTGGCTGGGACACGTCTGGAGCCTGGCGCTCTGCAGGTGCCCTGTCTGGTGTGAGAGGGAGGGTCTTTATGGTAGAGGCAGCACACACTAAACCATCATTCAAGCCGCAGCGCAGGAATTCTGATGCCGTTTGCCTGATTGTCATGCAGTACACGTTTTGGTTTGGAACTGCTCAGCTGGCTGGTGTACAGCTGTTCTTGGGAACAGATGTTCCGAGGGCTTAGCAAGAGGCAGGCAGGGCATTCTGGGACTCACTGTGCTCTGCTCTTGACCTTGGAAGCCCCCTTCCTTGCCTGAGCCAAGGTTTCCCATCCACGACTTGGGGTTGTTGGATACAGTGACAACTAAACCTCTTCTGTCCCTAAGGTGACATTCCCCGGGCCGTCGGTGGGCCTCTCGTGCCCAGGTAACTACGTAGCTTAGGGCCTGGTACCCATTTCAACACCTCCCGTGATTTCAGAACAGGAAAGCGATATCCCTCATGCCTCACAATTTTGGGTTGTCTTGCTGTCTTTGGGGAAGTAAGTCTTGGGCAACACAAATGGTCTGCACTGGATAATGTAAAGGTTGGTGGTTCAAACCCACCCAGTGTCACCAGGGAAGAAAGGCCTTGCCTATCTGTTTCTGTAAAGATCACAGCCAAGAGGACCCAGTGGGGCACAGGCCTCCTCTGCACACATGGGGTCACCAGGAGGATGGCAATGGGGAGCTTGTGTTTTTCCAGTCTGGGCTTCTATCCATTTTATTTTGGGGAGAGCTCCTATTGTTCGCCAGCTGGTTTAGTCAAGAGGAACTCAGTTTAGAGACGGTGATTGGGAAGTGGGAGCTGGCAGCCCGCTGGAATAGCAGGACAGCCTTGGCAGCGAGGTGGCAGCGAGGCCAAGCCTTGTAATTTGCTGCAAAATGGGCCCGCTTTGCCAGTAACATGAGCCCAGGCCATCGGCTCAGGGAGTCAAGGGCGGTTGGAGGACCAGCTGTCTGGGATGCAGCTGCTAGTCCCCCGGGAAAGGCCATGGGAGCTGTGCGGGTGTAGGGGTGCGAGCTGGGCGCCTCCCTCACCTCTTCTTCTCTGACTTGCAGGGAGAGATTGGCCCACCTGGTCCCCGAGGGGAAGATGGTCCTGAAGGCCCGAAGGGTCGAGGAGGCCCCAATGGTGACCCTGGCCCCCTGGGGCCCAGTGGGGAGAAGGTAAGTGAGGCAGAGCAGACTTGAATGCATTCCACCAGGGCCTCAGGCCACCCTCCCGACAAGTGCATTGTGGGCAGAGCACTGCTTTCTTATCCTGTGTGGGACCCTCTGGGGCACCACCTATAGGCATCACCCTCACATGGGCAATCTAACTGCCCATCTCTGTGGGATTGGCAGAGTAAGCATGGGGGCATCTTCCCAACACCTCCCCCGAGGCTGGAGCTCTGACAGATGACAAACGTCACCCTGGAGAAGACATGGGGTTGTGTCTTTAAGCACTCTGGTCAGAGATGGCATCTGATCCCTACTCAAGGGGCCTTTGTCTTAAGCCAGGTCAGGGGTTTCTGGAACCTTCCTGTCTTAACTTCTTGGGTGCTTCCAGAAGTCGCCCTGCAAGGACCAGCCTCTTCACTATGACCACACTCTTCGGCCTCTGGAAACCTGTCCTACCTAGTCCACTCCCCTTGTCAAACCATGCTGGCTTCTGTCTGCCCTAAGGTAACACCATCTGATGAAACTCTATCTAACATGACTCTTATCTTTCTTTCCCCAGGGAAAACTCGGAGTACCAGGGTTACCAGGGTACCCAGGAAGACAAGGACCCAAGGTAACTTACATCCTTACATCCTGTCCAGATGCTCCCAGCCTGTCCCCACCCTGCACCTCTGGCACGGACAGATGCCAGACCCTGGTGTCCATTAAGGTCACTCTGTGCACAGTCTTGGCCTCCTTTTAGCTAATTTGGAAGGACAGCAGCTGATCCTTCAGAAAATGGAACAGACCCTGAGCTGAAGGAGGCAGGACGTCCACCTGAGGTCCTCCAGGGGAACTTGGGGCCTGTCTCCTCTCAGATGGGACTTGTTTGTGAGATTTCAGGTCATTTGTTCCTAACTGAGATACAGAGAAAGACAAAACCTTTCTAACATGAAGTCATGTTCAGGTTTAAGTGAAATTGTTCCTTAAGGCTTTGGAAATCATTGAAAACATTATTATTTTTTTTCTCCCCCTCAAATCCCACATTTTATCATTCATGGATCTTCCTTAAAGAGTAGCTGGCTGCCAGACATGAGAGTCATAATTAAAGAGCTGAGAACCCCTGTCTCCCTCCAATTTGTATCTGTGGCTTTTCTGTGTACCATTAGTTCAGGACTCAAACACAAGCCTCGTCAGCACAGGGGGCATGGGCTGAGTGCTCCCACCCAGTGAGGAAATGTCTGATCCCCATCCCTCCTCTGCAGAAGGACAGTGACCTACAGTGTGTGCAAGTCCACCCCCAGCACAGGAGGGGATGTACTGTGAACTGGGTTCTTGTGTCCCATCAGATGTCCCTGCAGACCATGACAGTGGGCCTGGTGGGCACAGCCTCTGTCTTTCAGCATAAGTCCATCTGGGGTTGGGGAGGAGAGGAGAGGGCAGACAGACAGCAGGCCCAGACAGCCTTCTGGAGAGATGAGGGTGTGACTTTGAACTGCCTGCATGTCTCATGACTAAATGCAGGGATGGCTCCCACATGCAGTCCCCATCCTGAAGGGGGCTCTGGTGGTCCCCTCACTTCAGATGTCCTCATTGTCATCTCTTTTGGGGTTGGCATTGGGCCTAAGAGTGGCTGGTGGACTCAGTCCCTCAGAGGGATAAGAACCCTATGTGTTCTTCCAGAAAAGCACTTTTAGGTGAGGGCTTTTAGCTATGCAGGGAGGAGAGGCTCATGGAGAGTAGCTACCTGCACCAATACTGTGGATGGGAAAGTGATGCCCATGCCCGGGAACTGCCCATCTCCCTTCTGTGTCCCTCGCAGAGATCTGGGTTGAGTGGCTGCTTGATACCACCCTGGGTTCATTAGTGTTTGTTGTGACTTTGAAAGCTGTCATTCTGTACATAGTAGCATCCTGGGAAGACAGCATTGTATAGCAACAAGGAATAATAAACAAAACATCATCAGTGTGAGACGTGTACCTTCTCATCGCCAGCTAAGTCTTACAGTATTGTTTCCTTTTCTTCCGCATCAGCTGCATTATGCAGATGTGGTGTGTGAGTGGAGGGTGGGTGGGGGAAGTGTGGTTAAGACTCAGTTTGGAATTTTAAATTTGGAGTCTCCAAGATCAGCACGAAATGTTTGTGGGGTGGGCAGATGGGTGGAGAAATGACTAGGCGGATCCATGAATAATACAATGTGGGATCGGAGTGAGGGGCTGGGTGGGTGGATGAGTGGGTAGATGGCAGATGAGTGGATACGTTAAGTGGCAAAGTGGATGGGTGGATGGGCAGATGGAGGAGTGAATGCATGGGTGAGTGGATGAGTGGGAGGATGAGTGGGTAGGCAAATGGGTGGATGAGTATATGGAGCAGATGAATGGGTGGATGGAAGGGTAAGTGGATGGGTCAGTGGGTGGGTGGATGGATGGATGGATGGAAGGAAGGATGGATGGATGGATGGATGGATGGATGGATGGATGGATGGATGGATGGAAGGATGGATGGATGGATGGATGGATGGATGGATGGAAGGATGGATGGATGGATGGATGGATGTGCGAGTAGATGAGTGGGTAGACAAATGGGTGGATGAGTATATGGGGCAGATGGATGGGTGGATGGAGGGGTAAGTGGATGGGTCAGTGGGTGGGTGGATGGATGGATGGAAGAATGGATGAATGGATGCACGAGTGGGTGGATGAGTGGGTGGATAGGTGGATGGGATGGATGGATGGGTAAGAGGATGGGTAAGTGGATGGGTGGATGGATGGATGGATTTATGGGTGGATGGATAGGTAAGTGGATGGGTGGGTGGGTGGGTGGATGGATGGATGGTTCAGTGGGTGGGTGGATGGATGGAATGATAAATGAATGGATGGGTAGGTGGATGGGTGAGTGGTTGAGTGGATGAACTGATGGATGGATGGATGGGTAACTGGATGTGTCAGTGGGTGGGTGGGTGGATGGATTGATGGGTGGATGGATAGGTCAGTGGATGGGTGAGTGGGTGGGTGGGTGGATGGATGGGTGGATGGATAGGTGGATGGATGGATGGGTAAGTGGATGTGTCAGTGGGTGGGTGGGTGGATGGATGGATTGATGGGTGGATGGATAGGTAAGTGGATGGGTGAGTGGGTGGGTGGATGGACAAGTGGATGAGTGTGTGGAACTCATGCCACGACCACTAACTATGACACAGACTGCCCCTCCCCTCAGTTGCACATGCAGCACAACCCACCCAGAAATCCCATGCTCATGAGGATCCCCTAATCTCCTTTCTTTCAGGGTTCTATTGGATTTCCTGGATTTCCGGGCTCCAATGGAGAGAAAGGTGGCAGGGTAAGCATGGCCCGGCCTCTGGCCAGGTAGCTTGCTATTTCCCAGCATGTTCCCGAGTCCACGGCCTGTTTACTTCTCTCCAAGGTTGCCGTTCAGAACCCTCAACCTTGAATTCATGGTCTTGAGCACTGCACCATGGCTCTTCCGTGAGCGCGGTGGCTGGGCGGTGGTATGACAGGAAGTCAGTGGCCAAGGAGGGGAAGCTTCTAGTAAACATTGCCTCCCAGAAACTCCTTCCAGCCATTGTGAGAACCAGATTCCTCGTACCCAAGCAGCCCTTCCTCCAGGCTGCTTTTGTTGTTGTTAAGTGCTAAGTGTTAAGTATTTCAGTTCTGACTCACAGCGACCCTGTGTAAGGTTTCCAAAGAGTGGCTTGTGAGCTTGAGCCATCGACCTTGCTGTTCAAACCGACCATCCAAACAGAACCTTGCTGTTCTTTCCCCCACCCCGCCCCCACTCACTCCCAGCTCAAGTTCAAGGTGTTTCCTCTCCTTCCCACTGCCAAGCTGCCATTGTCCTATGATTCCCGCTAGGCTGTCAGGATGAACAAAGGAGTTTGAGGCACTGGACTGGGAGCTGGGTTGTTCTGCCACTTGCTCTGGGTGTGCCTCACAGAATCATGTGATAAGCGCAGCTCATCAAATAGGACACTGAGCCCACTGCGGCCTTTGTTGCTGAGCTGGCCTGGCCCCTGGACACAGAGACTGTCCAAGCTGTGTTTATGGGGGAACAGTTACAGAGCAGAGGTGAAGACTCAGCCCCATAGGGGTGAAGCCCTTCTGTGTGCTGCCAGAGGCAAGGTTGGCCATCCCAGCTGAGATGGAGCTTCGGGGTGTACCCCTCCTCAGATATGCTGTTTGGCCAACACTTTGATGTCAACACCAGAATTGTCTGTACAAGCAGAATTGTCCTACCAGAGCCACAAAGGGAGAACGGTGGTTATGCTGAAGTCCCTTGGTGGTCATAGGGAACCAGAGAGGTCAGCACACATGGCGGTCTCAGTGTGACCCTCCTCTGCAGACCCCATGGTCTGCCACAGCCCTTGGTGGATAGACAGTTTCACTCTGGCAGGACTTGGGTAGGCAGCAATGTCCCGTGCTAGCTTGTCCAGGGTGACATGGATGTGTGATGTTCCGATTGCTCAGCCTTCATGAACCAGACACCTTCCAGATGCCACATGTCTGTTCCGAGAGTAGATGGGCAATGGCAGGGAAGGATGTGGCTGCTAGGAGTGACCTCACCCGGCCACCGTGTGCCTCCCAGACACAGTTGGGGCATGCGGGTCCCCAGACAAGCTTGACTTTCCAACTGAAGACAACTTTGCTAATTGTTCTGAATTGTTGCATGGAACATTGATCTGCTCAGTAAACCTCTACCCAATTCACAATAAAAAGTTCAAAACCAACAAAACAAAAAGGTCACAGCCTTAAAAACTCCATGGGCTGGAGACCTCCCAGGCCACCTGAGCGAGGACAGAGGACGTGATCCAAAGCAGCATTGTGTCCAGCAGATTCTGTTGCCAGTACTGTGAATGCCCTGGTCTGATGCCCCTACATTTTTCTTCCTCCGTGGGCTCAGATGCAAGCTGGGCCACAACCCATGCCATCTGTTGGCTGATGGAGGACTAGGGATTTGGAATTGGCATCCGGGATGGAGACCCCGTGAGGCTCACCACCACCCCCTCCCCACAATGCCGAGAACAAGCCAAGTCTGGCCGTGAAGGCTTCCCCAGGAAAAAAGAGTTGATCTTTGGAAGAAAGCAGATGTTTTATTAATTTTCATGTGCAAATATTTATTGAAAGTCAAAGGATCTTGCCACATAATTAAAATACTGGAGCCAGAGTGTGTTGTTACAGAGCAACATAATTAACTCATCATGCTAAATGGTCTTGTTAGATCCCTTTTGAGACAGGGCCTAGAAAGCTGTGTTGGTGCTGGTGGGGTAGGGGGTGGCTGGGAACGAAGGAGATGGAGTGAGAGGGTGCTTTTGTGGGGGAGTGTTGATTAACTGCTCATCCCGTTTTCTGTCTTACTACAACCAGAACCAAACCCAGGAAGTGGATTGAGAAACCATGGAGCTATAGGGCCTGTACCCCATCTCTCATGCCCACATGCTGTGGGAAATGGCACTTTCAGCTATAATATCTTTGTGTTTGGGGGAAAAAAAAACATTTCCCTGTGGGTTGAAAAATGCAAAGCGACTGCAGTAACAGAAAAGGCAGTCTGAAGTCTGAAAGAGAAGAAACGGCTCCCGGATAGGCGCTTTATATATTAAATTGTATGTTCGCTTGTCTGCAGAGCCTGTTGAAAGTTTAATGGCTAATATTCTTAACTGTGGCCACAGTAAATTATGTATGAAAGGGGCCCATTGCCTCTTCGTGCAATAATGATTTCCCCTGCTGGGAGGCAGGCAGGGAGGAGAGGTGGGTTTGGGCTTTGAGGGAAAGGAGCAGAAGACAGCTCTGAACATCCATCAAGCCTCAGCAAGCGGATTAGGTTCCAGCACGGTGTGGGCAGAGTGGGGGGCGTGGGACGACAAGTCCTATGAAAATGGGCAGAAGGCCTTTTGATACCCAAAAGACTGACCACCACTCTTCTGAATGACCACCTGTCTTCTCTGCTTCTAGGGGACTCCTGGAAAGCCGGGACCCAGAGGGCAGCGTGGTCCAACGGTAACCATCTGAGTGGGCATCTGAGTGGGCATCTGTGGGTGGGGTGGAGGAGGGGATTTCTGAACCTGACTGTCCTCCTTTCTCTGTCTGCCCAGGGTCCTCGGGGTGAGAGAGGTCCGAGGGGCATTACCGGGAAGCCTGGTCCCAAGGTATGTCTGCCTATGCCTATGATTTCTCCAGGTAGCCAGATAGAAGCGGTTGCACCCCCACCTCCACCCCCCTGCCACCCTGCCAAGGAGCCCCCGGGGCGGGGGTGATGTGTATAGCAAGACTTTTGTTTTTCTCTTTTTTATTAACAAAAGTTTTCTTGGGGCTTTGTGGCTGTGATCTGCTTTCAAAAGATCTCGGTTAGGAAAGGAGGAGAATGGAGACAGGGGGACAGGGAGAAAGTAGGACAAAGAGAGTGGCAATCCATGAACCGCCTACCAATTCACGTTCAGAAACACAAGCGGGTCTCAGCCCTGATGCCTATTCTGCACACATGGGTTTGCCATGGGCTAGACCATGTGACAGCCCCAAGACATGGCTCTGTCCCCTAAAGACAGGGGCTCCACCACGGTCCAGGGAGGCCAACCTGACTGAGTCTGTGTTCCTCTGAAAGTGCTGGGTGAGCCGCACAGAGACTTTTGCTAGAAACCCAAAGGAAGTTCTCTCTATGTGGAGGCAAAACCCTAGGAGGCCTGTCTTCCTTCCTTCTGTGCGGTGGAAGGATTGACCCCGGTCTGTCTGCAGTTTCCGAATTCTAACGCCCGGGCCGGCTAAGCAAATGAGTGTAATGAATGACTGACGAATGGACAGAAGGGGCTGTCCTCCCAGACAGCTGGAGCTGACCCAGATAATAAACCCACTTAACTCTGACTCATGGTGCCCACATATGTCCTGGTAGAGCTGTGCTCCATGGGTTTTTCAGAGGCTGATTTATTTGCACGTACATTCCGAGTTGCCTCTGGGTGGACTCAAACGTCCATCCTTCTAGCTGATGGCCAAAGACTTAACCGCTGACCTGCCCAGGGCCTTCACCCAACCAGCAGGCTGCAGTCAACACTCCCCCATGATCCTACCTAATGCTCCCCTACAGGAAGCTGGACACTCGCTGCGATGGACATTGGGACACCAGGTCCTTGTCCTGTGTGCCTGTTGTGGTGGGTTTTAATATACTGCCTGCCGGGAGCTGCTCTCTTCTCCTAGAACTTCAGATCCCTCGGCTACAGCCCTAACGCTTTCACTCCTGAAGGTCAGGGTGACCTTCAGGATCCAGATGCCCAGTGTTGGCTCTGAAATGGTGATGATGTCATGGTCAGAGTCTTGGATCAAATGCAATGATGTAATCAGTACTAATAAGTTTGTCTCTGTCTCTCTCCCCAGGGCAACTCGGGAGGTGATGGCCCTGCTGGCCCTCCTGGGGAACGGGTAAGTACTTCCCCCAAGGGGCCATAGGAGTCACCCTAGAATTCAGCCACCCTTCTGTTATTTTCCTAGGGTTGGCATGGAGACTGGGGCACAGGGCACCCTGCTGGTGAAAGGGATTTCCCTGGGGTCCCCAAGGTGGATCTGTGATTCTGAATACTGTTGGCTGAGAGGGTTCTACCCACTGGCTCTGGGACTCGGGGTTTAGAAGTGGCTGAGACATTGGAATACCTGGTCCTTGTCCCATCCCATTGCACCCCATGGGACCTGGCCTCCTCTTTACCCCCTGGCTGGGGACGAGGTTATAGGGAACCCCAGGGAATGGCTCTTGCACCCTGGAGTGGGTGGCAGTCGGGGCTGCCTGGCCCCTGAATGCTGGAGAAGACACCTGTGTTCAAACGGGCCATTCTCTGTCCCCAGGGACCCAATGGACCTCAAGGACCAACAGGATTTCCTGGACCCAAGGGTCCTCCTGTAAGTACTCTGTTTGTCTTGCTGGGCTGCGTACCCGGCTCCTCTGACCTCAGGGTTTCCTGGAGACACTTGGTTTTCCCTGAGGGCCCATGTGGGTTGTTGGGCAGAGGGAGGCGAGAGGTGAGACCCTGAAGCATTCCTTGGCTTGTATATGGGTCACTCCAATCATGACCTTCTCCCTTGTGTGTTCTCATAGTTCTCTCTCCTTGTAAGGACACTAGGCATTGGATTTAGGCCCCCTCTTACCTTGTATGACCCCCACCTTAACTTGATTCCATCTGCCAAGACCCTATTTCCAGTCTCTAGTCACAAGTGCGGGGGCGGGGGTTTGCACTTCAGCACATCTTTTTTGGGGAGACATGACTCAACCCATGAGAGTGCAGTATGTAACAGTTCCCTTTTAAGACCCCTACAAACAGAAGAGTCATCAGGCAGTGGGCACTGATGCCTCCAGGGGTGTAGTAGAGGGCAGTGCTTAGGAAGAAGCCTGCTGGACAGACTTGAACTGGACAGACTTGGGGTGAGGTCCTACTGTGCACCCTCCTGGCTGTGACCATGGAGAGCAGCTTAGATGTTCCCAGGTTTCTACCCCAGGAGATGAGGAAGCAGCATGTATGCATCTGGGGTGTTGTGAGGGTTCTCTGAGTCCTTTTGAGGGGAGGCAGAGTGTATGTCCTGCTCAGGGTGAGCTCCACCTCATCTTGCCAACCCCATGACTGTCAGAGGACACTGGTGGGCAGGAATCATTGAAGCCAAGTGGCCATTCATATTGCCCAGGGTGGAGTTACATCTGAAGGAGCAAGCTGCTTGGAATTTAATGGGCTTGTTTCTTTTACTTCTTTCTCCAGGGCCCCCCAGGCAAGGATGGACTCCCCGGACACCCTGGACAGAGAGGCGAGACTGTGAGTATTGGAGTGCTGGGGTCACAGATGTATACCTTCTCCTGGGTGGACCTGTCCAACTGGTGT
This sequence comes from Chrysochloris asiatica, assembly GCF_000296735.1. NCBI lineage: Eukaryota > Metazoa > Chordata > Mammalia > Afrosoricida > Chrysochloridae > Chrysochloris > Chrysochloris asiatica. Next base: position 3,406,348 of record NW_006408574.1, on the reverse strand, counting down.
GGCGGGATGGCCACACAGGCCAGTCCGCGTCTTCTATAACCTCGTCTTCTATAACATCAAATGTCCCACCACCATCCACCATGACACAAACAAATGTTGCGACTTACTGGAACCCCAGCCAGGCACCCCTTTGTGCTCTCCTCCAGAATCATTTTGAGCACAACCAGCTTCAACTAAAGAGCATGCTTACTGTGGAGGCAGCTGGAACGGTTCTGCACCTCAACTGTGCATTCAGTTATCGTATGTGACACACCTCAGAAGGAAGGACCTAGGCCTGTTGCCCACCCAGTTATGTGTATCTGGGCTGTGCCGACTGGGGGGCAGACAGTGGGGGCTTAGACTGTTCCTTCAACACCCACTATTAGAGTGTGAAAACAACAAATCCTATTAAGCCAATCACAGAAATTCATTGATGTTTATTTCATATACAATTTTCAAATTAGGGTAACATTTCCAACTAAAACCAAACCAAACTCCTGTTGTTTGGTCAATAAGATGGAGTAGAACTGCCCTGTAGGGTTGTCAAGACTGTAAATTTTTACAGAAGTTGACTGCCATATCTTTCTCCTATGAAGCAGCTGGTGGATTTGAACTGTTGACCTTTAATTTAGCAGCCCGGCACTTAACCCGTTGCACCACCAGGGTTTCACGGTTCCAACTAGAGCGTCAAAAATGTTCTCAAGAAGAAAAATCTTGGACGGATTTCTTATGTTCCAATAGATTACTAGTTGCCATGGAAACAGGGTCAGAACTGTGTTGACAAGATAGTAATTTCTTTGGTTCTGCACCAACACCTACACCTACACCTACACCTTGAAGGACTCCAACACTTCAGTTGGAAGAGAACACATTTCTGAGGAACATGATCATCTTTTGGCTCCAAGCTGGGACTTGACCCAGTTTCACACCTTGTTCATGGAAGTTGTGGGTTCAGCTGGGATCTTAGGGTCCAGCCTGTGACCAGCTGGGGACTCGCAGTGCCCTTTGACCTTCACGTCCCCAAATTCCTTCTGTGTGCACACTCTACTGCACCCAGCTGAAAGGACACACAACAGCACTGATGTCAACACAGGGCAGATACACCATGGGTTTGCGGGAATGGCCCATGGCCTCTGCAGTTTCCTCGTACTTGCCCACTGCCATCTGTCAATTCTAATGAGTAGAAACCCTGTTGTTGGTGTTATGTGTCGGTTCTGATTCATAGCAACTCAGTTTCTGAGGCTCTAAATATTTACAGGAGTAGAAAGTCTCATCTATCTCCCGTGGAACAGCTGGTAGTTTTGAACTGCTGACCTTGTGGTTTGCAGCCTGATTCATAACCACTACGCTACCAGAAACCCTGGACACAGTAAAACTGCTCAATTGGGTTCCTGAGGCTGTCATCTTTCTCCTCTGCAGCAGCTGGTGGGTTCGAACCGCTGAGGTGCCTTTAGCAGCTCAGTGTTCACCCCCACTGCGCCACCAGGGCTCTTGGGTGTCATACAGAGGTCTTTAAAGGTCTCTCACCGGAGAAGCAGGCTCCACACGAAATGGGCTCTAAGTGTTGTGTTTACGATGCTCTTGGTATAAAAAAGCCCCCCTCGTCCCACTGGGGCTCCTTGTGATGAAAGCTCTTTTAATTACACCTTCTGGTGATGGCTGCGTGGTGCCCAGTGCCTGATGGATGGAGACTCTTCTGCCCCAGTTTTTGCAGAGAAAAATTAAAATAGAGCTCTGAGCCGGCATATTGTTCTCAAATGCCTTTCCGAGGAGACGGGATGAAAGGGTTTGCTTTCTCTCCGATTTATCCTGGTGAAATAATGAGGCTGCTGGTCTCTGCTGGAATAAGAATATACGTCCTCCCAGCTGCCTTTTCTATGCTGCCATGAGACGGGGCTTCTGAGATGATGCTGGGCTCCCCCCGCCGTGAGATCCCTCTCTGCACATAAGAGCATTTCCTCAGGCTAGTCCAGACTCCCTCATGGGCAAGGTCTTTACTGGGCCCCTTTCATTAGAAATGGCTCTTAGTCCCCATCAATGTGAGTCAATAGGTTATTGCTCAGAATCAGCCAGGGGTGGTCCTTTCTTACTGGATCTGCTAATCCAGACCCCCGGAGGAGGTGCCTGCTCCACTTGGATACTCCTCTTGGCCACCTGCCCATCCTACCATCTCTTATCTCTGGCCCCAGAGGTGCCCCTGCAAAGGGCTTTGTGCAGCTCCTCTGGGCTACAGCGGGCACCTGGAAACCACAAGGAGACGGAGGCTGACTAACTTGGAGGCTGCACAGGCTTTTGCAATGCTAGCACCTGGCTTCATCCGGGGATGAATGCATGCCGCTTCCCTCGGCAGACTCTGGTGCTTCCTCTGAACGAGGAGGGACCCATGCACATCTCTCCTTCAGTCACCTGGGGCTGCAGATGGTGTGTCGGCAGCCAGCACCAGGAATGAAGCCCAGCCTCGCAGCCAGCTCCTTCCTTTGCAGGAGTCTGCATACAGCTTAGCCAAATTATTCAAAGCTCAGCTCAGCTCTTCTCTCCACGTGAGTGTGCTGAGCAGAAACGGAGGTAATCGTCCCTCGGAGCCACTGGGTTTTGGAAGCGGGGAGTCATGGCTTGCTCGTGATGTGATGAAGTGCCGAGTGCACATTAGTTCGCCATGCCCCGAGGCCTTGTGGAAGAAGCAGGAATATGCCCACAAAGTAACTTCTGAGAAGCTCACATAGGACTGGGCCCCTCCCGGCAGCCAATACACGGCACCAAGCCTCCTCAGAACGTGAACATTTAGTGACAAGATAAAGATGAAGCCCAGCAGTGGAGAAGCAGCTTGTGAAACCAGAGGGCCTCTGTGGAATCCATACCCAAAGACCCACATGAAATAAATCTGGGGGTGCCCACCATCTGGGAGCTGGGGTGGAGAAATATATGGTGGTGCGAGGTAACCCACAGCATGAAATTCTGTCTCCACAGGGCTTCCAAGGCAAGACTGGCCCTCCAGGGCCCCCGGGTGTGGTGGGCCCTCAGGTGAGACCCCCTCTGCTTTCATCCAGTGTCTGAGGCAAGGTTCTTGAGAGAACAGACACAGTAACAGCCAACTGGGTGGATTATTAGAAGCAGACAACCAGGCGTTTCTTCCAAGGCACTGCTGGGTAGATTTGGACCTCCAGTCTTGTAACTATCAGTGGACAGCGTTAACTGTTGACGCCACCCAGAGACTTATTAAGACAGATCTAGCTCTGCTAGGAGAGAGGAGGAATACATAGAGGGTTGGTGTGTTGTTCCTGTTAAGTGGCGTCAAGTCAATTCTAACTCATAGCTGCCCAGTATAGGGTTTCCAAGGAGTGGTTGGTGGGTTTGAACTGCTGACCTTGTGTTTCTCAGTCTAGTGTTTATCCTACAACACATCCAGGGTATGTAGAGAAATTTATTGATTTTGAGGAATTAATTGGCTCCTATGTCTTACCATTAGAGTTATGCTCCCAAATCAGCAGGTCAAGTGAAGGGAGAGGAAAGTGCTGGTGTTCAGGCAAGATAGTCTGGAAATAGAACACACCCTGGGGAAACGCTTCTGGTTTAACCTGATTGCATAAGGCCCACCACCTTCTGGATGGCTTAATTACACATAGCAACTCTGCAATAGTGGAGTTAGCACCCAGCGGAGCAGAGAGGAGGGGTAGGTCCTGACCCAGGGAAGCAGGCTCAGGACCTTGAGGCCAGAGGGACAGTTGGGTCAGCATGGAGCCAGGCTCCTGGGTCCCTGGAGAGGACCAGCTGTGTGGGCTGTCCTTGTCTTTAGTGTCCAAGGAAGCCTGGTTCCCTAACCCCTGATCCTGCCCAGGTCCCTGTGGAGGGCTTGTTTTTCCTGGCACTCTCACTCTTCATGTGATGATGTGGCCATAGCTCTATGGGGACAGGCAACATGCTGCTTACTTCCCGGCTGCCTTGGCGATGTCCCTCCCTCGCCCGGTCTCCTACCCTGGGCAGTATAGGCCATGTCCACTGGATGAAGGACTCTCAGGTGGGGAGAGGGGCGCACACCCACAAGATGTTGAGTAGGACTGACTTTGCCTGCTAACATTTCCCTTCTGGATTTTTCAAGAAGGAACATGGAGGCTGGGTGGGTGTGGGCTCAGACTCAGGTAGAGATTCACATCCTTGCATGTCTCTAGGAAGTGTGGTTGTGGCTAACAATGCTTGTCCCTGTAGGGTCCCACGGGAGAGACTGGTCCAATGGGTGAACGCGGCCACCCTGGGCCCCCAGGGCCTCCTGGAGAACAGGGGCTCCCAGGCGTGGCTGGAAAGGAAGGGACCAAGGTGAGTTTCTTGGCTCCTTCCTATCAGAATACCTCTGAGGGGCCATTTCCAGGCTTTGTGCTGTCTTTGGCTCTGTTGTGACAAGTAGGCAGTTTCTCAAACTCTCTAAACACCGCACTTTCCAGGTTTAAACCAGGAAGTGAAGCTCTGTGTAGGACGGTGGAAGGCTGGGAGCTCACATGCAACTCTTTCAGACATTTGGTTTCAGACTTGATCACAGGACCATTTGGGGTTACACTTTGAGCATTTGTTCTTGTCACGGTTCTCAGATGGGTCCCAGGCATGCCAACCAGGTGGCTTCAGAGACCACAGCCTGCACAGCCACCTTGGGTATCCGGGGGACAGGGCTGGGACCCCCGCAGACTTTTCCCAGCAGCACGCCAGTCAACCGAGCCAACCTACTTTTGAGGTCGGCAGTATTCATATACCTGGAGCTGTGGGCACAGCAGGTCACCTCCCTGGTTCATGGTGTCCCAGTGGGGTCTCAGAGAGAGCCCTGCCTGGTTCTCGGACACCTGCTCCTAGCCGCCTCCTCTGCAGCTGGAAGCAGGTGAATAACCCATGACTCTGTTTCAGGGGGATCCTGGTCCTGCCGGCATCCCTGGAAAGGATGGGCCCCCAGGACTACGTGGCTTTCCTGGGGACAGAGGGCTTCCTGGCCCAGTGGTGAGTGACAGGCTAAGTGGGCCATAAGGGTGGACGGAGCCCAGCCCGGCCTCTTCCTCCAGGGCCCTGACTCTATCCATCTTGCTTCACAGGGGGCTCTTGGATTGAAAGGCAATGAAGGGCCACCCGGTCCACCAGGGCCTGCGGTGAGTGGTACTGGCCTGGCACAAAGCCCACCCACCCATCGGTTGCCTCCCACCCACTCTGCAGGCCAAACAGATGGTCCCAAAAGCAGAGAAGCACTCCAGCTTCTTCTGCTGGTTGTCTGTGCAAGGCATGGTGGGCAAGACAGGGTTTGAGAAGGGGCCAGCAATGGTTGGGATCATAGAGTGTGGAGGAACAAAGCAGAGAGTGACCACTTAGGGGACGGAACCCAGAGCGGGCAGTGATACCAAGCCTCTGGGGATGGAGGGGTCATTGGGCAATAAGTAAGAAGGACACATTCATAGAAGCAGAGTGGGGAGGAGACAAGAGGGGCCAGACCTCACTGAGCTTCAACTGTACTCATGTAAAGAGCCATTGGAAGCCACAGTGGGTTCCCGAGTGAGTGCCGCTCTGGAAAGTGTTCACACTGCTAGAGAGCCTTTGAAGGAAACCATTTTCTTGCCCTGACCCAGGGATCTCCAGGGGAGAGAGGTCCTGCAGGTGCTGCCGGGCCCATCGGGATTCCAGGGCGCCCCGGACCCCAGGGCCCTCCAGGGCCGGCTGGAGAAAAAGGGACACCTGTAAGTACTGCCTAGGTTGGGGTGAAGTGGGGTCCCCTCTGGTGTGGAGGCATGGGGCTCCTCATAGGTCCTGTCATGTCCCCATCAGCATTTTCTGAGGTGTTTGTTGGATGGCGGTGGGAGGACATGGGTGGGTTTACAGTATATTCCATGAGGGTACCCACCTTTGTACATTTTCCAGCGAGTGTTGAGCAGGGGGCTGGGTAGGGCCAGTTCTCAGACAGATCAGCCGTCCCCTGGCTTAGACCCCACACCTGGGTCCAGCTCTACAGCTGGGGGGCAGGAGATACTGCTCCGAGTGACATCAATCAGACACACAGGGACCTTTGGGGTCAGACAAATGACAGCTTATAGCAATCAGGGTGGTGAGAAGCCAAGTAGATTTTCCAAAATGTTGAGATCTGATGTTTATCCTTTCCATGCCCCTGCACTCGGCTTGGCGGATGGAACGTTGGGAATTCTAGCCCGGTGTTGATTAGTGCCTCCCGGGGAGGGAAAGGGCTTTGCTCAGGTACACCTGGCCTGACCACCCAGGTATGAGAAGACACCTTTTGTTCAAGTGCAACACAGCCTCATCAGAAAGGACGTCCCTTCTGTGCGAGCAGCACAATTAATTCTGTAAACCTGCCTTTCTGGTTAACGCTTCGGTAGGTTTAGAGGTGGCAGGAGAACTTACACAGTGGCCTTGGCCTGGTGCTTAGGGTGCCTGAACAGGAGCAGAGAATGTTACGTTGTGCCCAGCACAGGGGGGAAGCTTCTCTGATGGGGAAAAGGGCAGAGAGAGACAGAGCCCCAATTCCCAGCCTCTGGCCAGAGGTTGCTCTGAACCCAAGACCTGAGCTTAGGTAGAACCCAAGGCAGAGGGCCCGGGGTACTGCACCCTCAGTGGATGTGGTCATGGGACCCTCAGTGCCATGTGTGTGGACAAGCCCCTCTATAGGATGGGAGCCCATGAGAGATAGATGTTAGGGATGGCGTGCTCCCCTTTATGGGGCTAGTAGCATACCTCTCACCAAGCAGGACAGGGAGTATAACAGAAAGATATGAGACACCATCCTTGACCCCCATGACAGCCCAACCCCAAATTTTACAGGCTTTGTGGAAGCTCAGGTCAGGGAGAGTGTGTCTGCCAAACCTGCCCCGATATTGGGGTTCAGGAGGGAAGTTAATGAACACCCCTTCTTTCGTTGCGTTCAATTCTTAACCAAAAGGTTTGCGGTTTGTATCCATGCAATGGAATCTCAGCAGAAGAGCTTGGCTATCTGCTTTCATAGGATGGGGTTCATTGGACAGTTGTACTCTGAAACACGTGGGGTTGCCATACATCAGAACCAACACACTGGCAATGGGCTACTTCTTGTGTCAGAGGATACATACTGTGATTCCTTCTTTCTGGTCCAAGTCCAACTTGAGTCAAACAATTTGAATTTTCCAAGGAGTCCTGTGTTCAAATGGCCACCAAGTGAACCTCCTTGAATTCAGAATTTGAGAATGGGTCCTAGTTCCAGGTGTGGGCTGGTGCCAACACAGCCTTCTCAGATGAGACAGGAGGTGGGTACTGACTGATTTTTCGGAAGGATGTCATTTTCTGGTGCGTTCTGCTCTCGGGTGCTCATGGGCAGAAAGAACACTCTGGCTGCGTGCCTTGGGCAAGCGCTGGGTATTGAAACCGCTTTGGAAACATCTGCACCATTGAGAATCAGTTCAATGTGTTATTGGGTATAAAAAGGCAGTTTTGATGGCACCTATTCTGATGGTACTCAGGATATTGATCCCTGCTGAATAACACTTGAGAAAACTGTACATTCAGCTCATAGAAAACACATGCAAATTGGCCGGAAATGGCCTTGTTCACTGTTTTCAGATAGTAAATGTGTAAGCAGAAATCTAGCACAAGGAGAAGGTCACAGCTCAAAGCTGTTACCAAGGAATAGCTCCAGAAGGAAGAGAAGGTTGAGAGAGGGTCAGGCTTTTCCCAGAGGAAGGCAGAAACCCTCCTGACAAGGCCTGATGGTAGTCTTGGCATTTTTGCTGGCTTCCTGAAAATGGAATATATATCAATAGGAACCAGGGAAGAGGAGTAGGCAGTGACTTGTGTGGACAAGAGAGGAGAATGAGGTGGAAGCTGTCCCTGAGTGGACAGGTGCCAGGTTGCAGGAGAGCAGTTGCCGGCCATGTTCAGATCTGAGCACCAAATGTCCTTGCCTTCCTGCATGTCCCCTCCCTAATGTGCAAACCTCTCACCCTGCGCATCCATCTGGAGAAGGGTTCCTGGCTCCTGTGAGAAAGTTCAAGCTGTACACAGAGCGGTGTGATTACTGGCAAAATGAAAGCAAGCGGGGACTTTGGAATGTTTGAGATTGCCCAGGGAGCAGTGATGAGACAAAGTCATGAGGGACGGGAAGAGAGTGTGTGCATGAGTGCATGCATGCAGCATATGTGTGTGCATGTGTGCATGCTACTGTCTTACATGTGTCTAGTGTATGCATGTATATCCACATGTGTGTCCAGTGTACACATGTGTGCATAAGTACATGGTGTGTGCGCACATGCACGCATATCTATACATGCAGGGGTGTGTGTGCACATGATTACACATGTATGCGGTGTGAGCACCCACACATACACCACACATGTACCCACATGTGCACACATGTCTCTTTGCATTTGTGTGGACACACATGAGTGCATGCATACACATTGAGTACATGCAAGCGTCCATGCCTTTGGGTTCATATGAATACATGTGTAATCTCTGTGTGTGCATGTATGTAAGGGTTCATGAGTGTGTGCATGTGTGATCTTTGTGTACATGTGTGCATGCTAGTGTTTGTGTGTGCGTGCGTGCATGCATACAAGTCTCTGTGCAGGTGAGTGCATGTGCATAAGTGCATTCCATGCATATGTGCGTCTATGCATGTATATGAGTGTCTATGCATGTATCTCTGTGTGTGTGTGCATGAATGTGCGCATGAGTGTTCCTGTGTGTGCATTTGTGCATGTGAGTCTCTGTGCAAGTGAGCACATGTGCATAAGTGCATTCCATGCATATGTGTGTCTATGCATGTATCTCTGTGTGTGACTATGTGTGTGTGCATGAGTGTTCCTGTGTGTTTGCATTTTTGCATGCAAGTCTCTGTGCAGGTGAGCACATGTGCATAAGTGCATTCCATAAGTGCATTCCATGCGTATGTGTGTCTATGCATGTATCTCTGTGTGTGAGTATGTGTGTGTGTCTATGTTCTTGCATGTGAGTGCATGGCCGCAGAGGGAAGTCTATCTGCAGAGAACTGACAATGTGAGACCGGCGCTGGCAGGGGCTGGCCAGTCTGTCTCTTGCCTTGATAAAGCGTAAGGACCATGCACACAGGCTCCCACCTGGTCAGGCTGGGTGTGAGCCCTGGCTCTACTGCTCCCTCTCAGCATCTCAGTCTCCTCATTGTAAATGAGTGGTCCTTCTTGAATGACTGTGGGTGAGTGTGATGGTGCCTGACTCAGAACCACTGCTGAACACCACTGGGGTGGTGGTGCCAGTCAGTCCCCAAGAATTCCTGCCCTTTCCCCAGCTGTCCCTCTGGGTGAAGCACTGACAACAGAGGGTCATGCCATGGAGCTGCATCTGACTAGACTTCTCTGTCCTCTCCAGGGCGAGAAAGGGCCACAAGGCCCGGCCGGCCGAGATGGTCTCCAGGGCCCTGTGGGGCTCCCTGGCCCAGCAGGACCTGTGGGGCCTCCAGGAGAAGATGGGGATAAGGTAAGGGGACTGAGGACACACACGGGTAAGATGGAGGGCCAGCGACAGGGCAGAGCGCCGCTCTGTGGTTGCTCTAGAAACAGCCCCCATGTGTTTGGGTAACTTTGAGACTTGGGTTCTGGTGTCGTGTCCCAGACAACTGCTGTCAGAGAAGACAGAGAGACGCACGCTGTACCCTGGCATCATTCACATTCAGACTCACAGAGGGAGCCATGTCTGTGTTTCAGCGGCCCCATTTGCATGGTCCTGATTCCCTTCGTTAAGACTGGGAATGATTCGAGTTTGAGGGTGGGGGAGAGTTACTGGAACTTTATACTGCCTTCAAAAGAGACAGTGACGTTTAGTCCTTGGGCCTGGATTCTCTGGTGACATTTCCCATGTTGTCACCTCTGCTTATAGATGACACTTTGCATCCCTGGGACAGCACAGAAGAAGGTCTGAGTCGAGTCTTTGGGAGCTCAGTGATTGAGTTTCCATTATAAGACTGTCAAGGTGGTAGTCCAATTTGAACACAAAATTGAAAAACTAATTTCAATCTTTCCCCCACATTTTCAAACCTTCCAAAATTCTGCACAGCATCAGACGAAGACATTGTCTCCTTTATGCCTTGTAGTAAACAGAAGGAAATTTAATTTATGGAAACATTTCTTCTTGGGAGAATTAGGGACCCACCTGCAGAGTTGAGTCTTAATCTCTAAGAATGGTTGTGAGGCTGTCTGAGGAAACCTTCCACCATCTTCCCCTAGGGCGAGATTGGCGAACCCGGTCAGAAGGGGAGCAAGGGGGACAAGGGAGAGCAGGTAAGACACCCTTCCGTGCCTGTGGGCTACACTTGGTGTCAGAGGTGACCTTGTGACAGGTGTTCTTTATGGTGACTGATGTGACACCACTGAATGAGCTTCCTGTCCCATTAAAATTCTCTGCCTGTGTCTCTGCATGTGTGTGTGTGTGTGTGTGTGTGTGTGTGTGTGTAGTCCTGGTTAGGTGCTGTAGGATCAGCACTGGACCACAAGATTGATTTGAACCATAAGGTCAGTGATTCAAACTCACTAGTCATTCCTCAGAAATGCTATACAGGGTTGCTATGAGTCAGAACTGACTCAACAGCACTTAACAATAACTACATGCCTGTGTGTGCATATGTGTGTATGTATTTATGTATGGCATAGCTAAGCATAAGAAACCCTGGTAAGGTAGTAGGTTGTAAGTTGGGCTGCTAACCGCAAGGTCAGCAATTTGAATCTACTGGCTGCTCCATGGGGAAAAGATGAGGTTTTCTGTTACTATTAACATTTTCAGCCTTGGAAACCCCATACAGGGTGGCTATGAGTTGGAGCTAGCTTGATGGCACACCACCGACACCCCATATCTACGTATATACATAAGGATGTATATGAAGGGTCCCTGGTGGAACTGTGGGTTAAGCACCAGGCTTCTAAGTTCAAGGCTCCTGGTTCAAGCCCACCATCTGCTCCTATACAGATAATCGCTGGCAAGGGGGATATGCCTATGTATGTGTGAACACACATGTGTCTATGTGACTATATACATATATTCATGCTTACATGCACATGCATGTATGTGTATGAGTATAAAGAAGCACTGGTTGCATAGTGAATAAGTGCTTAGCTGCTAACCCAAAGGTCAGTGGTTCAAACCTACCTGCCACCCCAGGGAAGGAAGATGTAGCAGTCTGCTTCAGTAAAGATGTGCAGCCTTGGGACCCTATGGCGCAGTCTATTCTGTGCTGTAAGGTTGACAGGAGTCAGAAAGAACTTGATGGCAGTTTGAGTATATATACATGTGTGTGTGTATATGTGCATGTAGGTAAGTATGTGCACATGGGTGTGTGTGTGTGTGTGTGTGTGTGTGTGTGTGTATAGTCATGCTGTGGCACTGTGGGTTAATGCGCTGGACTACAAAGTCGGTTTGAACCTCAAGGTTGGTGGTTCAAGTTCACCAGTTGCTCCTTGGAAACCCTATACAAGGACTAACAACAGCAATGCACACACACTCACATTTGTGTGTGCATGGATGTAGTTATGTAGGGATGTATGTGTGGGTCTGACTCTCGGGGCTAAGTAGGAACAGAAGCCTCCTTGGGGTCGGTGCAATGAAGCACTGGGTCCCAGCTCTCCTGACACACTCTCATCCCTGCCATGCTGAGGAGGGCAGCATGTTGCCCAAGTGCCTACTCATTCTCCCCTCTTCCTGTCCTGAAATATCCATGTGTCCTGTGGCAAAGCCCTACACATGGCCGCCAGCTTTCTCCAGTGACTCTGAGACACTTTAGCTGCTGTGTGTCCCTGCCTGTCCCCAGACATGAGTATCTGCGTTCCTATTGCCCTCCACCACTGGCCATGACTCCCACGATCCCACCCTCTGACCTCTGAGAGCCATGACCTTTGACGACCCCTGGGCTGACCAGCCTCACTCAGCTCCTTCTGCTTGTCCTTAGCTACATCTGTCTTGTCCCCACAGGGTCCTCCTGGGCCTACAGGTCCTCAAGGCCCCATCGGACAGCCAGGTCCCTCTGTAAGTATCTGTTGACGACAACTCTCAGGAAGAATCTCGCTGTGAGCAGACATGGCAACATGTAGGGCTGATCTTGGACTCAATGATTTTCCTGCAGGGGGCGGACGGCGAGCCGGGGCCTCGGGGCCAGCAGGGCCTTTTTGGTCAGAAGGGTGACGAGGGCCCACGAGGTTTCCCAGGTCCCCCTGGGCCCGTGGGGCTGCAGGTAAGGTAGCCGGGTCAGCTGTATGTGGTCCTGTGTCTTTCTGTGTTCCCTTCCCTCTTGCTTGTCCATCAAGGACTGGAAGCTAGACAGGGCTGCAGAGACCCTCCAGGCAGCGCCCCCATGGAGCTGCAAGTATGGCAGATCTGAATTCCCAGATACGCCCCCGCCCCATAGCTGTTTCTAACTCAGGATGTTTATTCCCAAGCCCATGTAAGATCGGGGAAATCCTGCCCAGCTAGAAAACTTGCCTGTCAATATTGGGGGCCATTTCCTTCCAAGACCTTCTAGAAGCATGTGTGAACATCTATCAGGAGAAAGAGGAGGCTTTCTGCCTCTGTGAAGATGTAAAGCCCCAGAAACACCATGCAAGATTGCTGTGAGTCCGAACCAACTCCACGGCACTTAAGAACAATGACATGAAAAGACGTGTGGGCCCTGGCAGTGTAGACGGTTAGGTACTAGGTTGCTAACCGTAAGGTCACGTGTTGAAACCCACCAGCTGCTCTGAGGGAGAAGGATGAGACAGTCTGCTTCCAGAAATACTACAGCCTCGAAAACCCCATGGGGCAGTTCTCCTCTGTTCTGTAGGGTTTTTCTGTAGGGTTGCTATGCGTCAGAATCGACTCTTTGCCAGTGGGTGGGTTTGTGCACATAGGTCATTTTATATGTTTTTTGTCACATCTGAATCATGCTAGATGCAGGGAAAGTTCTGTTCTCAGCATTGCCTAGTTCCTGTGACATGATGAATCCCGTTGAATGCCTTTGAGTAGCCTTTGAACACATGACTTTTTATTTATTTTTGGAAACATGGTTTCTTAGCTGTGGTGGTGCATGGCAGACATCTTCCTGCTATTGGCTCAGGTTGACTTGTTTGATGGAACATGGGAGTAAGCACCTGAGCCCACAGATGTTTCTTGACTCACTTTCTCGGGCTTGGTTCTGAGCATCCTCATGAGGTGGAGGTTTCACGTTTTGCTGGCACGTGGTTCTCCATCTCGCATTGGTGAAAGAACAAAGCGTCTGCATGTTTGAGGGGCCAGCATGTCTGTGCCATCTCTGACCACTTCCTTTTCTGCCCAGGGTTTGCCGGGACCTCCAGGGGAGAAGGGTGAGACTGGAGACGTGGGCCAGATGGTAAGTGGGACACCTGGTTTCTGTTTGGGGGAACCTTGCATTTCCTCTGTGCTCAATGGTCACTCCCTTTTCTAGGGCCCTCCAGGTCCCCCAGGTCCCCGAGGACCCTCCGGATCTCCAGGTGCTGATGGACCACAAGGCCCTCCAGGTGGAATCGGGAACCCCGGTGCAGTAGGGGAGAAGGTGATGCCTCCTTACTGGTTAGAGTGGCCGCTCTGTGACTTGGGGAGGAGAACATGGGTGTGTGCGTACATGGAACTGCATGTGCACAGGTGTACAGGTGTGTGGCTGGGCCTGGGTGTACACCAGTGTGTTGCTGGGCCTGGGTGTGCACACGTATACAGGTGTGTGGCTGGGCCTAGGTGTGTGCAATTGTGTTTCTGGGCCTGGGTGTGCACAGGTGTGTGGCTGGGCCATTCCTGTTGAGTTCCTCAAGGTGAGAGTGGTTGCCCTGACGTGCTGATCCGTGACAACTTGTGGCGGCGTTTCCGAACGATGTTCCTGCCCCAGGACTGAGTGCTGCTAGAACCTGTTCCCGATGATGATGCAATTGCTACTTTTGCAGTTTGCATTCCAGCCCAGCCCTTGTGATCTAGTGACTTTTAGGTCATGTGTGTATGCACGCGCGTGCGGGTGTGTGCGCGTGTGCTCATATGTGTGTGTGTATGTGTGCGCGTGTGCGTGTGTGCACATGTGCATGTGGTGAGCATCTTGGTCACAGTGTCTGACTGCACTTTGTGCTCACTGACCCTCACTGCTTTAAACGCATGCCTCTCCGTCTCTCTTGGATAAAAGGAAATAAGTGAGTATGCGCCCGTTCCCTGAACGCTGTTTCCAGAGATTTCTTTCTGACTTCAGGCCATTAAGTTGAAAGAACTCTGCCGTCACTGCTCATTTTTATGATGAGAAAATTAAAGCGAAGCAGCCGTGCTAAGACCATAAACTCCTGGGTCCTGGTGTGGCGCTGTAGGATAAGCACAAGATTTTTCACTTTTATACTGCTAGAAGCATCTTCTCTTGGGGTCCCTGTTTTGGTGGCACCCCTGCCCCTGCACATGTCCCTTCCCTTCCACCTGTCCCTGTGTGTCCCTGGCGGCTGTGCTGGGCTTTCCCTCTTCCTCTGCATTGATGGTCCTACTGGTCACCAAGCTTCTCCTCTCTGTCCCTCAGAGCTCCACTCCCCTGCACCCTCGCCTGTCACCTCTTCAGGCACTGACCAATCTGAGGACCCCTTCCCACCCCTCATCCTGGAGGTTCTTTGAGAATGGCTGTCTCACGGATCCTGGGTCTTGGGGGTATGGTCAGTGCTTGATACTGGTGCTGTGGCTCCCACCAAACTCAAGACTGTGTGTGTTTTCTTTGTAGGGCGAGCCTGGTGAAGCTGGTGAACCTGGCCTTCCGGGAGAAGGGGGCCCCCCGGTGAGTGGGCTTTGGGGGAGGGGCAGGAAGTGACCGAGCAGAAGAGTGGATAGGGTGCTGGGTCAGAAGTCCTAATTCTGCCTCAGCTTTCTCATCTGTGTAATGGGGTCATAACCCTTCTTTATTGAGCTGATGGAATTGGTGTAAAAACAGGGAAAGAGTAAATGTGATGGGAAGGAGGGCGTGTGTCTGTGCCTATGTGTGTGCACGTGCATGGCTGCATGTGTGTGTATGCAGTGTGCACATGTGTGTGCACGTATGCATGTGCCCATGCGTATATATGTGTGCATATGTATATATGTGTGCACACAACCCTTAGCATTTCATAGCAGGACCCGTGACTGGCAGTTATTCTGCCCTCAGGGGTTCAAGTCCCTTTCAGGGGTTGTCATAAATGAGGGGGCTATGACCACCCTTGTCACCCTAAAGACCAGACATTGTTCAAGGTCAATGGCCACACTGGACGCCCCTCCACCCTGTGCTTTCACACACAGCAGTGGCATCTCGTGTCCTGCACTCTGGTGACCAGCCCTGTTTCCTGCCTTTGTCCACTTACCGGGGGAAGGTGGCTAGGGGTGGGGGTGGATGCTCCTCCCTCCACCAACCAGCTAGTTGGTCAGACAGATGCCCATTCTGAGGGAGGTTCCCAGACTGGGGGACTAAGGCCTCTTGGTCTCTGGCTTCTCTTTCTGCCCCCAAACCACAGGTCTTGGGTTTAGGTGGGGGTCCTGCAGCCTGTTTGAATCCAGGGCTGAGACCCTCCTCTGCACAAGCTGAGTCCTGGCCTTCGGTGCCCAGAACACCAGCCCAGCCTTGTGGGGGCAAACGGAGGCAAACCCTCAGAGGTCACTGCTAAGGACCATGGGGGGATGGAGCAGCGGTCAGTCCTGGCCAGTACCCACCAGCCTAAGTGGATGTCGTGTGCGAAGTGGGGGAGGCACCCCTTGGCCACTATGAGGTCTGCTTTGCGTAACACGGATACTTCTTCCCTCCAGGGCCCCAAAGGGGAGAGAGGGGAGAAGGGCGAGTCGGGTCCTTCTGGTGCTGCTGGACCCCCTGGACCCAAAGGCCCTCCCGGAGATGACGGCCCCAAGGGCAGCCCGGTGAGTGGCCCCATGAATCCAGGTGCTGGGCCCTGCACCCTTGGTCAGCCTGAGAAGTTGAGCACTGAGAAAGATCTGTGGCCACTACCTGTCTCAGAATAACTTTCCTAACATCTAGAACTTTCCAAACCAGCTATTGAACCAAAACTATCAGACACGAAAGAGGAGATGTGGTCAGAGAAGGTGGCTGGAGAGAGTCCTTTCTTGGAGAATGCCTCATCTTTGAGGATGTATCTGAGATGGGCCACGTGAAGACCACCAGTCCCCCACAGCCGCCCCTCCTCTGGCCCACCCTGGTCTGCATTAGGAAGGGCTCTGTGCTCACAAGGGTCTGGCCTTAGACTGGGGCTCCTAGAAAAGTGGATGTGGGCAGGTCCCTGGAAAGCAACAGTGATCCCCAGCTTACCAGTCTGTCAGTCTTCCTGTGAGTGTGAGGAGAGGTCTTGTCCAGGCAGGGACCTTCTCTGGAGGTGATGGTTAGAACATTCTAGAAGCTAGATGGGACAGAGTAGCTGTCTTCTTGATCAGATTGCTCCTGGCCTTGTGTGACCCCTTTCTCTCCTTTCCAGGGACCCGTGGGCTTCCCTGGAGATCCTGGTCCCCCCGGAGAGCCGGGCCCCGCGGTATGTATCTCAGAGCAAGACCTGCCCCTTTGCCAGCCCCGTGTAGGTTTCTTTCTGGTCCTTCTCTTTGGTGAGTCACAAGTGCGTCTTGGGGCCACAGCAGTCTCCCCAGAGGTGTTGATAATTTGGGGATTAAACACTATCCCCTCTGAGCACACTGGGATCCAGATACGTTTGGGTTTGGGGAAGGGATAGGCCCTGTGTTAGCTATTGGTGTGTGCATTCAGGTGGCAGAAAGGAGTCTGGTCTTGTTTCCACAGGGTCAAGATGGTCCACCTGGGGACAAAGGAGATGACGGTGAACCGGGGCAAACGGTGGGTCTGTCAGGATGGGGGCTACCTGGGCATTCTGGGGCAGGTGCTCGGTGGGTGACGGCAGCATGTGCTCTCGGACTTGATGGCATACGGTGTTCATTTCTGAGAAAGACACATGCTCAGCTGCCTGATAACATTGATTCTTTTTATTTAAAAATTTAATGGACACTTTTAATTGTGAATTGGGTGAAGTTTCATTGTTTCATACTATTGACTGCAGTCCCCGGAAGGTAACATCACTCAGGCCACATCCTCCCTGGCTTTCCTGTTTCCCAGCCTCCTCCTTTCCCAACCTTTCTGCACTTGGTCCTCGGGATGGTGCTGTCCACTTCATCTCCCACAGTCCCTGGTTCCAAGGGGTGCGCACCCCCGAGTGTTATTGATCCCCTTAGAGACCTGTCTGTTGTTTGACTGAAAACTGAGCCATGGGGGGGCAGCTGGTTCCAGACCTGACGGGGGCTAAGGACCATAGTTTTTGGGGTTCTACCAGTTTCTCTCTGACCAATAAGCCTAGTCTTTTTTTTTTTTTTCATGATTTTGAGTTTTGTTTCACATTTTTCAAAGTATTGATTCTTAACCAAGCTGGGGGTCATAAATTGCTTCTGAGAGTCTGTTGGGAGCTGTGGACCCTCTTCTAGAAGAAAAATATATGCACTTTTATGCAAATAACATGCATATTCCATTTGTATGCACATCGTGCCCCCTCATCACCACATGTGATAGTTTCCTATGTGAGCTGTGAATGTTATATACACATGATCTGGTTCTATGGGTGTGTTATGTGAGGAAATGCAGTACACTCATACCAGCAAAGGTCTGCACACAGCTCGGATTCTAACTATCCTGTATTCTTTCTCCAATGCCAGGGATCCCCAGGTCCCACTGGTGAGCCAGGTCCATCAGGGCCTCCAGGAAAAAGGGTAAGTATAAGCACATCATTGCCTGGGAGTGCCCTCCTCCCCAACCCCGTGTGTGGACCCCACGGGCTCTCGACAGCACTCACAGGAACATGCTGAGTGTGAGCCTATCTTATACACTGTCTCCCTCCATGACATTGGATTGGCTTCTTTCATGATGTCCTGGGGTGGGGGTGGGGGGATGGGGAGATGCACCCGCCGAGCAGGACCCTTTCCCCACTGCAGGGCTTTCTGAACAGGTGTTGCCCCACAGGCTGACCACTGCAGCCTTTTAGTGGGTTCTGATAGGCTACATTGCCTGGCATGGACTTGGACAAGTGCCCCAGGTTCAGGGTTAAGGAAAGTTGCCCAAATGGCCCAGGCACCTGATTTGACTCTGGAGTCATGAGGACCCCACTCTCCCACCCTCCCTTGTCAGACACTGAGCTCACCAGGTGTGTCTGAAAGCCAGCTCATCATGTGGGGCTCTCTTGTTTGTTCCAGGGTCCCCCCGGTCCTGCAGGGCCTGAAGGCAGACAGGGGGAGAAAGGAGCCAAGGTAAGGAGGTGCTTCCCAGCCGGACATCCTGCAAGGGGAGGATCTGCACAGAGGGAGGCTCCAGGGCTGGGAGAGAGAAGGAACCCAGGGCCCTGGGTCTGTGGGGCGGTGCTGTGGATTCAGCCCAGCAGGAATTGAACAGGCCCAGGCCCAGTGTCCGTGTCCACCGGGGTGGTGGCCACGCTGCTGTGACCACCATGTCCACCATCTGTGGTGGAGGTTGCCATGACCATTGGGATACTGAGTGTCCAGATGGTTGAGGAACTGAGGGGGGTGGGAATTGGCCCTCAGAGCTTCCTCAAGGAGGGTGGAGAATTCAGGGTGCCCCTGCATGCCTGGGGGACTCAGGGTTCCCTCAAAGACACCTGGAGTTTGGGAGCAGTAGGCTGATGTGACAGATACCCTAGGCCCTTTAATGCCACCTCCCTGTCCTCTTTCCACTCTAGGGAGAAGCTGGTTTGGAAGGCCCTCCTGGGAAGACTGGCCCCATCGGCCCCCAGGGGGCACCAGGGAAGCCTGGGCCCGATGGGCTGCGAGGGATCCCAGGGCCTGTGGTGAGTGGTGCTGCTTGGGTGGGGCAGGGGGTCTGTGAGGGAAAGGATTGGGTATGGGTCCAGGTCGGATGTGGCTCACATGGAAGGCCGACTGTGTTTCAGGGTGAACAAGGTCTACCCGGATCCCCAGGCCCAGATGGTCCCCCTGGACCCATGGTAAGTCACGGCAGTGGTGGGAGAAGGTGGTGTGCATCCTAGGAACCCCGGGATGAGGAGGATGACCCCTCTGCCATCTCCTGCAGGGCCCCCCTGGACTCCCCGGCCTCAAAGGAGACTCAGGTCCCAAAGGTGAGAAGGTAAGAAGACCCTACAGGTGCCCATGAGGTACTAACTGGACCCACAACAGCCTTGGTTTCCAGTTCAGCCAGATAGTAACTTGTCCCCCACATTTGTCATGGGCATTCTAAGAGGGCAAAACTAGGAGACATATCCAGATTGATTTTGAGGCTCAGCCAGGGAGCCTTCTGAAGATTCATGAGGCCCGCATGGAATCCACGTAGAACATTTCACATCCTGCCAAAAACAGCTCAGGCCAAGGCGTCAGGATCCAAGGAGCATCTGCTTCCTGAAGGACGTGTACGGGGTGCTTATGGCAGGGGCAGATCTCCCCCATTTCTTAAAAATGTCGGTGATGATTATTTTCCTCTCACATTGGATTACTTAGAAATGTCAAACCTCCTCACAAACCAAACCATCAGTTAAATTTGTACATAAAGAAGCAACAAACAACTTTGCATTTTCCATTTCCACTATCCCACCCAGCCCCCCGAGTAAACTAGAAGAATTCTTCCAGAGTTTTCTATTGGCTCATATTAAACAAACAAGCATATATAGGCAATTGTAGAGGATAGCCTTTAAAACAAACAAACATGAAAAATGAATCCTTGCATCTCTAGTAACCCGTGGCTTCGAGTTGATTCTGATTCACAGATACTCTATAGAGGTTTTCCAAGACTGTAAATCTTTATGGGAGCAGACAGCCTCATCGTCTTCCTGCAGAGCGGCTGGTGGGTTTGAACTGCTGGCCTTATTGTTAGCATCCCAGCGCTTAACTCACAGTGCCACTGGAGCTCCTTGTATCTATAGTTCTCTGCAACTTTCTCTCCATGGCCGTACATGGATGTTGTTTTTGATTCTTATAATGGGACATACGCACTCACCATGGAAATGAGGTTTCCTTTGATCATTTTCTGTGTTTCTGTGTCTGCCCCCCTTCCTGTTTCAGTAGGTATAGTTTTAACCACCTACGGGCAAGTCATGCCTGCTGTCTCATTGCCTCAGTGAGCTGACCAATGGCCTGTGGTGACTCATGATTGTCATTTCTAATTGGCTCCTATGGTGAAACGTAAAGTCCTTGGGCGGAGCAAACAGTTTGCATCTGATTGGTGTGGTGCTGTGAGTTAATGCACTGGACTGCAAAGTCCTTTGAAGCACAAGGTCGGCAGTTCAAGCTCATCAGTCGCTCCTTGAAAACCCTATACAGGGCCACCATGGGTCAGAACCGACTCGACGGCACTCAAACACAGAATGATCCTAATGGTTGGCAGTTTGAATCCACCCAGAAGCACCATGGAAGGATGGCTGGATGATCTACTTCCAAAAGATTCTCCCCCCAAACCAAAACTTCATTACCATTAAGTGGATTCTAAGTGCTGAAGACTTCATAGGACAGAGTCGAGCGACCCGGCCGGGTTTCTGAGGCTGTGACTCTCGATACAAGCAGGCTGCCCTGTCCTTGGCTGGCAGAGTGGCTGGTGGGTTCAAACCACCCGGTTGGAAATACCAACCTTTTGGTTCATAGCTAAGTGCTTTTACCACTGCATCACCAGGTCCCCCTTCAGTAAAGACCACTGCAACTCAGAGCAAGCCTCTAGGACCAAGTAGGTCTGTTCCTAGGGTTTCCATGGAGGCAGACCACTCTCCAAGAAAAGTCTCTGGAGCAACTCTTCTGGGTGACACATGGACCACCATGAGCCAGAACTGACTTGACTATTGAATGGGTTGGGTTTATTGGTGACTGGATTTGAGACATTGCCATCACTGTTCCCTTTCACCTTTGTCATCTGTAGGGTCACCCAGGCCTGATCGGACTCATTGGACCTCCGGGTGAACAGGGGGAGAAGGGTGACCGTGGTCTCCCTGGCCCTCAGGGCTCATCCGGCCCCAAGGGAGAACAGGTATGTGAGAGCTTCTTTTGAAGATATGGTCCTGTGAATCTATGAACGTTTTAAGTGATCAAAAACCCAAATACCATTCGAGAAGGAGAGCACTTTCAACCGACATGAAGTTTGGTGTCTGTTCGACCTCTGTCCTTGCTTGTAGCTGGGATCCTTAGGGAAAGCCAGTGCTAGAGGCAGGGTCCAGGTGGGTCTCAGAGCTGGACACAGGGTCAAGAGTTAAGGTGGGACTCGGTGCTAGACGAGGTTTGATGAAGGACTCAGTGTTGGATGTGGAACTAAGGTGGGAGTCAGTGATGGGCGTGCAGGCTGTGTGGGGGCTTTGGCATGCTCAGTGCCGCGTGGGAAACACACGCCATCTTCGATCTGAACCCTCTAGGCTTGGCTTGGCTATCCATGAGGGGCCCAGTGTGCAGGCAGATTCTGGTAGTGACCAGACTGCTGACGCATGTTTAGAAACTGCTGAGGACAGGGGTCGGCAAGGGTTTGGGGACAGGGAAAGCTCAGCACCTTGAAAAAAGCCGAGGGACAGAGGACACACCAGCGGGGGAGAGGAGGGGGTCGAGGTAGTATAAGCTCAGTTTGTCCAATTACAATGGCAACAGTGACGTCATATCTCCAAGTCATCTCCAATGGTCCTGTAGATGTTGGAGAGTTCCTCCAGCCGGGCGGGGGACAGCTTTGTGGCAGGACTTCAGGCTGGCACAGGCCCCACAAGGACAGGTGACAGTCGCTAGTGCTGGAGCCGTTGGCCCTGGAGGGAATTGGTCAGGTGGACGGAGTGTGCAATTCCTATCACCCCTTCATCACGTGACACTAACCCTGTGTCTTCTCCTTTCTAGGGTATTACCGGTCCTTCTGGCCCGCTTGGCCCTCCAGGACCCCCTGGCTTACCGGTGTGTATCTGCGTATCTGGGAGGGGCCCCAGTCTTTTTGCACGATAGGATGTGACAGGAAGTTACAGGGATTAGCCATCATTGGGGCACCTAGGGTAGATTCACTCATGATTAACCCAAAGTTGGGGTTCTGATTCATGACAGCAAGGGCGTGTGGTTTGTGGGGTACAAAAGACGGGGAGTCTCTGTCTTTTAGGAAAATCTTAGATGTTAAGATAATCGTTCATAGGCATTTACAGAAGTCTAGGGAGAGTGGGGTGCTCCAACTCTCCCCCCATCAGGGCATGACTGCTCCACGCTCAGCAGTCAGGCCTAGGGAGGAGGTGAGGGCAGGCCCCCCTCAGCTCGGGCCCCCAGCCATTACTGCCAAACCCAGGACTTGAGATTCCCATGGCCCTCTAGGCCCTCCCAGAGGGGTTATGTCTGGGCCCTGAATCCAGGGTGCCCCTTTACTTCTAACTCAGCACCACTGGCAGGGAAGATGTGGGTGCCCAGTGCTCCCTCTCCCTGTCTGGCACCTGCATGCAGAGGGCAGGCTGGCGAGGGCACTGCCAGCTCCTGACACTCTACCTTCCACACTCACAGGGTCCTCCTGGTCCCAAAGGCACCAAAGGCTCCTCAGTAAGTGGCTGCATCCTGGATTCCATGGGAGATGGGGAGAGGGTGTCCTCCTGTGACCCATCCCTCGGGTTCTCTCCCCAGTACAGACTTCATAGCCGAGCATGGGCTGTCTGCCCACTGCCTGAAAAGGACCCATCCAGGGGACTGCCTGCCTGGAGGCCCGGTGTCCACCCCTTGTAAACCTGTCCCTCTGCCCTTCTTGGCCCTGTGTCACCTGAGGCCAGTCTAGAGCTCAAGGGGACTTGTTCTCTCTTCTTTCCTCCAGGGTCCCACTGGGCCCAAGGGTGAGGCAGGACAGCCAGGGCCCCCTGGCCTGCCGGTAAGTGGTCTTGGAGCTGAGAATGTACGTATGTGTGTGTACCGTGTGTTTGAGTTTACAGTGTATGTGTACTTGTATGAGAGCACGTGTACAAGTGTGCTGTGTGTACATGTACCTGTGAGAGTATGGTATGTATGTGTACACTCGTGTGCTGCATGTGCTGTGATTACATGTGAGTGCAGTGTGCATGTGTGTGAGTATGCTCTGTCGTGTGTGTGTGTGTGGTGTGAGTGTACCTGCATGAACGTGCAGGTTTACATGCGGGTATGAGTGTTTCATATGTGTGTGTATTATGTTGTGTACATCTGTGTGTGTGTGTGTGTGTGCAGTGTGACTGTGTGGTATATGTACAGTGTGTTGTGTGTACGGTGTGACTGTGGTATATGTGTGTTGTGTGTTGTGTGTGGTATGGCTGTAGTGTGTGTGTGCAGTGTGCTGTGTGTACGGTGTGACTGTATGGTATGTATGTGCCGTTTTGGGGGGCATGTGGTGTGACTGTGTTGTGTGTGTACAGTGTGTTGTGTGTACAGTGTGACTGGTGTGTGCGTGCAGCATGTTGTGTGTACGGTGTGACCGTGTGGTATGTGTGTGCCATGTGTTGTGTGTGGTATGACTGTGGTGTGTGTGTGCAGTGTGCTGTGTGTACGGTGTGACTGTGTGGTATGTGTGTGCCATGTTTTGGATGTGTGGTGTGATTTTGTTGTGTGTACAGTGTGACTGGTATGTGTGTGTGCAGCATGTTGTGTGTACGGTGTGACCGTGTGGTATGTGTGTGCCGTGTGTTGTGTGTGATATGACTGTAGTGTGTGTGTGCAGTGTGCTGTGTGTATGGTGTGACTGTGTGGTATGTGTGTGCTGTGTGTGGTGTGACTGTGGTGTGTGTGTACACCGTGCTGTGTGCACAGTGTGACTATGTGGTATATGTGTGCCGTGTGTTGTGTGTGGTGAGTGTTGGGATGTTCTCAGGTGTAAGATAGCTCAGGTGTGCACTAGAATGTGATTACAATTCGGGTATTCCCCCACCAGCCCCCTTTGGCTGTGAATCACCAGACCTCACCCTGAATCTTGGGGGTTCACCCCAGGGCAGGAAAAGGGGAGAAAAGGTGCCTCGCAGACTGGCTGCCGAAGAAGAGCCTCCCCGACTGCCCACCCATCATCCATCTCACCCTCCAGGGTCCCCCGGGCGAGGTCATCCAGCCCCTGCCAATCCAGGCTTCCAGAATGCGGCGGAACATCGATGCCAGCCAGCTGCTGGACGAAGGGAACGGCGAGAACTACATGGACTACGCTGACGGGATGGAGGAGATCTTCGGTTCACTCAACTCCCTGAAGCTGGAGATTGAGCAGATGAAGCGACCATTGGGCACCCAGGAGAACCCCGCCCGCACCTGCAAGGACCTGCAGCTCTGCCACCCTGACTTCCCCGACGGTAGGGGCCAGGCCAGGGCTGAGCCTGCTAGGGCGGGGCCTGGCGTGGGGCGTGGTCTGGGTTGTGGGGCGGGGCTTTGGTGTGGGGCGTGGTCTGGGCGATGGGGTGGGATTTGAGTGTGGGGCAGGGTCTGGGTTGTGGGACGGGACCAGGGCTGAGCCTGCTGGGGTGGGTCCCAGGTGTGGGAGCAGAGCTTGGATGTCGGGGTTGGATTTGGGACCCTGGGGTGAGACCTTGGGATCCTGGGGATCTGGGTTGTGGGAAAGGGTCTAGGTCTTGGCTTGGCAATGTAGGAGCCCTCCAGATGAGGAAGGGGCCTGAGTGCATGGGATGGGGTCTGGTTAATTGGGGCCTGCGTGGAAACAGGGCCTGACAGATGGGGACAGAGCCTGCATGTGGAGCAGGGTCTGTGGGTATAGGGACCAGTTCCCTTCTGGGTGCCCCAGGCTCCAGGTCCAGGTGAGGAAAGTGCAGCTGAACCTTGGTGGGAGGACACAGGACTTGGGGTCAAGCAGTCTGAGCAATTGCCTCAGCCTCAGCTTCCCCATTTGTGGAGTGTGGTGCTGAAGGGTTTTCCCCTTTACTCTATGGGCTCGTCTCCCAGTCACATGAGCTGCTTGCTGAAGTCTGCTGTTTAAAAGGTTGAGGCATGAAGTTGGACGGCCTGGGTTCTCATCCCATCTGAGGCATTTCTAGCAGGGTACCCTGTCTCACCCTGAGCCCCTGGGTCTTAATCTCTAGAATGGGAATGGGAGTGTCCACCTGTTAGATCACATGTGTCAAATGAGACATGCAGGAGACACTGGTGTGGTGTGGAATGCTGGTACGGCTAGTGTGCTTATTCCCATTGCTGTAGCTGTCCGTATTACTATCTATAAGCAGAGTCCTGGTGTGGCGCTGCAGGGTAATGAGTGGACCACAAGATCGGTGGTTCAAACCCACCAGCCGCTTCTCAGGAACTCTACACAGGGTCACCATGAGTCTGAACCGCCTCAAAGGCACTTAGCAACAATAATAAACAAAACTAAGTCTTGAGGGGACACAAACGATTAAGCACCTGCCTACCAGCTCAAAGGTTGGTGGTTTGAACCCACGCAGAGGCACCTTGGCAGACAGACCTGATCTGAAATCACAGTTGTACTCTGC
This sequence comes from Chrysochloris asiatica, assembly GCF_000296735.1. Lineage (NCBI taxonomy): Eukaryota > Metazoa > Chordata > Mammalia > Afrosoricida > Chrysochloridae > Chrysochloris > Chrysochloris asiatica. Next base: position 3,380,984 of record NW_006408574.1, on the reverse strand, counting down.
ACATGAGTCGGAATTGACTTGAATTGAATTCATGATGGCAACCAACAAATTACTGTTGTTACGATCAGTATCCATGTCCGTATGGTAGTAGATGTTGCACTTGAGAAAAAAGAGCCTGGGGTACCCTAGAAGAGCTCATCTTCACCATGTCTAAATCAAGTCTGGCGACACACTGAAAAATCAAACCGTGTTTGTGTCTCCTATCCATTCTGGCAGCCTTGAATATTTCTTCATTCTGCTGCAATATTGGAGGGCTGGGGGTTCCAGTTGACTGCTCCCCAGGGTGGGGATTTTCAGAGCTCACTCCAGAGTGTCTCTGCATTTTTGTTCACCCATCAAGTGGGGAGTGCCCCATCCTGTCCTGTCCTGCTCACCAGCCCACGGACCCATGTGCTTCCTGTCTCCCCCCCCCCCAGCTCTTCTTGGGCATAAATCTTTCTGGGTCCAGCAGGAAAAGCAAAATGCAATAAATGAACCCCAGAAAGCTCTGGAGGTGGTGCTGTGGTCCTGCCCTGTATTCTTCCAGCTGAGCCAACATACGGCTATGCATCTGGACGCGTCTGTCATGGAACCAGCTCTCACAGATCTCCTGTCTCCCCCATCTCCCCACCAGGTGAATACTGGGTGGACCCCAACCAAGGGTGCTCCAGGGACTCCTTCAAAGTCTACTGTAACTTTACAGCTGGCGGAGCCACGTGTGTCTTCCCTGACAAGAAGTCGGAGGGGGTGAGTACCTGGTCTCAGTCCCCTGGACAACAGGGATTCCCATGTGTCACACCAGCCAGCTTTCCAATGAGAGCTAGCAGCCGGTCTGTTTCCTAACGAAGATTTTTCTTCCAGAAGTAGTCATGAGGCTGCTGGAAGAAGACATTTTAGCAATGAAAGGGTATAGTGGAGCCTGGGGTGACGGAAACGATGACACCCCACTCTGCTGGGCTGTCCACTGGCCATTCCTGTGGTCAGTAAAGTCCTCTGAGAAGGATCTCGCCTGAGGTCGTTCTAGCACCCCCTGCAGGACTTTTGGGGCAGTGCAGTGTGTCCCGGAGACCTCTAGAGGACGCCACATTGCTTCCATCGGAGTAAGAACCTGACTCTGTGGGATTTGCTTCTGGCTCCCTCAGGTCTGCTCAGGGGACTTGGAAGCACCACTGTTAGTGCCCCCGGCTGCTAACGGGAAACGCGGTGGTCTCTGGGGGAGGCAGATCGGGGATTTGGGATCTGCCTGGTAAGAATGGCAGCCTGCAGCCCTGTGGCGCTGTGAGTCAGAATCAACCGCACGGTACCAAGCACAAGTCAGTGTGGTGTGGACAGTGGAGAAGGGCCTGATCCACTGAGAGTCTAGGACCTCACCTGGGAGGACAGGTGTGTGTGGACAGGTGGTGCAAGGGGACAGTTAGCGGGTCTGTGTGTCTGGGTATGTGGTGGGAATGGGAGTATCAACAGATGTGCGAGTGTGGGGGGGCTGTTGGGGGGATGAGTGGTTGTGTGTGCGTGAGCAGTTGTGTGTGCGTGAGCAGTTGTGTGTGCGTGAGCAGTTGTGTGTGCGTGAGCGGTTGTGTGTGTGAGCAATTGTGTGTGGGGGAGTGGGTTATAGACAGATGTGTACATGGGCGTGTGTGAGTGATTGTGTGGTGTGGTTGTTGGTGTGTGTCCGATTGTGTGGGTAGATGAGGGAGGATGTGTGTCATGACCATCTGGCCAGAGTCTCCTAGTTCAGCTGGCCCTCGTGTGCAGAGCGGAGGCCCAGCCAGGCAGGCATGGGGCTCACCTCAGGGCTGCAGGACCGGTACCACCGTGGTGTGGTGAGTGTCTATCACCCATCTCTCACAGAGTGACGTTTCCCTCACTGAAGGGGTCTGGAGAGACATGGGGGGCTTCCTCAGGATCATGTCTTTGGTGATGAAGTCAGGAACCAGGTATAAAATGTGCCTCATTGAGACGCTTTCTGGAAAAATGGCCTGGTGCCTGGCCCACACATGGGGGTTCTGCTAGTGTTGGAATCCGGAATACTGACTCGGATGATGGAGGGTCTCCAGACCCAGATGTTACCCATCTGTCCTCTCACCTCAGGCCTTGCCGTCTCTAGACACATGGCTGAGACACACGAGGAGTTAGGGTCTGGCTTTGGTGGGTTGGGGCCCTGCCACTGACTGAGAAGGTGACCCAGACGTCCACCGTGGCATTCACTGTGTCCAGCCTGAATGTTCGCTCCTCTCATGCTGACTGGAAGATGTCTGGGCCTGAGTCACAAATTCAAGATTTCAGATCCACAAGGAGCTGCGTTCTTAGAACAGACTTGCAAAGGCTAAATGAGGCCAGGGAGAGCCCAGGGACCCTCATCTGGGCTCTCATTTTCTTCCTCCTACCCGAGGGCCAGGGTGAAGTTCTCCACGGGCCCCACAGCACAGAGGCCACTGAGGGTTCTGAGACACTGTGAGACCCCATGGTCCTCACTGTCCCTTCACCACTGCTGGATGAGGTGTCCCTCAGAGCCACTGAGGTGGATCGAACTTGAGCCCACAGGCATGACACAGCCACACCGTAGACCCATCTCTACCCACCCAGGCTTGGCTCTGTCTGTGGGCAGGCTTGGGACAGTGTTGACAGATGGCAGAGTCACAGGCTGGATGAAGGCAGACTGCCCCTTCCCTGTCCTCTGACAGGTCCCCTCGGCTAACTCATAGCCAGCGTGAAGGAGGAGGCCTGGGAGCCTCGGACAAGGGTTCTTGACTTGCTTTTGTAGAGGAGGATTCAGGTGGGGCCTTGTGGACCTGGGTTGGTGATGGTGGGGACAGTGGCCCTGTGGGTCTTTCACCTCTCTGCACCTGCCCAGGTACATCCATGGGCAGCCAGCAGTGGGGCCTTCTTCCTAAAGGGACCACCAGCCTGTCTGCCCACTCACTCACTTACACAGGTACCCACCAATCTATCGCTTGCCCACCCACTCAGCCAGTCACCTGCGCACTCTCCATCCCCCCATCATTTGTCCATCCACGGCTCATCTGTGCTGCACTGTCTGGGCTCAGCCTCTGCAGAAATCACCCCCACCCCCACACAGAAAAGGCCCCCTACCAAAAGTCAGAGAGGAACTCTTGTTCCCTGGCCTATAGGGGCTGCTGGTGGCTTGTCAGGAGGACCCCCTGCTTCCTGTCCTCAGCCCTGAAGACCACAGCCCACCACCACACACAAGAGCTCATTCACACCCACATGCATTCATGTACATACACTTACACAGCTCTTAAACTTATACCCATGCTCACACACACACACATACACGTGTAACTCCACACGCAGGTTCACACAACTCACAATCACATGCTCACACTCACATGTAACACCACACACAGGCTCACACTCACAACTCACACACACTTGTAACACCACATGTAGGCTCACACATAACTCACACATGCTCACACACACACATGTAACACCACATGCAGGCTCACACTCACACATGCTCATACACATGTTTGTGCACACACATAACAGGTCTCACACACATGCTCACACACACATGAACATACATTGACAGCTCTCACACTCACAGACATGCTTGCACAGTCATGTAACATACCCACCCTGCACATGCACTCACACAATCATGCAAGTCCATGCCCACACACACTCACATGCATACATTTAACACACACATACACACACCACTCAGTACTCACATGTGCATGACACAGCCATGCATGTGCACACACATATAGTCATTCAACACTCACACTGACACATATAACCGCATATGTACACACAGCTCTCACTCGCTAATAGATGCATTTTCTCAACACACACAAGTACACAATCACACATGTACCCTCACTCACACAGTGTACACACACATGCTCTCATACTTGCTCACACTCGTACACTCCCATGTGCACACACAGTGTTCCTGCATCTCCGCAGCAGCCCAGGGCCCTGGCCCTGGCCCTGCCCACCACAATCCCTGGGTGGCTCTTCCCACCATCACCACGGCCTTTAAGAAGTCCCTCTTTCCTGCACTCACTCGCTCGACAGTCATTTCTGAGCTAGCCCTGAACGCCCAGCTCTGTGATGGGCTCTGTGATAGAATGGGGCTGAGAACCAGAAACCGAGAGAGCAGTTTGGGATCCTGCTGGAGGCTGAAGCCTTGAGTGCCTTGCCCCACCCAGCTCCTGCTCCCTGGATCTCCATCCTCACGGTCCTCAGGTCCTCACCGGTGGAACTGCCTTCATCTATCTGTCCTTCCACATCCTCCCCCTCAATGGTGGAGGCAGGTGGAGCACAGGAGAAGGGAGTGCTGAAGGCAGGAACATTAACCCTTTCCTTTTTCTCTGTCTCTTTCCCTCTCTGCCTGCCCCCCCGCCCCCAATGTTTAGGCCAGAATCACTTCTTGGCCCAAAGAGAACCCGGGTTCCTGGTTCAGTGAATTCAAGCGTGGTAAACTGGTAAGACACCCCACTCTTCTTGGCGGTTGACACTTGAACTCCGCCCGTCTCCTATCTTGCAGAGTAAAATGGCCCGCTGGCCCAAAGAGCAGCCCTCTACCTGGTATAGTCAGTACAAGCGTGGGTCCTTGGTAAGTGCCGCCCGGGCGCTGCCTGCTTGCGGCTCAGCCTGGCTGGGCTCTGCATGGCACTTGGGGCCGTGCACCACACCTGCTCTTGCCCCTTTGGCTGAGCTCCTTCACGCCCATCACACCACAGCGAGACTCGGATGCGAGCTGAGTCATTCCTGCCTTCCAGTCCCCACAGCCCCCAGTGAGAGTTATTTCAACTCTCCAGTGGGCAGTGTTCTGGTTACTTCTAGGATTTGGGGCTGATATCCAAGGATCAAGAAGCACAGCCTGGGGTGGGTGTCATGCTACAGAAGGCCACCCCAGAATGGAAATCAGACACCGGGGATGGGGGACTCTGGTGTGCCTGCCCCTCGTGGGCAGGTAGGTACAGTGGATGCTGGACCACATGGAATATTCACCCCCCCTGCTGCTGTTGGGGGCCATGGGGCTGCTGTTCCTGGTTCCAACCTGGTCATGGCTTAGTCGTAACCTCTGAGCCTGAGCCAGTCCTGGGAGCTATACTTACATAATGAGTCTCAAAAGCCAGGAGAGCCATGTAGGAGACAGGTGGGGTATATTTCTGGTCAGTGTTGGGACCCAGAGCAGTCAGACTTGTTTGACTCAATTTATGGATGGCGCTGTGGGTTCAGCATTGGTCTGCTAACCACAGGGTTGGGAGTTCAAACCCACCAGCTGCTCTGAGGGAGAAAGATGAGGCTGTCTACATCGCACAGACTGGCAGTCTCAGACACCCTACATGTCCTCACTCTGAATCACAATTGACTCCAGAACAGTAGGTTTGGGGGTATTCTATGGGAAGCCAGTGGCTGCTTCTGCTCCATGGAAGGGACACCTTGGGAGTTGGGTCCCTTTCCTGGATGGAGTGTGGTGTTCTGTGCTCCCCTTCCAGCCATGGAAATGCCACACTGCTGAAACACAGCTGGGCTTTCGAGGCTCCACTTCCTCCTGTCTTATCGCCCTGCCTCTAGTGGCCCTGGACGATGGCTTCTCTCACTCAGAGGCCAGTGTGTGGGCGCCTGGACTCGCAACCTCACCCCAGCCCCTGGTCCGGCATCTACTGGTGCAGCTCCAGCCTCTACATGCTCCCTGGGGGCTGCGCTTCACCCCAGGCCCCAGGGGTCCCTAGCTAGCATGCATCTGTCTTCACACCTCTGACGCCCCTAACCCGAGGCCCCTCATGGCTGAAGGGATACTTCACATCCTCTGCACTGACCGGCCGGCCATGGCAGCCTGTCCCCAGCCCCGTGAGGGCTCCGCCTACCTGGCCACTTGGCACTTCTTCCTTCCTTGTGTGACCTCAGAGGCCCTGCTTGTCTTTCTCCTGGCGGGTCTCCTCTCCTCTGCATTTGTTGTGCTCTATTCAGAAAAGAGCTACTGGACACAGAATGACCTGGTGTGGACATCCTATTGGGGGAAGGCCTGGGCAGGTGGGATCAGGTGGGGGCAGGAGTTGTAGATAGGGTGAGAGCTGCCCATTGTGGGCAAGTGGCAGGTTCCTCTCTGTGGTCGTCATGGTTACTCCAGCCACACAAGGAGCCCTGTTGATGCTTTCAGCAAACTTGCTCGACGACTCACCGAAGGAACGTAGGGAGAAAGATCTGGAGATGTACTTCCCCCAAATCCACCACTGGAGACCCTATGGAGCACAGTCCTACTCTGTCTCCAGGAGTTGGGGGTCAACTCAGTGGCAGTTGATTTTTGTGTGGTTAAGGAACACTGGTGGCACAGTGGGTTAAGTACTGGGCTATGAACCACAAGATTGGCAGTTCAAACCCACCAGCCGCTCCATAGGACAAAGATGAGGCTGTCTGCTCCATCAAGATCTGCAATCTGAGACCCCCTAAGGAGCAATTCTACTCTGTTCTACAAGGCCACTGTGCTGGACTCGGTTGGATGGTGGTGGGCAGTGAGTGTATGTGTGTGTAGTTAACACTTGGCCCTGCCTTCTCCCACCAGAGAGAGCCTAGTCACATCTCCAAACTAGCCTCCTTCTCCTCTGCGGAGGTGGCTGTGGGCCGTTCCCACCCCCTTGCACAGGAGACGGTGGGGACACTCATGATAGGAGAGGAGGCAGAGGAAGGCCCCTACCCACCGAGGCTCTGTCCAGACATGGTCCATGCAGTCCTCTTCCCGCCTGGGCCCTGCCTGGGTCCTGCCTGGGTCCCTCAGCTCCAGGTCCTTCTGTGTCATGCCCCTGCCTCTCGCTGTGCATGCCCCCCTCCGAGTCAGTCACTTCCTCCCTGAAGGAGCGCCTGGAGGATCCGGATTCCGGTTGGTATTGACTTTTCCTCCACCAGTTCACATGCTAGGGTTTGCCGTGATCCCAGGAGTGTGTGATGTCTGCTGGTAGCTTTGGGATGGGGTGTGTCCTCCCTGCCCCTGGGGGAAGAGCAGTCCCCAGGCTTGGCTCTGTGCCTCTCAGTATTGCCTCATTACATTGAAAATCTGGGTAGCTAGGGTCAGTCCCTCCCTGCTTCTCACCTGGACCCTGGATGCTGCCTGTGGACGGGGCATGAGACCTCCTCCATCTCGCCCCACACCCCCATCTGCCCACCATCCACCCATCTGGAAGAAATCCAGACCCACCTCCAGACCCAAGGCTCCAGGCTGTACAAACCCTGTCTGGTCAACAAGAGGGCATTGTTCATTGAACACACACAGGCCCCAGGGGAGGGGATTGCCAGTCAGGTCATTAGGCAGTGGGGGCAGGGCAGGTGCTAGAGACCAGCAATGCTTTCTAGGGACAGAAGGGAAGAGGTCTGTGGTGTCCAGGCCAGATGGGCAGCCACCTGACCCTATGAACTTCCAAGGTTAGGAAAGTAAATGGGGCCACAGGATAAGCGGGTGACCTAGAGGTCTGTCCATATGTGTAATCTCCTCACCTCCCACTGTGGCCACCTCCCTTGCTGAGTGGTGGGTCCAGTCCTGGGCAGAGCAAGCACCACCCCTAGTAGGGAGTGCACATGCTTCAAGGAGCCTAAGGGAGGCAGGCAGGCTCCATGGGCCAAAGAGTCAGATATGGGAGTGCGTGACCAGATGGGGTGGAATCAGGGTGGGCTCCCAGGAGGAGGCTGCACATGTGCTGAGCTGGAGGACGAGCCAGCCAGGCAGAGGAGTGAGTGGAATTCCCGCCACTTTGTTCCTGGGTGCCGCGGGGCATGTGGACCTTGGTTGGTGGTGGTCTTTTTCCAGCCACTGTGGCTGTGGGTTGTGTTGCTGGGCATGTCCTTCTCTGCTGAGTCCCCCACCTTCTTCCCTCTGCAGCTTTCCTATGTGGACGCTGAGGGCAGCCCTGTGGGCGTGGTACAGATGACCTTCCTGCGGCTATTGAGTGCCTCCGCCCAGCAGAACATCACTTATAACTGCTACCAGTCGGTCGCTTGGCAGGACGCCGCCACGGGCAGCTATGACAAGGCCATCCGCTTCCTGGGCTCCAACGATGAAGAGATGTCCTATGACAATAACCCTTATATCCGCGCCCTGGTGGACGGCTGTGCGGTGAGTGTGTGTGTGTGTGTGTGGTGGGGGGTGGTCTACCACCTGGGGCCCCTGGGACTCCAACCACCTGTGTTCCCTGTGGGTCATGCATTCACTCAACTCGAGTTCAGCACCAACTGTGTCAGCCCTGAACTCCATGCCAGGGGTCATGCATTCGCTCAACATGCCTTGATTGAGTACCTACTATGTGCCATCCCTGAGATTCATGCCAGGGGTCATGTGTTTGCTCGACGTGCCTTGGTTGAATACCTACTATGTGCCATCCCTGAGCTCAACAGCAGGGGCTCTGACATGGCTCCTGCCCCCAGAGTGTGCTCAGAGTGGCTGACCATGGCAGTCCACTGGCAGATTCATAAGCACAGCTAGAGTTTGGGCGCTTTCCTGGTGGCAGGGTTAGGGCAGACGGAGCATGGGCCTGAGTGGGGGCCAGGAGGAGTGGCAGGCAGCAAGCGGCCTGCTGTGGGGCTGTTCTACCCATTCCAGACCCTGGCGAGTCAAGCCTGGGGGTTTGAAAGGCCCCATCCTCCCATTTCATCATGGGGGGGTTAGTGGCTGGAGCACGCTGCTGGGGCAGGCCATGGTCTCGAGGCCAGCCAAGCTACAATACGGCCAAAGATATTGGGACGCAAAGTCACACACTCAGATCCTAATGGACTTCAAAGAGCAGGCCTGGCCTGAAGAGAGGCACAGATCTCCAGGCAAGAGGGCTGCACGCCCCCACCCATAAACCCCAGTGTTTGTGCAGCTTTGTGAGCCTCCAGGGGCCACTCCATCCAGTAATGGTTATATATGTCTCTGGAATAGTGTGCAGGATGCAGCCTGTAGGCACCGCTGCTCCAGTCAGTGACCGTAAATCCAGAAGTCACCTGCAGCTCAGAAAATCTGGCCACCCTGGGTGGGGACGGGAGCAGGACACACTATGCAGTTTGTTTTCCCAGTGGGCAGAGAGGGGGTATCATAGCTGATATGCACAGAAATGTCACACACAAAGGTGTTAACACCGGAACTTTCTTCTCTCGCAGTTTAGGAGGCTGTAAGCCTGACTGCTCTGGTAGCGTAGTGGTTACGAATCGGGCTGCGAACCTTAAGGTCAGCGGTTCGAAACTACCAGCCGCTCC
>NW_006408574.1:3353858-3371398 GCF_000296735.1 Chrysochloris asiatica | reverse complement strand
GGCACTTAACAACAACAAAAATAATGTATTTTAAAGGCCTGGAGTTGGAAAACCTAAAGGGAAGAACACCCTCAGTATTTCTCAAGCTGAAAGAAATACTGAAGAAAAAATGCAAAATTCTACTTGCAATATTGAAGGATTCTAAAGGAGTCCTGGTGTGGCGCTGTGGGTTAATGCACTAGACTTCAGTGTCAGTTTGAACTACAAGGTTAGTGGTTAAGCTCACCAGCTGCTCCTTGGAAACCCTATAGAGGGTCTCTGTGGACCAGGAGGCACTTAACAACAACAGCAACATGGGGGGAAATATTGAACGATGCAGAAAGCATCAAAAGAAGATGGAATGTACACAGAGTCACTGTACCAAAAAAAAAAAGGTTAAACCATTTCAAGATGTAGCATATGATCAAGAACCAATGGTATTGAAAGAAGAAGTCCAAGTTGTACTGAAGGCATTGGAGAAAAAACAAAACTCCAGGAATTGACAGAACACAAATGGAAATCTTTCAACAAACTGGAGGCTCTCACTCATCTCTGCCAAGAAATTGGAAGACAGTTACCTGGCCAACTGATTGGAAGAGATCCATATTTGTGCCCATTCCAAAGAATGCAGAAATCTGACAGAATGCAGAAATCATTGGACAATATCGTTGATATCACATGTGAGTCAAGTTTTACTAAAGGTAATTCAGAAATGGCTGCAAGCTTACATTGACAGAGAACTTCCAGAGGTTCAGAAGAGGAGGGTGGAACAAGGGATATCATTGCTGATATCAGATGGGTCTTTGCTGAATGTAGAGAATACCAGAAAAATGTGTACCTGTGCTTTATTAGCTATGCAAAGGCTTTAGATGGTGTGGATCATGACAAGCTCTGGACAACATTGCAAAGTATGAGTATTCCAAAAACACTAAATTGTGCTCATGAGGAACCTGTGCATAGACCATGAGGCAGTTGTTTGAACAGAACAAGGGAACATTGAACGGTTTAAAATTAGGAAAGGTGTGTGTCAGGGTTTTATTCTTTCACCATACTTATTTAGTCTGTATGCTGAGTACATGACCTGAGAAGCCGAATTATATGAAGAAGATATGGATTCGAGGAAAACTCATTAACAACCTGTGATATGCTGATGATACAACCTTGCTTGTTGAAAGCGAAGAGGGTTTAAAATACTTACTGATGAAGATCAAAAACTACAGTTTTCAGTATGGGTTGCACCTCAATGTAAAGAAAACAAAAGTCCTCATACCTGAAACGATAAGTAACATCATGATAAATGGCAAAAAAAAAGATTGAACTTGTCAAAACTTCATTTTGTTTGGACCCGCAATCAACAATCATGGAAGCAGTAGTCAAAATATCAAACAACATATTGCACTAGGCAAATCTGCTACACAAGACCACTTTAAAGTGTTCAAGAGCAAAGAGGTCAGCTTGAGGACGAAGGTGCGCCTGACCCAGGCCACGGTATTTTCAGTAGCCACACATGCATGTGAAAGTTGGGCAGTGAATAAGGAAGACCGTAGAAGAACGGATGCATTTGAGTCATGGTGTTGGAGAAGAATATTGAAAGTCTCATGGACCGCCAGAAGAACAAACAAATTTGTGTTGGAAGAAGTACAACCAGTATGCTCCTTGGAAGCCAAGATAGCTGGACTTTGTTTCTCATACTTTGGATATATTATCAAGAAGCACCCATGCCTGGAGAAGGACAACAACCTTGGGAAAGTGATGGGTCAGCTTAAAAGAGGAAGACCCCCGACGAGATGGATCGGCACAACAGCGGCAACAACAGGCTCAAGTCTAACAGCTGTGAGGATGGCGCAGCTTTGCGTGGTGTCTCTATGAGTAGGAACCAACTCAATGGTACCTAACAAGAACATATCTCAAAAGAGATACATCTTTATCCTGCCTCATAGCACCATAGCGGGCAGGGTGATTAGTTCAGATCACAGAATTAAGGACAGATGCACAATACTAAAAGGCATGGCCTAGCCATGTTGACCTATGTTTTGGGAGGACACATTTCAGTCCAAAACAGAGGTGTTGATTCTTCCCTCCTGGGTCCAGTGAAGTCTAGGCCAAAGCCTCATGTGGTCATCTGCAGGGAGGCCCAGAGGGATGGAGCCTCACTGGGGTAAAGTGGCCTCTGGCTCCTCTTTGCTGGCCTGGGCTTCCTGCCTGCAGGGTGACCACCATTTAGAGGTCAGCGTTCCAGCCCCCACTGCCTTTCCAGCAGCTTCAGGGCAGTGTGCCACCCCTTCCTCATTGATCCTGGAAGTGGACTTGTGACTGCCCCTTGCTGTCCTGCCGGTTGCTTTCAGCTCCCTGGCTGCCCTAAGCTGGTCCTTTGGGACAGTTACTTATAAATAATGGCCCACGAGTCCCACATGTCAAAGACTCCAACTGTCTTTGAAAAGGGCCAATTCTGAATCGTACCCTCAACCTGGTGAAGCGAAACTCTGGGTGAACTCACAACTGTCTCCTGAGAGGATTCTTACTCATCCTGAAGTTCAAATCCAGGCTTTGAATGAATTCCACATGACACAATGATCCATCAGAGCAGGGACATGGGGGATGAGAGGGAACTCAGAGATGAAGTAGGGGTGCTGACATCTAGTGCCAATCATAGGGACTTGCTTCTTGGTGCTCTGACTTGCAGACTCTGCTCTGCGTTTGCACACCCACCTCTGGAAAGTCAGTATACACATTCTACAGTGGAGAAAACGGAGTCAAAGAGAGTGTTGATATTGCTGTTAGGTGCTGATGAGTTGATCTTGACTCAGTAGGGATCCCGGATGACAGAGTCGAACAGCCAGTAGGGTTTCTAGGCTGTCTTCTTTACAGGAGCAGACCGCCAGGTGGGTTCAAACCACTACCTTTTAGTTAGCAGCCATTGTGCCACCTGGGCTCTTTGAAGAGGACACACTGGTTATCATGGCTGTATATCAACCAGTAAACCACTTACCACTGAGTTGACCCTGACTCATAGCACCCCCATGTGTGTCAGAGTAAAACTGAGCTCCACAGGGTTCTCAGTGGATGATGTTTCATAAGTAGATCCCACTCATGGTGCCCCCACATGTGTCAGAGTAGAACTGTCCCCCACAGGGTTCTCAGTGGATGATTTTTCATAAGTAGATCCCACTCATGGTGCCCCGTGTGTGTCAGAGGAGAACTGTGCCCCACGGGGTTCTCAGTGGGTGATTTTTCATCAGTAGATTCCACTCATGGTGCCCCCACATGTGTCAGAGTAGAACTGTGCTCACAGGGTTCTCAGTGGGTGAGTTTTCAGTCGTAGATTTACAGGCCCTTTTCTGAAGTGTCTCCAGGTGGACTTAAATTTCCTTTCAGTGAGCATCTGAACATGTTAACCGCTCGCACTGCCCACCAAGGGCTCCTGCATGCTCTAAACAACCGCAACCCTATCTCAGTGGGTTTCTGTGGGTCAGAAGTCTGTGAGAAGCTTGGCTGAGGGCTCTGGCCCAGGGTCTCTCAGGAGGCTGCTGGGGTTGCTGGCATTTGGAGGTGTGATTGAAGTGAGGTCTGTTCAAGATGGCGTCCTCCTATTGGCTGGAAGTATCAGTTCCTCCCTGCGTGGTCCTCTGCAGAGGTCTGCTTTCGGCATGGCCTTGAGTGATTAGGAGTCTCTTATCATCTTCTCTCAGAGGTGGCATTACACCTTCCCCAAGACCAGCACTAGGACAGCATGGCCACCACACCAGGGCATGAACACCCCGGGCTTCTCAGGAAGTGATGTCACAGCAGAAGTGATGTCACAACAGTTTCACATGTGTTGGGTGCTTCTTATGTCCCCATGCTAGTCCAGCCCTTTACGTAGTCATCTTCAGCAGCTCACCCAGCTCCCAGAAGGGTAACTACACATAGTCCCCATTCTGCAGCTGGGGGTGGGCCTGAGAGGCTCAGTGTCTCCCCTGTGGCCATGTGGCTGGTCAGAAGCAGAACTGGATTGCCGCTTTCCTCCTGCTGGTCTTTCCTGATGGTCCAGTTGAAGTTGCTCCACCCTTGCTTGCATTCATCCTTCCTACTGGTGGGCTGCAATAGACTGAAGCAGGAAGTGTCCTCAGAGGTCTAGGGGAGAGATGGTCAGTGTGGAATGTGACTCACCAAACTGATCAGCCCATGGCCCGCTTTCTGGGGTGTGCAGGGGAGTGACAAGGTGTCCCTGGTGGTCTCCTTGTAGACTTTCCCTCCCACTACCCCAGGATCTCAGGTCAAGCTCTGGTTGTATTTCTTCGGAGCCAGGTGAGGTCCCACTGTCCCTAACCTCTATCTGTGTCTCTTCCTGTCCCCAGACGAGGAAAGGCTATCAGAAAACGGTGCTGGAGATTGATACCCCCAAAGTGGAACAAGTGCCCATTGTGGACATCATGTTCAATGACTTCGGTGAAGCGTCTCAGAAATTTGGCTTCGAAGTGGGGCCGGCGTGCTTCATGGGCTAGGAGCTGCCAGGCGCCCCACGTGAGCAACCTCATGACCTCAGTACGCTGCCTGTGAGCGTCCTGTGCGCGGTCCCATGCTGGACCGCGAAGGTTTCTCGTCCCCACCCCGAATGCAGCCATGTCTCGGCACCTCAGTGCCAGACCCCAGACCAAGAGAACCAAAGGGAAAGAGAGGACCGCGCCCCAAGGAGCCAGATCACATGACCTAGACATGCCGCAGCCTCGGGCTACAATTGGCCCCCCAAGTGCCTCCTTCTCCAGACCCCCACCCTCACCCCACAGGGACAGAACACTTAGCTTGTTGGGGCGGAGGGTAGGTATCATGTTTTCAAATTCAACTTGAAGAGGTATCTCTCCATGACCTTCAGTGTTCTGAGGCAAGCCTTGTATAGGTCACCTCCAACCCCTCCCTCCCAGTTCCTGTCACTCCACACGTGCCTTTCCGGTGGATTAAAGGTGCTTACGTTGTTGTGAGTTTTAAGTAAATATTTGTATTGTATTGTTATCAATGTTCCGTGTCCCTGACTTTCAATCATGCATGTAAAATTGGCCACCAGCCCCTCCAGCCCACAGCCTGGGAAAATCTGGAGCAGGGTTGGGCAGGCACAGATTCTAAGAAGCAGTGGGGACCTCTCACCCCACACCTTGGCCAAGACCTTGAGGTCAGTGGGAACTGGGCCCAGGGCAGGCAGGACCCACACTGTCATTTACGAAGCAGGTGCCTGGGCCCTCAGGCACAGCATTTGATTAGCTCTGGATTTACCAATATGTGCACACATGGGGAAGATAAAAAGCAAACAAACAGATTTTGTAGTTTGCCTTCCCTGCATGCACTTGGACTCATATTGCTCACTTCCTGTCTCACTTTTCCTCCTGCGGGGCCTGAGATAGTAATTAAGTAAAAATTGGTGCTGAGTTGACACTTCTCTTTGTGGTGCTATCTGTTTTAAGATCTCCTTGAAGGTGACACTCTGGGGACCTGACTACCGTTCATCCTCCCAGCTTTCTCAGCTCCCCAGTCTGAGATGCTGCCAAGACTTTCAGATAAATGCACATCACCGCCTACCCCTTAGGCATGGGGAGCCACGCTCTGAAGGCTGGTGACAGTATTGGGTTGTGTTCCCTTGATCTGAAAACACACGTAGGCACCCGGAAAACGAAGACAGTTCCTGCGTGGTCTACGGTGTCTCGATGGCAGATTGTATTCAGGTGCCGAATGTTTGTGGTGCTAACTGCTGCCTGCGTTTGCTCCAAGAACTGAAATGAACCTGTCCCGGTGTCCGGCGCTGTCCCAGACGGAGCCTGGGCTGATGGAGGGAGGTGCGATGAACTCCGAGCCATTCTGCTGGGCTGCTGGCTGCCCATTGTCCCAACATGAGCAGTTCCTGTTCCATCTACCAGGGCTCTGGACGTGGGTGCCAGCAGCTTCCGAGCTTGGTGCTGGGGAGACACCCTCCGGATGCCACTCTTGCCCTTTGCCATCAAGGGGAGGCTGCCTGCTGTGAGCAGGAGGACCTCAGGGGCCAGCAAGGAAAGGCAACCCCAACTGTGAAAGTCACCCTCGTGCAATGCTCTTTCCTGCCAAGGTGGGAAGAGACTGGCAAACCCCACACAGCCCCCGGGGGCAAGCTGTAACTCGGACATAGGACAGGACCTCTCCTCCACCCATGGACGTGGTACCACTTAGGAACCCCCGGCCCAGGACTAACAAAACAGTCCCCAAATGAGTCTTTGAACTGCCTTAGACACAAGTCTTGCTCTTGCCAAAGAAAAGTCTTGAAGGTCCTCAAGACCCAGGACCCACTCTGCCCGTGACTCCCATTACCACCTCCTCAAAAGGAATGCCATAGGGGAAGGAGGTCAGCACTCTCGCGGTACCTCATGGGCCCGTCTAGGTCATGTGATTCTGTGTGATTTCTCATTCCGCCGGATTTGCCCTTTTATCCCTCCATCTTCTTCCTCTGTCGGTCCCTCCAAAGTTGTTATGATCTGTATTGAAGTTCAAAAACGTGTCCCGTTATCCCCCAAGCCACTTCAGCTACGGTATCTTGCAATAAAATTACTTCTTATATTTGCAGAAATTCTTTTGGTGTAATTTTATTTTTTCTTCATTTTATATATATATATGAAATTGGATGAATGTGGATGAAGAGAAAAAGAAGATAATGAACAAACACCTATGGTAAAGATCTAGGATTACAGGCCCTTTAAAATAGAATGTCAAGTGCCACATTGTACCTGCCTTAACAAAAAATAAATCCAATAGACATGTCATCGATTTTAAGTGTAATGCCCCGGGAAAGATTATTTTAAACGATTTTAAACCTGTGTACCAAAGGAATAATTGTACTAGTGTTTTCAATAAATCGCGTTGACTGTTTCCACCTTCACCATGTCATTGCAATGTCTTTACATGAATCCTCTCATTTAGAAGGATCAGCGCAAAGCTGGTTTCTCTGAGGCGGCGGTTAGCGATACCCCAAATGTCCAGTTTTTCCATCCTGTGTACCACTCCGTCTCTGACACCAACCCCTCCTCTCTCTCCCGTCAGTAGGCTTCCTCCGGACTCTGTGTTGTGTAATTTGTTGCAATGTCTCACAGAATTCATGAATTATTGAGGAAATACTTCACAAGGTTGTGGAGGCTGGCAAGTCCCTAATCTGTAGGTTGGGTGTCAGGCTAGGGGGGCTTCTCCTTACTCATGTGACTACAGAGGCTGATGAACCCCAATTGGCAGGTCAGACAATTGGCTGCTGACTCACAAAGCAGCTGAAACTGGCAAATCAGATCAGGTGATTGACTGCTGGCTTAAGAGCCAGAGGTCAGGTGATGACAAGCCAAATGTAAGAGGGAGAACTTTGCCAGCACCTTCATATGTATTGGATGCAAACCACAACCTCAAGGAAACTCCTCTTTCTTGAGCAAAGTAGTGTGAGGGTATGAGTTGAGTAGAAATGGTAAGGGTGGTAACTGGGGGAAGGCTGGTGACTTGAGTCACACTCTCTGGTAAGGTTGTAATTCAAGATATATTCCACCCTAACCCTGCTTCATTAACCTAATGGATAACTCACTACCAAAGGGAACTATAGTCACAGGTATAGAGGCATATCACAAAATGGTGACACTTACATCAGACCCCAAAACGGAGGCCAAGCCACTGAAAGTCAGTCCCCAGCCAAGTTGGCACGTAGCTTCAACCATCACAGACTTCACACACATTTGCATTAGCAGGAAACTGTCCAATCCCCTTGATGAGGTGCACATACCCTGCTTGCATAACCCTGCCCCATCAATGTGTGGGAGTCACAAAACTGTGGCTAGAAAGGCCACCTGGAATAATTAATTCACCACACTTCTTAAGTGTGACTGGCTCCTTCCCTGCACTAAATCCCTGGGTGACAGTTTCTAGAAATGCAAGAAAACAAACTCCCTGCCCTTGATTTGATTCTAACTCACAGTGACTCTCAAGGACAGAGTAGAAACCCACCCTCCCCCCCATATGGTTCCAGTGAAGCAGACAACATCATCTTTCTGGCTGGTGGGTTACAACCTTTTGGTTAGCATCTGAGTGCTTGACCACTGCACCACCAGCACTCCTCTGGGAGCTCCTAGGAGAACAGAACAATGAAGGCTGCCATGTGCTGTTGGCACCATTTGCAAATTAGCACAATGCAGAGATTAGCTCTGGAAGGAACCGGTCAGGGACAGAAGGAAGCTGAGTCCACAATCCAAGGACTCAAAGATTTGGAAAAAGCAACCAAATTTCACTACCAGTAGATAAAAATGTTGCTTGGCCATAAACAGATGAAGTCTTGATGTACACCATGACATAGATGAACTTAGAAAACAGAATGCCAAGCAAAATAAGTCAGTCACAAAGGGACAAGTATTGTGTGATCTTACGTATTGGAAATAAACAAAAAGATAGAAACCCAAGGAGTTCTGCTGGAATAGTGGCTAAGCATTTGACTGCTTACCAAAAAGTCATTGGTTGGGACCCACGAGCTGCTCCATGGAAGAAAGATGTGGCCATCTGTTTCCATGGAGATGGCAGCGTTGGAAATCCTATTGGGCAGTTCTACTCTTTCCTTTAGAGCTGATATGAGTTGGAATTCATTCAGCAGCAATGGAATCAAATGATAGAAACTTACGCAACAGAAATCAAATATTATTCATGGTGACCCAGGGTGGGAAGCAGTGGGTGGCAGTAGTGTGATTTGGAAAAGGAGGGTGAGAATGGGTGTGCAATTTGAAGCACACAATCAGCGTTCCTGGATTGTTACTGTTAGATGTTTTCGAGTTGGTATTGACTCCTAGTGACCGTATGCACAGCAGAACAAAACACTGCCTGGTCCTGTGCCTAGGTTATACTTGTGGTAATTATTAGAATGGTGAAGATTTTGTTGTCTGTATTTGCACCGGAATGAAAAAGAAATTGATAATTGAAAAGTGAGTACAATGAAATACACAAGGCCAAAAGGAGACAGGCAAAGACAACAGGAAGAACTGCTGTGTGGGACAAAGACCAATTAAAACTCCAAATCTAGGTAAGGGCTTGAACAAGGCACCTGCTCCCTAAAACCTCAGGAGGGGTTGATGTGGTGCCTAGTAGACCCTGTGAGCTGGACAGAAGGGCTCATGAAAGGTGTGAGCCTGCCGTGGATGCAGGACGGTGCAGGAGAAGGAAGGGAAGACGGGGTGTGGAGGAGCCATGGAAGGACATTGAGTAGATGGGAAGCTGATGAGTGTTGGAGAGAGGCATTCTGCATAAGTAGTCATGAGCCTACCCCAGAAGAGTGGGGACGGAGACTGGCTGAGACTCATGGGCAGCAGGTGTCTGAGAACACTGAATCCAGAGGCATAGGTGATCCCTGGAAACTCACAAGGACCTGGACCCATGTGGCTGGAGCCCAGAACAAAGTGATGGAGGTGGTGGGCTGCAGTTCAGGTTGCTCCTTCAGTTCCAGTCCCAGGCTGGGCAGAAGGGGTTCCCATAGCATATGGGACATCTTTTGCTCACAAGCTTGTGGGCTATCCCTCAATGATGTCTGCACAGAAGTCTTGGAGATATTGGAAGCTGCATGGGAGTCTGTGGCTAAGATTTAGTGCTCATGCTTAACCTTGTCACTACCAGGCTCCAGGCACCCCCAGGAGAGCCCCTCTTCTCCCAGGTCAAACTCCAGGAGAGCCCATGTCCCTGGCAAGAGAGCTCTTGTTTCTTTGGGTCTGGGGCTACCCGTTCACTCTGCCCAGTGCTCTGTGTTTAGGAAGATTACTGTGCCTCATTCCGATTGGTTCATGAGAAAACTCTGTGAGCAGGTGCCCTCAGCTGGCCCCAAGGGCAGTGGATAGGAAGTCAGAGATTGGAGGGATATCTGGAAGCTACTGACAGTACAGGGTTAGAGGGGCCCCATGGGGGACCCTGGTAGGGCCCCCCTTGTCTCTCTGTGTGTCCTTTCTCATCCCTAACAAAGCACCTTCTCCTCAGAGTGAGTTGGAAAGCAGTAGTTGGGCATTTGTGTAACGGTGTAATCATATCCTCTTTGTGATATGATAGGATGTAATAATCTTCACAATTGGCTCTTCTGTGAGCAGCCAATTAGCCGAAGGGGAGTGTCCTCAAGGGTGTGGTCTGCATGCAGTATATATACATGTTCTGGCAAAGCCCGCTGGCATTTTGCTCAATCTGGATCATCATCATCGGACCTTTGGTTCTCAGGACTTGAGCCAGTAGTCTCCCATATTGCCTGTGAGACCTCACCAACCCCTGGAGCTACATGAGTCAGGAGAAGGCTCCAGATTGAGGTTTCACTATGGTCTTGGGATTTGCCAGCCTCTACAACTGTGTAGTGGTTATGAATCAGGCTGCGAACCTTAAGGTCAGCAGTTCGAAACTACCAGCTGTTCCGTGGGAGAAAGACGAGGCATTCTGCTCCCGTAAAGGTTTACAGCCTTGGAAACCCTGTACAGAGTCGCTATGAGTTGAAACCGACTCCACGGCACACAGCCACCAGCCACCACAACTGTGTAGGAGTCTTGGTGTGGTGCTGTGGGTGAATGCACCAGACTGAAAAACCATTTGAACTGCAAGGTTGGCAGTTCAAGCTCACCAGCTGCTCCTTAGAAAACCTATACAGGGTCGCTATGGGTTGGAACTAACTCAATGGCACTTCACAACAGCAACGACAACTGTGTAAGTCACTTCCTTGAGATAAATCTCTTTATATAAAAAGGGGGCTTCAAGTAGAGTTAAAAAATAATGGAATTTTTCCATGAACTTTTTAAAGCCCCCTTGTATGTACATATATAAGCTTCACTTGTTTTGCTTCCCTAAAGAACCCTGCCGCAGACACCTGGAAGCCCCCCGGCTGGTACCCTACATGCCCATCTGTCTGTATCTGAGTCCCAGGCAGGAAGTGACCTCAGAGCTTCCATCTACCCAGAGATCCTCCAGCATGCTCCTGGAAGGGCCCTTTTTGGTGAGTCCCATTGGCAAGGCAGTTCCCATCATTCACTTCAGTCCTAGGAGCTGGCAGGAGCTGTGGGAGGGGGACTCTCATCCCCATCCTTTTGCTCACTCACCTGGCACAGGTAAAAAGACTGGCTGGACTGCTTTGCTTGGCTCCAGTGGGGCAGTGATGGTCCACTGCCTTCTTGTTTTGGTGCCACAGTCAGGAACATCTCTTTCGGTGGATCTCCCAGGAGCCAACACTTCAACCAAAGTCACATGCACAAATTGACAAATGTTAACATGCAGGTTGGGGAGAAGTACAATTCCCAGATGTATGTTAAAGATGGTCATGTTCAACAGTACAAGAATCTCCACCCTTTGGGACATTCCCAAATTCATGTGAAAATAAGAACCCACTTGACAAAGAGTTCATTAGGGGTTAAGAAGATTTGAAGGAATCTCTAGTTATTCGAAGGAGCTCTGGTAGCATTGTGGTTACGAATCGGGCTGTGAACCGCAAGGTCAGCAGTTCGAAACTATCAGTTGTTCCACAGGAGAAAGATGAGGCGTTCTGCTCCCGTGAAGATTTATAGTCTTGGAAACCCTGTACAGGGTCGCTATGAATCACAACTGACTCCATGGCACACAGCCACCACCACCTAGTTATTAGAAGAAAACTGGGTAAGAATACACCATTGTTATTGGTGTTGGTAAGTGGCATTGAGTTGGTTCTGACTGTAAATCCCTATGGGAGTGGAAAGCCTCATCTTTTCTCCCATGGAGTGACTGGTGGGCTTGAACTGCCAATCTTGTAGTTCAGTACTTTTGCTATGAAGCCACAGTGCAACCCAGGTTAGAGCACCACCATTAGTGTTTATAGTCATTGCTCATTGCTACATAAGAAGTTCATTATCTCACTGTGCACATGAACTTCTGCTTCTGGATCTGTAATGAAGCTCAATATAGATGCCTGCCAGGACTGAGGTCTCATCTGAAGACTCTGCAGAGGAAGGATCAGCTTCAAGCGTCCTTACATGGGTGTTAGAAGAATTTAAGTCCTTGAGAGCTGTTGAGATAAAGACTTCAGGGTCTTGTTGGCTGCTGGTTGGACTTTACCATGATGTGGGGGTGGAGGGGATCTCCAACAAGACAAGGTGCTTTTTCAAAGCCAGCAAGGGAGAAAGTCCGCTGGTGAGAGATAAGCACAACATCCCATCTCTTGCGCTACTTTCTATTGGTCAGAAGTAAGTCAGTGTGTCCAGCCCACACTCAAGGGAGAGAGTACCAGGAGCCAGGGACCACTGGGCCTATGAGGGTCCACTTGCCAGTCTTTGAAAGACACGTGTGCAGCTCCTCACTGACTTTGAGACCTCAGGAGCTTTTCTTTACCTTTCCAACCATGTCCTGGAGTAGACATGAATCATCCATGTAATAACACCAGTGCTGCTGCCCACATGTGACTGAGTGAACACAGAACGTCATCTCTGTGCCTTTGAGGCTGGGGACTTGATGGGTGCAGTTAGAGACGGCTGTGATGGTCAGGGATCAGAAGGACACAGCTCTTTCTGCCACACACTTGAGTGCCACTGGCTGGCAGCAGAGGCTCAGAGGGCCACTCAGAAAGCAGAGGCCAGTGCTTGGGACCCACATCTGAGGCATAGAGGGTAAGGAGCAACTGGGAATAGGTCTTATGTTGGGTAGTGTGTCTTAGTCTGGACTCTTTAGAAGGAGCAAAACTAGTGAAGCTTATGTATATGTGTGTGTATATATAGATTTATCTCAAATCAATGGCTCATGTAGTTATAGATACAAGTTCTAAGTTCATGGGTCAGATGTCAGAAACCACTCTGGACTCACAGAGCGGTAGGGACTGATGAATCTGAGATCAGCAGATCAGATGACAGGCTGCTGACTGTAAAAGTGAATGAATCCAAGGTTAACAGGTAAGACGCTGAATCACAGGTTGCAGAATCAGCAGGATATATGGCAGGCCCCTGACTCAGGTCCAAATAACCGGCGGCTAGATGATGACTAGTCAGATGCAGGATCTAGATCCAGCAAAAATCAAGAGAACTTTGTCAGAACATCCATATGTGTGTGTGTGTGTGTGTGTGTGTGTGTGTGTGTATTAAAAGCAGATCACATCCCCCAGGAAACTCCATTTCAACTGATTGGCTGCTTATAGCTCATCTCATCCTAGAGGTGACCATTGCACCAGATCTCATCATAGAGCTGACCATGCCGTCAGCTATCATTATAATGGGAAATGGACTACATCTTAATGTCAAACTACTGAGAATCATGGCCCAGCCAAGTGGATCCACAATCATAGGCAGGAAAGGAGAACTCAGAGGAGGAACAGAGGGCTATCATTTGGGATTTATCAAGTGTATTTTGGGGACACCTTTCTGTCTCATGCAGATACTTATCAACAGAAGAGCAAAGCAGTAGATGGTTAGCAGTTAAGTTGACTTTGACTCATTGCAAGCCCATGCATGTCACAGTAGAGCTGAGCTCCCCAGGGTATTCAATGACTGATTTTTCATCTGGATGGACTCAAACCTCCCAGCATTTGGTAAGCAGCTGAGCAATTACTGTTTGCACCACCCAGGAACTCAGAAGAGACCTGTATGACAAAACCTGTATACTGAGCACATTCTCTGCACCTCACATCCCACAAGGTGGGGAGGAAATGGGAATGCTGGGCACCCAGTGGTGGATGGAGAGTCAGGATTCAGGATAGGAGCTCAGTCATGGGTCATTGGTGAGCTTGATGTATCCTGGACTGTAGTCATGTGGCTCCCATGGACTTCAGTGATCAGGCCTGGGATAATAAGTAGAATGGGATTCTCTCATTCTGCTTGTTGATCCTCAGCCCCACTATCCCCCATGGGAAAGCCCCCTGATGACGGGTCCAACCCTCTCAGGGAGTCCCTGGGCCAAAGGATTTAACAGGACCTGGCTGGGCTCCAGATGGCTCTGCACCTTCAGCTCTGTGTGGGAACAGTACCAATCCCACCACGTACTCCTGCAAGGCAGTCCATGCTCACAGCTGTGACTCTGACTCACCCTCCCTGGGGCCTTGCCCACATGGTCCTCATCATAGGTCTGGGAATCCCTAGGCATACTGGGATGGCTGGGTACCCTTGGTTACCAGGGCCAAGTCCGGACCTGGGGATGGTGAGGGCAAAGGGATGCCCAGGGATTTTCTGTCCAGTCTTGGACCCAAGAAGTTTTCGCTGGATGAAACTGTCCAGTTCACTCAAGTGTCTGAAGTTTGAGCCTGTCTACATCACTGGCTCAAGCCAAGGCATTTTCAGTGGCTTCTTGTGCATGTGAAAGTTGAACAATGAGTAAGGAAGACAGAAGAAATGCCACATTGGATTGTGCTGTTGCCAAATCATATTGAATATGCCAAGGACTGCCAGAATAACAAACATGTCTGTCTTGGAAGGAGTACAGCAAGAGTGCTTCTCAGTGAGGATGGTAAGACTTCATCTCATGTACTTTGGACATGTGACCAGCAGGCATCAGTCCCTGGAGAAGGACATCATGGTTGGCAAAACAGAGGGTCTGCAAAAAACAGAAAGAGGCTCCCAATGAGTTGGAGTGACACAGTGGCTGCAACAATGGGTTCACACATAACAACAGTTGTGAAGGTGATACAGGGCCAGGAAGTGTCGTGTTCTATTGTGCATAAGGTTGTCATGAGTCAGAACCAACTTGATGACACCTAACAATATGCCTACTGGGGCTGAGCTCACATCATTCACTCACGGGAGGTCTTCCTCTGTGCCGTATTGTGAGCACTCCCTCATGGGGCCTCCCTGGAGCATGAATAAAACACATTCACCTGAGTGAGCACCCAAGGATTCAGGCTGATGGGAGATGCAGGGGTGGGGCAGGGCATGAAGTGCCATTCCCCACCCAGACTGGAGCACTCACAGGATCCCAGTGAAAACCCTGCAGGTCACAGAATATTGTCCAAATCTTTGGCACACTTACCTGAGACTCGTTGTCAGGAAGGGCAGGCTGCTGGAGAAAGATGCCAAGCTTGGTAAAGTCAAAGGTCAGTGAGAACCAGGGGGATCCTCTGTAAGGATGGCACCAGAGCCTCCAAAAGAGACGCCAACAAACCATCCACCATGAGGATATCCTTGTGGGTCACTGGTCCAGCTTGACATATCCTGAACTGCAGTCATGTGGCCCCCGCAGCCAAAGTAGGATATCTCCTGCACACTGAGTCTCACAAAGGCTGCAAAAATGTCCTCTCAGGAGCCTCTGATCTTGAAATCTCACCTTCAAAAAATTTCTCCTTTTATGAGAAACTTTGAATCTTAATAAAAATGCACATACCACAAATTGTCACAAACTTCTCGTGTTGACATCCTTTGTTTAGAAGGGGATTTGGGTAAAGAATAGAACCCAAGAAGAAAGAGGAAGTGAAGGAGGAATCCTAATGAAGGAGGCCGAAGATGGAGCGTGGTATTTCTGACACTGGGAGCTGATGTCACCGAGTTGATCATTTGTCAGGGGTGGGGTGATTTCTTGCCTGTCTGGGACTTGGGGGATTGAACCACAGAGCCAGGGGATCAGGGCCTCACTTGGTTGTTTGTTCCAGCCTCGCCGGCACCCAGTTTTCCTCTGAGAAAACTCGACTTGTGTTCAAGAGGAAGAAGAATGACTGAACGGGGGGCACACAGCTGACAGCATGTTGAGAAGGGCTGCAGACACAGGGTGGGGATGCACGTGTGGAGTAGTGACAACATCACCAACTTGGCCAGAGGGTAGATGAACCATGAGAAAAGATCCAGGCAGGCAGACGTGGTTCTGCCCAGGATGATGGGCAGGCATCCAGGAATGGGTATTACCAATATTGTGCTTTAGACAAGTGGACTGGGCATTTTGGTGTAGAAGGAAACAAGGGGGCATGGAGGCCTGCTAGAGGGTTACGTCAACAGTCGAGCATATGTGCAGACCCTTGATGACTAGAGCATCAGTAGTCCTGTGTACACACACACTGGACTTGCTGGGCAGTGGGTGTCAGTGCAGTTGCATTCTGACATCATAGTGGGTGGACGGTGGGTGTCAGTACCCAGTCCAGCCAATACCTCCCACATCTGCTCTTACCACCTACCCCCCCTTCACTAGTTTCTGCCACTTTGATTCCCTCACTGTGACTTGATTCCAGCATGGCTTTCCTCTTCATATAAGGCTCTCTCCCCAGATACTTGCAGATTTCACTCACCGTTTTCAGCCATCTACTCAAGTGTTACTTCCTCAGAGAAGCCTTCTGGAGCTATGATGTTAGACAACTCACCCTGCAGACTTGGAGCTTTTAGAAAAGGAAGATTGTTTCTGTTACATTACTTCTGCCACCAGTATCAGTGATAAATTATAGACTCGGTATGAAAAGTCAACTGTTTGAGGGCAGTGATGGGTAACTAGAAACAGACAGGAACTGGATGGGGATCAAGTAATGAAAAAATGGAGTCACATTGGAGAAGTCCCACATTTACTCTCAGGCCTTTCCAGTCCCAATGAGAATGGGGCACAAGAGCCAGCAGAAACTGTCATCCCAGAGTTTGTGCCATAGTTCTAAGCCACCAGAGGAGCTGGAAACGGGTTGAGAATCCAGAAAAAGAGGAAGCCCCAAATCTGAGCACAATTAAGTGTTCTGGAATACTCACACTTTGCAATGTTGTCCATAGCTTGTCATGATCCACGCAATCGAATGCCTTTGCATAGTCAATAAAGCAAAGGTAAACATCTTTCTGATATTCTCTGCTTCCCACCAAGATCCATCAGACATCAGCAGTGATATCCCTTATTCCATGTCCTCTTCTGAATCCAGCTTGAATCTCTGAAGTTCTCTGTCAATGTGTGCTTGCAGCCGTTTCTGTGTTACCTTTAGTAAAACTTTACTCGCATAGGATATCAAAGAAATTGTCCAATGATTTCCGCATTCCATTGGGTCACCTCTCTTTGGAATGGGCACAAATACATATCTCTTCCAATCAATTGGCCAGAGACTTGTCTTCCAAATTTCTTGGAATAGATGAGTGAGTGCCTCCAGTGCCACCTCACTCTCTTGAAAAATTTCAATATTTATTCCATTAATTCCTGTAGCCTTGTTCTTTGACAATTCCTTCAATGTACCTTGGAATTTTTCCTTCAGTATCATTGGCTCTTGATCATATGCTACCTCTTGAAATGGTTGAACATCCACCATTTCCTTTTGGTACAGTGACTCTGTGTATTCCTTCCACCTTTTTTTTGATGCTTTCTACATAATTCAATAATTTGCCCAGAGAATCCTTCAATAATGGAAGTCAAGGTTTGAATTTTTTCTTTAGTCCCTCAGCTTGAGAAATGCTGAGCGTGTTCTTCCCTTATGATTTTCTGACTCCAGATCTTTGCACATTTTGTTGTAATATTTGACTTTGTCTTCTCGAGCTGACCTTTGAAATTTTCTGTTCATTTCTTTCATTTGCGTTAGCATCTCTTCACTGGAGACAAGTTTCAGTGTCTCTTCTGACATCCATTTTGATCTTTTCCTTCTTTCTTATCTTCTTAATGATGTTTTGCTTCATTCCTGTATGATGTTCTTGATGTCATCCCACAAC
>NW_006408574.1:3347250-3351443 GCF_000296735.1 Chrysochloris asiatica | reverse complement strand
CCTGGAGCTACCACTGAAGAACCTAATGAGGTGGAATGAATAGCTCCATGGAGGAAGCAGAAGGAAATAATAAAAGCACTTGGACATCCAAAGGATGATAGACAAGGATAAACAAAGATTGAGGTAAAGCCCCATTGTCACTGAGCCACTTTCAACTCATAGAGACCCTATAGGACAGAGTTGTTGCTGTAGGTGCCATCTTGTTGGTACCGACTCATAGGAGCCCTCAGTACCACAGAATGAAACACTGCCCAGTCCCTCACCAACCTCACAATTGTTGCCACATTTGAGCTCATCTCTACCTGCAACTGCGCCAATCCATCTTGTTGAAGATCTTTACCAAACATGGTATCCAAACATGTTATAAGGAGCTGTCCAGTTGACTGTCTCATAGCAACCCTATGCACAACAGAAGGAAACTGTTCTGTTCCAGCATTACAATTGTTGTTACATTTGAGTCCATTGCTGCTGCCACCATGCCAGCAGCCCATCTCTTTGAGGGTCTTCCTTTTTTCACTGACCCTCCATTTTACCAAGCAAGATGTTGAATTATCCTTTAGAATTTCCAAGGCTATAATCACTACAGAATCAGACGGACACATCTTTCTTCCATGGTGTGCCTGGTGGGTTTGAACTGCCAACTTTTCAGTTAGCAGTTAAGTGCATGACCACTGTGCCACCAGAGCTCCAAAAATTGTTGTTGTTGTTGTTGTGTGTCATCAAGTTGGTGACTCATAGCAATGCTGAATAAGGTTTTCCAGAGCAGCTGATATGTTTAAACTATCAACTTTGAAGTTAGTAGTCCAGTATGTATACTATAGCACCACACCAGAACTCATGATTGGAATAGGGAATACAGAACAAATAGCAAGATGGTAGACTTGGCACGATCATACCCCCAATGGCATGGAATGTAAGCCAACCAAGTGCTCTATCTAAAAGGCAGACATCACCAGAATGGATGAGAAAACAAGATGCAGTGATGTGTTATTTACAAGAAATGCACTAGATTGGTGCACTGTTGTTTCAGTGTCATTGGGTCGGTTCTGAACTGAAGTCAGCAACCCTGTATAGGGTTTCTGAGAAGCAGCTGGTGGATTTGAACCTTGTCATTCAAATCAACCGTGTGGTCCCATGCTTATCCTATAACACCACACCAGGACTCATATTGGTGTATACAGGATGAAAATGAATAAATGGGAAAGCAAGAACCATGTAGATAGTTGTTATTGTTAAGTACTGTCAAGTCAGTTCTGACTCATAGTGATCCTGTATAGGAGCGGCTGGTGAGTTTGAACTACTGATCTTGCAATTCAAACTGACCTTGAAGTCCAGCACATTAACGCACAGTGCCATACCAGGATTCCATGTAGATACTATGTAGATAGTAGATACTATGTTGACAGTAGTCTTGAAAAAATATACTTTCCAGACATCTGAGCTTATCTTCTCTGTGGTCAGAAATCCCTGCTTCCTCTTCTGGGCACATGACTGCATCTCATATGAAGGAATAGATAAGTCCTTGGTACAGTTTTGACTGAAGGGATGTGAGTGGAGGGAGAACCATCACTGGTGATCAAGCCTGTCCCCCAACCCCCCAGCACCCTCCGTGATCTTTTCCACTTCATGTTGGCTAGAATGCAGATGACCCTCTGTATAGCAGCATGAATGGAAAGGACAACGCTGCATGCAAGGATTGCTGCTTGGGGAAGAGATGCCCAACCAGGAGCATTCTCACTGTGCTATTATGAGATTGAGAAAAAAATGTGTGCATGTTAAGCCTTCATCTGTTGAAGTTTGCCTGCCATTAGTAGCACATCCTGCTCAGGTTCTTTAGAGCACTTGGCTGTCCAAATCACAATCTTATATTGTTTTCCTCTCTCTCTCATTAGTGTCCTCTTCCCTCCACAGAACATTGGTTCCTTGAGTGCAGAAACTTGTCTACCTTGTTCTCCAGTGTATCAAGAGGGTGTAAAACAGTGCCTGGAACACGGCAGTCATTGAGTAAATATCCCATTGAGTTGGACGTCAAACCCCTGCAGATTATCCCAGGGAAGGCTACAAGGAAATTCTGGAGGGAGCTAATAACAGGATTTAAATTTTCGGTCCTTATCCCTAAGTTGATCTTTCACTTAGTTTATGAGTGATGTTATGGCTCCAGAGTGGGACCCTCCTGTCGGGAGTTGGAAATGCAACCTCCTGTACTAAGTCAGTAGAGATGAGGGCTGGTCTCTAGGAGTTTGAATATGAGGAGAATCAAAACCTATTGGTTAAAAATCATGCTGTTGTTGTAAGGTGCCATTGAGTAGGTTTTGACTCATGGTGACCCTATGCACAACAGAGCGAAATACTGCCTGGTCCTATGCCATCCTCACCAATTTTATTGCAGTTGAGCCCATTGCTGCTGCCACTGTGCCAGACCATCTCATTGAGACCCTTCCTCCTTTTCACTGACCCTCCACTTTACCCAGCATGATGTCCTTCTCCAGGGACAAGTCCCTCCCGATAACTTGTCTGAAGTATGAGAAAATAAGTCTGGCCATCCTGGCTTCTAAGGAATATTCTAGCTGTACTTCTTCCAACACAGATTTGTTTGTTGTTCTGGCAGTAGATGGGATATTCAATATTCATCTCCAATACCATAACTCAAATGCATCAATTTTTCTATAGTCTTCATTATTTATTGTCCAAGTTTCCTATGTATATGAGGCTATTGAAAATACCATGGCTTGGGTCAGGTGCACCTTAATCCTCATAATGACATCTTTGCTCTTTAACACTTTAAAGAACAGCAGATGTGTCTAATGCAATATGTCCTTTGATATCTTAACTGCTGTTTCCATGAGTGTTGATAGTGGATCTAAGCAAAATGAAGTCTTTGACAACTTCTATTTTTTCTCCATTTATCATGATGCTATTTACTGGTCCAGTTGTGAGGATTTTTGTTTTCTTTACATTGAGGTGCAACCCATACTAAAGTCTTTGATCTTCATCAGTAAGCATTTTAAGTCCTCTTTGTTTTCAGCAAGCAAACTTGCATCATCTCCATGTTGAATCTTCTTCATATAACCTGATGTCATGCTCTTCTTCATATAACCCAGTTTCCAGATTATTTGCTCAGCATACAGATGGAATAACTGTGATGAAAGGCTACAACCCAGGCACATATCTTTCCTGATTTAAAACCTTTCAGTGTCTCCTTGTTCTGCTTGAATCCCTGCTTCTTGTCTTAAGTACAGGTTACTCATCAGCACAATCAAATATACTGGAATACCCATTCTTCACAATGCTATCCATAGCTTTTCAGTGATCCACACAGTTGAAAGCCTTTGCACAGTCAATAATGCATAAGTAAACATCTTTCTGGTATTCTCTGGTTTCAGCCAAGATCCATGTGATGTCAACAATGATATCTCTAGTTGCATGTCCTCTTTTGAATCCAGCTTAAATATCTGGCAATTCTTGTTGATGTACTGTTGCAACTGCGTTTGAATTATCTTCAGCAAAAATTTTACTTGTATGTGACATTAACACTGTTGTTAGATAATTTCTACATTCCATTGGGTCACCTCTCTTTGGAATGGACACAAACAATTGTGTCTCTTCCAATTGGTTAGCCAGGTAACTGTCTTCCAAATTTCTTGACATAGATGAGTGAGTGCCTCCAGTGCTGCATCAGTTTGTTGAAAGATTTCAATTTGTATTCTGTTGATTCCCGGAGTCTTGATTTTTGCCAATGATTTCAGTGCAGCTTTGACTTCTTCCTTCAGTACCATCGGTTCTTGAATGATGTGCTACCTCTTGAAATGCTGGAACATCATTTTTTTTTTTTTTTTAAATACAGTGACTTTGTGTATACCGTTCCCTCCTTTGATGCTTCCAGCATCCTTCAATAGTTTGCCCATAGAGGGGAGGACAAACAAGATGGCGGATCGGGTGGAAGTGCAGTAAGGAGCTTTGCCAGCAACAACACAGAATACCGGACCTAGCAGGCTCAGGGGATGGTCCCAGAACTCTGAAACACATATAAAGGAATATTTATAAGTTTGGAAGGCTTACAGCTGGGGAAATTTGTGGCAGAAGCAAGAAATCCATTGCTTTCTAGTTTGGAATGCTCAGCTGCTCCAGGAACTGCCATTTGGGTGAGACCAAGCAGGGGAAGGATCGGAGCAGCAACAGACACCTGGCAAAAC
>NW_006408574.1:3332978-3342527 GCF_000296735.1 Chrysochloris asiatica | reverse complement strand
GCCCATCTTCCAGTATGGAGTGTAGGTCTACTTCCAGCTCATTTGCCTCAGTCACTTTATCTTGTTTCTGGTCATGTGCAGATTGGTCATCTGCTTCTGTTTTGGGGGCATATTTCAGGAGTTATCTGTGGCCTTAATACTTAGATGGGTGCATATTTTGGTATTTTTTACACTTTCTGGTTGCTTCCAGGTAGATGTGATCAGGAGATGGGCTTCTCTTTTCACTCTTCTTCCTGAGAAATTTCAAGATGCCACTGTTGGTCATTATGATGTAACTCAGGATTTACTTTTCAGCCTGTTTTGTTTTTAGTCTGCTTTTCCCACTCCACAAATCCCCATTCAGGCCTTTTTCCTAGTGATAAACAGTTCAGGACTGGCTATGGCCATTTTGCACTGCTGTTTGGTTTTAAGTGGAAATTGCCCCTTTAAATTTCAAGGATATCTGTGCGCATGCATAGTAGAACCTGCTGGGGGTGGGGGCGGGGTGTCCACTCACTCAGGCACCCCCTCTAGTCACCAGAATGGAGGTGTGCAGACAGCAAGAGACCAATGAACAGCTAAAAAAAAAAAAAAAAAAAAAAGAGTGTCCACACCTTTTTCTCCGTGGTTATGTCAGGCATCTGTGGCTGCTCTGATCCTTCACCCACTCAGTCTCACTCAAGATGGCTGTTCAGGGGGCAGTTGAGAGCCTTGGTTTTGAAAGCACTGGATTTCTTGCTTCTGCTACAAATTCCACTGACTGAGGCTTCCAAACATCTAAATATTCCTTTATACATGGTTCAGAGTTCTGGCACCATCCCCTGAGCCTGCTTGGTCAGGTATTCTGTGTTGCTGACAGAGCTCCTCACTGCACTTCTACTTGATCCATCATCTTGTTTGTTCTCCAGTTCCTTTAGCTTTTAAGTTCAGGCCATAAACCTTATTATTCTATCTATAACTGGCAAACTTTGATTGCCCCCTTTAAGAGGTCTGTGAATTATTCTTGGAACCCTCATTGACTTAGCTCATTTGGCATCTTTAAAGGTTTTAATCGCATTTATAAATCAAATGCATCCAAACTTCTGTTGTAGTATTTCAGTTTTCTACCTTCATCAAAACCTGTTGTATATGAGCGACCTTTTAGAATTCTAATAATTTAAATATGTGAATATGATGAAGGAAACCTGATGGTCCAGGAAGTTAAGCGTTGGGCTGCTAACTGCAAGGTCAGTGGTTCAAACCCATCTGCTGTTCCTCAGAAGCATGATAAGGCAGTCTGCTCCCATAAAGATTTACCATCTAGGAGCAGTTCTGTGTTGTCCTTTACAGTCACTATGAGTAGGAACTGACTTGATGGCAGTGGGTTTGGGTTGTTTTGTTGTTTTTTAATGACTGTGATAAACTTCAAACGTCAAGTCAGTGCCAACTCATGATGATGCTGTAGGGCAGAGTAGAAATTCCTCATAGGGTTCTGAGTCTGCTGGTCTTTAAGGAAGCACACTACAGTATCTTTCTCCCATGAGAACAACTAGTAGGTTAGAACTGCTGACCTTTTGGTAAGCAGCCAAACCCTCAATCACTGGGACTCTTCAATGCTTCCATACTGTGTACAAACACCCCAAGTTTTCCCCATCAAATTACTAATTGGTTTGATTGCACAATTTCACATTCACACACAGATGTGTCACTTTGTCACTGTAATGGACGAAATTCTTTTCAATATTGTCAATACTTGAAATGCAAAATTGGCATAGATTTCCTTATATGATATAGAATACAAATGCTGTGGCTGTCAACCTCTTAATTCTATCTTTATTTGTAAACAAATATTCACTGAGTTGGGCAAATGCCACTTTCGTGAGCACAGATGGCTAGGGACAAGGAACTTGGCAGGGGGATGTAGGCTCCAGGTAACCACTCTGAAAGTGTCATGATCTCGGTACTTTCCTTGCCCATGTCCTCGCCACACTGAAAGCAGATGCCAGGAGGTCCCATCCCAGGTCTGTGTCCCCAGGCCAGACTCCTCACTTGACTGGACCTGACAGCCCCTTGCTGTTGAGAAGTCAAGTTCAGCTCATTGAATTTAATGAGCTAGGAGTGCTATCATACTCTCAGAAACACAACTCCAGAGATGTAGAAAGATGTTCAATAGGATACGTAATTCCCACAGGGCTTTGTTGGATGTTGGGGTGGGGAGTGGGGGGAGGTCACAATTCTAATCCTTCTACTGCTGCATCTGGACAGGGTTTGTTGAGGGGCACAGACTTGCTCCCTCTGTATCAAACCGGACTCAGCTCAGGGTGAGATTTTTGCCTCAGGATTTTCTCTTCTCTAAGATACATGGAGAAACCATTGAAATCCAGTCTATGGGAATGGGTGTCTAGCAGCCCCTGAGTTATTTAATGTGTTCCTTCCTCTTCTGGCTTGAAGTCATTGTTGTTAGGTGAACTTGAGTCAATTCTGACTCACAGTGACCCTGTGTATAACAGAGCAAAACAGTACTGGATCCTGAGCTGTCCTCACAATCCTTGCTACATTTGAACCTATTGCTGCAGCTACTGTGTCAGCGTATCTCGTTGAAGGTCTTCCTCTTTTTCACTGAACCTCTGCTCTACAAAACAGGGTGTCCTTCTCCTGAGAACATGTCCAAAGTACATGAGATAAAGTCTTGCCATCCTGGCTTCTAAGGAGCATTCTGGCTGCAGTTTTTCCAAGACAGATATGTTTATCCCTCTGCAAGTCCATGGTATATTCAATATTCTTTGTTAGCACTATAATTTGAAGGCAATAGTTCTTCTTTGGGCTTCCTTATTCATTGTCTAGCAGTTGAGTGTGTGAGGTGACTGAAAAGGTCATGACTTGAGTCAGGCATATTTTAGTCCTCAAAATGCCTGAACCAAGTCATGCATATTTGTTCTTTATTATTATTATTATTTGACACTTTAAATCGATCTTTTGCAGAAAACTTGCTCAATATAATACATGGTTTGATACTGCTGCTTCCATGGGTGTTGATTGCAGCTGTAAGCAAAATCAAGCGCTTGACGACTTCATCTCTTCCCCGCTTATCACCATGTCGTTTACTTGCCCAGGTTTGCTGATGGTTGTTTTCTTTATGTTGAAGTGCAATCCACACTCAGTGGTTTGATCTGTGATGAAGTCCTTGATCTTCATCAGTAAGTGTTTCAGGTCTTCTTCGCTTTCAATAAGCAAGGCTGTGCCATCTACATAGTGCTGGTTGTTGATGAGTTTCCACCAATCCTGATGCTGGTTCTCCTTCACAGTTGCTAGGATCATTTGCTCAGACCGAATAAGTATGGTGAAGGGTTGCCACCTTACAGTACACCTTTCTGGATTTTAAAGACACAGTTAGTCCGCTTTCTGTGACTGCTTCTTCGTCCATGGACAGGTTCCACGTGAGCTCAATGACTGATCCCTGGGAATTCCATTTGATGATGACCAGATATAGAGTTGCCATTTATGTTTCTGAAGAAAGGTGTCTGCACGGGATAAGTTCTGTTCTTTCACAATTCTATCATGTGATTTCCGAAGTTGTTACGACCACTAAGGCCATATCTTACAATTGCTGGTCCTTATTTGTTTCAATTTTCACATTCCAATCACCAGAAATCATTAACTGATTTTGATTGCGTATTTGATCCATTTCAGACTGCAGAAGTTGGTAGAACTCTTCCATTTATTTTGAATAATAGTCACACTCAGTGGTCTTCCTTATTTGTTGTTGTTGATAGGTGCCGTTGAGTCTGTTTCAACTCACAGTGACCCTGTGCACACACAGCAGAATGAAACACTGCCCAGTCCTATGCCATCCTCTCCACTTAGTTATGTTCGAGCCCAGTTTTGCTGCGTCTGTGTCATGTGTTTTGCTGTTGTTTTTAAGTTCCATTGAGTTGGTTGTGGCTCACAGTGAACCTGGATCGGGTTTCTGAGGAGTGGCTGGTGAGCCTGAATGACAGACCTTGTGGTTCACACTGACCTTGCTTATCCTACAACACCACACCAGGACTCCACGTATATTATCCTATCACTGGAAACATTGTATTTCAAGATAGATCTTGGAAAGCTCTTTGCCATTCTTCAATTTGTCATTTCCAGCATAGTAAACCATAAGCTTTTTTTATTCACAATGGCCAATACCAGTCCATTTCAGCTCACTGGTGCCTAGGATCTTGTTCCTTATGCCTTCCACTTCATTTCTGATGACTGCCATTTTCTTAGATTCAGACTTGGACCATTCTATGTTACAATTATAAATGACTATTTGCAGCTGTTTCTTCTCATTTTGGGTTGTGCCACATCAGCAAATGAAGGGCCTGAAATCTTTACTCTGTCTTAACGCTATTAAGGTCAACTGTCCTGGTCTACTATAGGATAAGTGTTGTTGTTGTCAGGTGCCATCGAGTCGGAACCGACTCATAGCGACCCCATGCACAGCAGAATAAAACAATGTCCGATCCTGGGCCAACCTCACTACCGCTGCCACACTTGACGCCATCAATGATGCCACCTGGCTGATCCATCTCGTTGGGGGTCTTCCTCTTTTTCTCTGACCTTCCACCTTACCCAGCATGACATCCTTCTCCAGAGACTGTTCCCTCTGGACAATATGTCCAAAGTAGGAGAGACGAAGCTTAGCCATCCTGGCCTCCAAGGAGCACTCTGGCTGCACTTCTTCCAAAACAGATCTATTGGTTCTTTTGGCAGTCCATGGCACTTTCAGTATTCTCCTCCAACACCACAACTCAAAGGCATCAATTCTTCTACAATCTTCCTTATTCACTGTCCAGCTTTCGCATCCATATGAGGTTATTGAAAATACCATGGCTTGGGTCAGGCGCACCTTAGTCCTCAAGCTGACATCTCTGCTCTTCAATACTTTAAAAAGTTCCTGTGCAGCAGATTTGCCCAGTGCAATACATCGTCTGATCTCTTGACTGCTGCTTCCACTAGTGTTGATAGTTGATCCAAGAAGAATGAAGTCCTTGACCACTTTAATCTTTTCTTCATTGATAAGAATGTTGTTTATTGGTCCAGTGGTGAGGATTTTTGTTTTTCTGACATTGAGATGCAACCCATACCGAAGACTGTGTTCTTTGATCTTCATCAGTAAATGTTTCAAGTCTTCTTCACTTTCAGCAAGCAAGGTTGTATCATCTGCATATTGCAGGTTGTTAATGATAATATCCATGCACCTTAGGATAATATCCATGCGCCTACAGGGAAGCCCAGTTAATACCATTATTATTCAAATGTATGCACCAACCACTAAAGCCAGTGAAGATGAAATAGAAGAATTCTACCAACTTCTTCAATCTGAAATTGATCAAACATGCAATCAAAATATATCGCTCATTACTGGGGATTGGAATGCAAAGGTTGGGAGCAAAGAGGAAGGACCAGTAGTTGGAAAATTTGGACTTGGTGATAGAAATGATGCTGGAGAACAAATGATAGAATACGGACTAGACAACACTGTCGGTTTGAACTGCGATGTCAACAGTTCAAATGCACCAGCCATTCCTTGGAAACCCTCCACAGCGTTGTTCTGAGCTGCAACCAACTCGATGGCATTTAGCAACAAAGATTTACCAGATCTTTTTTAAGCATCTGGAAGTCTGGAAGTTATGTCCACATGAATGACTTTGTTGTTGTTGTTGTTTTGAAATGCCATTGAGTCGGTTCTGACTCACAGCAACTCGATATAGAGTTTCCAAGGAGCACCTGGTGAGATTGAATGCCCGTCTTGTGGTTCACAGTCCAGTGCTGATCCTACAGTGCCACACCAGGAGTCGATATTTGAAATATGGCTTCCAACATCACCGCAACACACAAGCCAGCACAGCACAACACACAGTCTGGCACCTCTCAAGAGCCTGCCACGACTGGAACCGGGATACTGTCCCTAGGCTGCCCAGTACCCTTTGCCATTGTCCCAAAGTACAAGGTTTGCATTATGACACTAAAGGTCATCTTGTTAAATGTTAGAAATCTATGCATTGTAATAAATAAATCATCTTTTAGCTATGCTATTAACTAACCTTTAGAAATAGGTTGTTTGTTTCACAAAATTGATTCTAGGTGACCAGTCCCGCTGAAACCAGAAAGACTGGTCCCATTATTTTTAACTTGCACTTAAAACGAATTCTTGCAGAAAAAAAACCCAAAAAAACAAGATTAATGTTTTCAGAACAAATGAACCTATCCCACTTTATTTACTGGTGACCAAATCCTGTTTTCAAAACTTTAGGTGTCTTTTTTACCAGTACTCACAGGTCTTGTGATGGTCGTATAACTTTTTAGCCAAAACGTTACTTAGAAGCTAGGATGACGAGCTATCATCTCTCAGACTTTGGACATATTATCAAGAGGGACCAGTCCCTGGAGAAGGATATCATGCTTGGTAAAGTGGAGGGTCCGTACAAAAGAGGAAGACCCCCAACGAGGTGGGTTGGTGTAGAGACAGCAGCAATGAGCTCAAGCTTAACAACAATTGTGAGGTTGGTGCAGGACTGGGCAGTGTTTTGTTTTGTTGTGCAGAGGGTCACTATGAGTTGGAAATGACTGGTTGATGCCTAACAGTAGCAAAAAACAAACAAACAAAAAAACACACCCCAAATGTCAACCAATCAGACACCTTGCTCAAAAGTTCCTGATAGTTTTGCATATATGCATGCTAAGAATACTAACTAACTGGTGGACCCACTGACTTGCTAAATGGGGTGCTGCCTAATTGCAAAGTATCTATCCAGCCTGTCTGTCACTGGAGTTCACAGTTGTTTAGTCTTTGACACCAGTCTTCTGGTTTGTCTAGCCCACCCTGTCTCTTACCTGTGAGTCCTTTGCCCAAACAAACACCCACTCACAGCAACCCTAGAGGACAAGGTCGAACTGCTTCTTGGCTTCTGAGACTCTCTTTACAGGAGCGGACAGCCTCATCTTCAGAATGACTGGTGGGTTTGAACTGCTTACCTTGAAATAAGCAACTCAACAAGCTAACTAACAGTGAGTCACCAAGGCTCCTGAAGAGTCCTCCCTGGTTAGAGCCAGATCCTTGCATGCTGGCCCAGGAACTCTTCACCCACAGACATTTCTTTCTCTATCCTCCATCTCCGAGTCCTGGTGTGGCACTGTGGGTTAATGCATTGGACTGCAAAGCTGGTTTGAGCTGGTTCAAGCTCACCAGTCACTCCTTGGAAACCCTCTTGTTTTTGTTAAGTGCTGTCGAGTTGATTCTGACCCATAGCGACTCTGTATAGGGTTTCCAAGGATTGCAGTCTGACGCATTAGCTCACAGTGCCACACCAGGACTCCTCAGAAACCCTATACAGGATCACTATGTGTTGGAACCAACTTGACAACAGTTGACAACAACAACAACACTCTCAATCCCATGTAGTTTCTTAGGTCTCTAGTGGAAGGTTCTAGACATCTGCAGACTTTGAGACCAAGTGAACTAGAATGTTTGACAAGGGTGTGAGGTTAGGCCTCAGGGCACCGTAAGGCACCCATTGTAATGAGTTGGGGGCTAGCTGGCTGGGCTTTCTCCAAAGGCACAAACAGGATGGCTCATCCCTTAGGGAACCTTCTTAGTGGGAAGGAAGTGTCCTTGCTGAGAGGAAGTGAAGCTAAGTAAGTAGGAAGTAGGATGAGACTGGGGAAAAGGACGTGTTCTGGGACTGGCCCCACCACCAAGCCACAAGACATGAGAAGTAGAGGCAGAGGTCATGATGGGTTGTTAGCTTTTAAAGAGTGAGGTTCCTTCTGCAGCAGAGTCAAGAGCTACGGAGTCCGGAGAGCCTAAGCCATGGGGCCCACTGCCCTGCTCTTCATTGCCTTGGGCATCAAGGTATTTGTGGCCTGTGACACCTGCCCAGGTGAGTGAGACTCCAGGGGAGGAGGCCCTTAGCAGGTATGCATTTCTGGACTCTGAAATCTGTCAGCTTCACTTCTGACTATCTGTTGTGGGCCAGGTCTTTTGTGGACACTCCCCCTTTCTTTTTTCAATAGCTCATGTTCAGGATTGTTGTTCATAGATAAGACAGGGGTTCAAAGAGTCAGGTACAACCTTATGCAGATGCTGGGGGCAGACAATGTGCAGATGGTGTCTGGACCCAAACCCTGCTCCCAGTGCCAGCAGGAATCCTGAGTTTCCTGGTCTTCTCAGACCTCAGGGCTCTCCTCTGTAGGCCTAGTTGTTGTCCAGTGGACTTTGACTCCATGTGTAGAGTAAAGCTGCAACCCATCGTGTTTTCAAGGACTGGCTTTTCAGAAGTAGATCACCAAGCCTTCGGTGTGGACTCTAAACACCAACCTTTCAGTTGAGGGCTGAGGCTTTCAGCATTTACATCACCCAGGACCTCACTCTGTCCAGGGTGGTAAAAACTCTCCATGAGGAGGAAGGACATCTGGAAGACTGTGGTCCAGGTGGGCACCAGGTCAGAATGTGCTTCAGTTGTCACCATTGCTGGGACATAGGCTGAAAATAAGACCTTCCAATGGAAGTGGCTGAGTACCCAGGGAGTTGGGGCTTTCAGTCCAGAAGGTGCCCAGCTCTGGGGACAGTCAGTTCTCACTGTGACACTTGGGCTGCAGAAGCAAGGGTGACAATGGCCCCAGAGGCTCCAGTTCTCATTCCTCTGGGTCTCCGAGTCTTGCTCAGATGGCTCTCACACACGGGGCCCAAGCTTCCTCCCTGCCCTGAGAGTCTGGCTTAGGAACTTGTTAACCATTCATTGACTATAGCCTTAGAAAAGATGACCAGATTCCCAGTGCCCTGGTAGGCCTGCTAGCACAGTTTGGAGGGGCCAAACAAACAAACAAACAAACCCACTGGTGTCCAGTCAATTCTAAATCATAGTGACCCTATTGTTGTTGTTGTTGTTGCTGTAAAGTGCCGTCGAGTTGGTTCCAACTCATAGCGACCCTGTACAGGCTTTCCAGGGAACAGTTGGTGGGTTTGATCTGCCAACCTTGTGGTTCACAGTCCAGTGTTGATCCTTTAGTGCCAGACTAGGAGTCATTATGTTGTTGTTGTTAAGTGCTGTCGAATCGGTTCATAGCAACGCTGTATAAGATTTCCAAGAACTGGCTGCTGAGCTTGAACCTCCGACCTTGCGGTTCGTACCGACCTTGCAGTCCAAAGCATTAACCTGCAGGGCCACACCAGGAATCCCAGAAGTCCCTACATGGCTGTTGTTGTTAGGTGCCATAAAGTTGGTTTGGACTCATAACAACCTTATATAAAGTTCCCAAGGAGCAGCTGGTGAGCTTGAACTGCTGACCTTGTGGTTCAAACTGGCTTTTCAGTCCAGAGCATGAACCCACAGTACCACAGAGTAAAACTGCTCCATAGGGTTGTTTGTTTGTTTGTTTTTGGAAAAAATAGTTTTTTAAATTTTTGACATAATTTGGGAATGACAAAAAAGTTGCAAAAACGGCACCAAAAAAATGGGAATATATACATATATATACATATACATATACATATACATATACATATACATATATATACATATACATATACATATACATATACATATACATATACAT
>NW_006408574.1:3324291-3331754 GCF_000296735.1 Chrysochloris asiatica | reverse complement strand
TTCCCTCTGTTTTGTTTTGTTTTGGGGATATACAAAAAACCACTCAGGAATATATAATAATTTAAACAAACCAATGGCACATCCTGCAAGCCTGCCTCCTGGCCGCCAGCACAAAGCCTCTTTCCATAAGTCGTCCATGGGGTCTTTTTGTTTTTAATGTTTTATTGTGAATTATGTGATGGTTTTACACGCATCCTATCATAGATCGTTTCACTGCCATGGTTACAATCTCCTCCATGCATCATCAACCAACCAAAGGGTATACCCCACAAAGCTGCCCCCCAGTTGTCAGCACACAGCCCCTCTCCCTCTCTGGGTCTAGAGTCCCCAGCTGCTCCATCTCTCCATGTCATCATCTCTGTCTCCACCTCTGGCATCACTGTTTCTCTGGGTAGGGTCCCACTCTCCGCTTTTCTCCCTCCAGAACCTCCGCTTCTGGACTTCAAAGCCAACCACTCCTCTCCTTTGGCTACAAAACGTCCACCTTTACATTTCCAACCCTCACAGTAAGTCCTGATAGTAATTATTCACTATTGTACCACATGCGTGCTATCCCCATCTCCTTTCATCAGCCCCACCCAGACAGATTGTATACTACTCAGTGGAGATTCTACCTTCCTCCACACTCTCTGGATCTAGGCTCCCTCTTGAAAGCTTGTAAGCCAGTCACTTCTTGCCTTTTTAGCCCCTCCCCCCATTTTGGGTAGCCAATGTCCAAGTTGCTCATCCCTGTCTACTCTGTATCGAGGGGGTAGGAATGGTCCTTGCTGTAATCCATAGAGTTTTTGAAGTTGTAAATCTTCACAGAAGTAGATAGACTCATCTTTTGCCTTCAGAGCAGTTGGTGGGTTTGAACCACCAGACTTTCAATTATCAGTTCAGTGGTTAACTCACTGCACTTCCAGAGCTCCTTTTATGGAAGGGTTTTTGTTGTTAAGTACTGTCTAGTAGGTTACAACTCATAGTAACCCTGTGTAGGGTTTCCAAGGAATGGCTGGTGATTAGCCATTCCAGTGCTAACTACTAACTTTGTGATTAGCAGTCCAGTGCTTATCCAACAGTACAACACCAAGGACCTTATGGAAGGGTGGTGGTTGTGTACCACCATGTCATTTCTGAGGCTGTATATCTTTACAGGAGCAGAAAGTCTCCTCTTACTCCTGCAAAGAGACTGGTAGATTTGAACTGTTGTCTTAGGGTTAGTAGCCCAGGTCATAATCCACTATGCTATCCGTACCCCTTACGGAAGGTGAGGAGTAATTATGTTATATCACTGTGAAGAAATGAGTCAGGGGAAGAAACAGACCCAACTACACACAACGGTAGCTGACATCCTTACTGATAATATTGATAAGTTAATGTGCTTTCTCCACTTTCTAATTTTAAAATGGTTTTAAATGAACATTATTATTTTTTTTCATCAGCAAACATTAACCTCAGTTTAAAAAACAGAAGCAAGTCCACACTGTACTGGGAGTTCTGCCATGACCGGGTCAACAGCCCTTGGATAAAAGCCTTCCCAGCTCCAAGTTCCCCAGTCTATAAGGTTGGGTCCCACTCCCGACTTGTGGAATTGCAACACCCAATTACAGTCACCTGAGATGTGACTGTTGACCATGTTGTTCTAACCTCTGTTGAAACAGGCCTAGGGACTCCTAGTTCACTTTCACCTGGGTGCCCCTCTGGGAACTTCAGGGATAAAGATGAGAGGGTTTAGTGCCTTAGGGCCAGATCCTCCCTCAGTCTCTATCTGTCCCTCATCCAGCCTGTAGGCCATGGCTGGCCAGTGCCCCAGGGACAGCAGAGGATCAGCCCCACCACAACAGGGACCCTCACTGGTGTGGTCCCTCCACTGAGGCTGTGATGCTGATGGCCAACTGAAATGCGGCCCAGGCCACAGCCCTGAGGGGCACATTCCCTCCTAGGGGGACCTGTCTGCCAGCTGGGTGGGGACTTTCTGGCCAGGACACTCATGCTGATGGTCCCTTGTGTCATCCTGCAGAGGTGAAGGTCCTGGGTCTGGAGGGCTCTGACAAGCTCAGCATTCTCCGAGGATGCCCGGGGGCACCCGGAGCCCCAGGGACCAATGGAGAGGCAGGTGCCAAAGGAGAGAGAGGTATGTGCTTGGCCCACCGGGGTAGGTGCTGGTGTGGGGTAGAGGGGTTGCTGACCTACTCTTCTGAAATCAGATTCCAACTAAGAGCTGAGCTCTTAGTTGGGGAACTTTGGTCCTAGCTCTATATAGAGCCATTTCAGCTGCTGATGGCCAAAGGCCAGTAAAGGGAGGATAGCATCTTAGGAATGAGCTCATTTCTGAACTACTTTATAGTCACATCTGGGTGCTTTTGTAGAAGATCTGCTTCTGAGCCTAAAATCCATGCCTGTTGTTGGTGTTAGTGTCAACCATCAGTTCTGACTCATAGCAATCCTATTCACAACAGAACAAAATGCTGCCCAGTCCGGTCCCATCCTAACAAATTCTTGCCATTAGCTTGTTGTTCCAACCACTGTGCCCTTTTTCTTTGTTAATGAAGCTCTGCTTTACCAAGCATGATGTCCTTTTATAGGAACCGTCCATCTTGCTCATATTCTCGTCCTCGCTTCTAAGGAACATTCTGGATGTACTTTTTCCAGGACAGATGTGTTTTCGAAGTCTATGGTACTTTTCAGTTTTCTTCACCAACACCATAATTCAAAGACATCAGCTCTTCTCATGTTTTCCTTATTCACTGTTCCACTTTCACATGCATATGAGGTTATTGAAAATACCATGGCTTGGGTCAGGTGCACCTTAGTCCTCAAACCGATACCTTTGCTCTTGCTTGAACATTTTCAAGAGATCTATGCAGCAGACCTGCTCAAAGCAATACATCGTTTGATTTCTTGACTACTGCTTCCAAGATCATTGATTGTAGATCCAAATAGAATGAAATCCTTTTGTAACTTTTGGTAAGACTTATGAAATCTATGGACTGTCATATTGTTTCTTGGATAGTAGGCGGCAACTTTCTTCTTTCCCAAACTTGGAGAATGAAATTAAATCACAAAAAAAGCCAGAAATTTACCCATGTTCTCACAATGCTGAGGAGCAGAGCTGACATTTCAAACAGCTCATTTCGAAACTCTGAGTTCTCCTGAACCCTGACCCAGACTCTGCCGAGATCTGTCTGCTTTGGACACTTCTCCTACCACGGTAGCTTGGTGCAGTTTCTGCTCCCTCGAACCTGGCAAGAGCCTGGTGGATACTCAACCAGGGACTGCCTTGGGGTGGCAGTGGAGGCACCCAAGGAGATGCTTGAGGAGCATTGGATAGGGATGCCAGCTAGAGAAAGACAAGTTTGAATGTCCCTACGACTCCCACATTCTAAGAAGGGTTGGGGTCAGGGTCTGTGGGGCTGGTTCCTGCCAGGTCTGTAGATGGTGGTTGAGGGGGCCTCCCTCAGGGTGTCAGACCTTTAGGTGGGAACTCTGACCCTGTACCTTGCCAGAGGACACTTGGAGGAAGCTTTACAAGAGAGGAGAAAAGGAATCTGGGTCTGACCTCCCTTGGACCATGTTTCTACAAAGAACACCGTTAATCTACTCCAGGAAGGACCCAGGTCTACCCACTGTCTCCAGCCACAGTTGAGGGGTTGGGTGAGTGAGAAGGTGGGTGGTGTCCCCACTGCCCTCCCAGAGCAGAAATGGTCTTTTCTGACCTCATTGTTAAGAGGCTCTGAGGCCATTTGTCTCCACAGCAGGCCTAGGGTCTGGCATCCTTGAGAGCAGGAATTCTGGGCTCAAATCCTCTGGTTATGAGGGTCAGACCCAGTGCTATGGCATGCACAACAGTTGCCAGGAGCGAGGGTTTCCTAGGAGGATTTCTTAGGTTCCTACATCTGGGAAGGGTCCCAGGAAACAAACAATTCAGTGCCCAACTAGTAGGCAAAAGATTGATGATTCAAACCCACCCAGAGGCATCTCAGATGCC
Organism: Chrysochloris asiatica; assembly: GCF_000296735.1. Lineage (NCBI taxonomy): Eukaryota > Metazoa > Chordata > Mammalia > Afrosoricida > Chrysochloridae > Chrysochloris > Chrysochloris asiatica. The sequence continues at coordinate 3,327,784 of NW_006408574.1, read as the reverse complement.
AGGTCTCAGCCTTGAGAACCCTTGGAGAAGGTCTACTCTACATGAATGGGTCACCATAAGTAGGAATCGACTCAACAGCAACCGACAACATCAGCAGGCCTGGGTGCTCTGCTCCATGACATGTGTTTGGAATTTGCAGGAGAACGTGGTCTCCCTGGAATCCCTGGGAAGGCAGGACCACCTGGACCCAAAGGTAAAACTGTGACAGAATACAAAAAATGCTCCAGAAAGCCAGGTCTTGAGAGGGAACTGGGGGCAGTGACCTTGTCCTTTCTCAGGGGCCCACTCCCTCTCAGTCAGCTCTCTGCCCCATCAGGTCCTGAGTCTGTGCCCATGGATACTGACATACCTGACCATAGCCCAGCAGTAGTCTCTGGAGAAGCCATGGGGCCAGCTGAACCCTAGACTTCTCAGTCCTGATCAGTCTGTGGCCCCTGCCACCAATCCCACTCTACTTCTATCCATGGAAGGGGTCTACCCTGGGTTTCTGCTAGATCACCCTATACCCCACCCTTACCTCACTTCCAGTCATAGGAGGGGTCCACCCTGGGTATCTCTGTCCTCAGCAGCCTGTGCCTCACCCTTATCTAAATTCCATGTGAGGGGTTTTCCCTGGGCTGATCACGTCTCTTTCTCTAGGAAACCCTGGACAGAAGGGGCATCCTGGAGAGAAAGGTGAGTCGTCCTGAAGGGACAGCTAAACTGGCTGTGTCCACACAAGAGGCTTTCAGGTCTCAGCGATGCCTGGGCTCTGGTGTGGGCCTGGGTCAAGCTTTCCCTTCTGACATGGTCTGGGGGTCAGGACAGGGGCTGGCTGCTCACTTCCCCCAGCCTATCCCAACCACACCTCAACCACACATGCGTGGAAATGTTACCTATATGGATTGGAGTGCAGTCCGGAACCTGTACCTCCATCTCACTAGGAAGTGATGACATCACAAGTCGAAAGTGGCTGTGTCTGAGCCACATCTACGCTACTTCACACCTAACTGAGGAAGTAAAGTAGTCCTGGGCCATGATCTGGGGGTTGTCTTTTCTGGAGCCGGAGACCCATCCATTCTGGATACCTGATCTCCCTCCAAGTCTTGGGTGAGGCTGATGGCTGGCTTTTGTCACATGTTATACTATGTGTTTTTCCCTCACTACCCATCACAGGAGAGCCTGGGACACTTCAGGATTGTCGCACAGGTGAATGAAGGATCCAGACCCACCTGTGAGAATCTCTGGGCCCTCCCAGTACAGTCAGCAGCCTGAAAGCTTGACTTGGCCCCTTCTTCCTCTCAGGATGTATGAGGCAGCTTCAAAAATTTGTGGGAAAATACCTTTATCTTTTCATTCCATTTCCATGAACCTTTTTGAAACTCCTCAAGTATGTGTATGTACAGACACACACACACACACACAAATGTGCATCAGGTAATTGGCTGACACTATTGCAGATGGCATCGAGTCCAAAATCTGGGGTCAAGGAAGACCGTGGAGAATGTGGAATGCTTACTTCCCAGAAGAGTGAAGAAGGAAGAACCTTGGAAGAGTCTATATATAGTGCGGAAGCAGGACCCACTGTAGGGAAGCCATAATTTAGCACTTCAGGCTTCAATTGACTGGAGCTGACCCATCACAGGGCAGAGGGTAAATATGCCCCTTGCTTAAGGGCAGCTGATTTAATCACGTGGAACTACTTCATAATACAGTGTAGACTAGTGCTCAGACAGAGACCAGGCACAAGACATGACCATGGAAAGCATACAAAACTCACCATCACAGAATGTTTTGGGCTCCACTAGTCTACCACGCACTGACAGGGATCTGTGGGTCTATATCTCTGTCCTAGCCCCTGCCTGCTCTCCCCATTCAGAAACACTCATCCTGCCCCACCATCCTGGACCCAGAGCCCGACTGCCCACCAAGCACCCCTGTCCTCATGCCCATCTCCCCGTCCCATCCAGGGCCTCGGAACTGTAAGGAGTTACTCACCCGGGGACATACCCTGAGCGGCTGGCACACCGTCTTCCTCCCTGACTGTCAGCCCCTGACAGTGCTGTGTGACATGCACACGGAGGGAGGAGGCTGGACCGTGAGTGCAGGGCCATGGGGGTCGGCACCGCCTGGGGAGGGGCTGCCTGGGCACCCCCACGTTGTCCTGTGATCTTGCTGGTGGTCTCTTTCCCTGTGGACCTTGGTTTCCTTCTCTGAGGGAGGGAGAATCAGGAGAGGTGGGGGAGACATGACCCCGTGAGGGAAGGACATTGGGGAGGAGTCCACCCCTCTCCTGCTGTGTGGCTGTGTGCTGACACCCACCCCACAGCCCCATCTCCACGTGGGTCAGCTGGGGCTCTCACCTGAACATCCTGGATTGTGAAGAGGCCCATGTGGGTGCTGGTGGCTTGTGACACTGTGACACTGTGTTGCTGCTGCACAGAGGCCAGGTCACACCCTGAACCGTGGGCCACCTTCTCCCCAAGTCCCTCTGTCCCCAGGTCTTCCAGCGCAGGATCGACGGCTCTGTGGACTTCTATCGGGATTGGGCCGAGTACAAGAAGGGCTTCGGCAGTCAGCTGGGAGAGTTCTGGCTGGGGAACGACAACATCCACGCCCTGACAGCCCAGGGTGAGGCCCTGCTGCCTGAGCTGGACCATAGATGCTGGGACTTTGAGACATCCATGTCTGCACTGAGATGTTCTGGATATGTGGCTCTGCTGTGGGCTCTCAGAGCATGGGGACCAGGATTGTGGGGTCACATGGAAACAAGAGTAGGGAGGGGCACTGAGAGAAGCTACCTTCAGGTACACCACCCATACTTTTTCTTTGGAGCTGGGATCTTAGGTCCCTGGTGACCCTACCCCAAATCCCCGACTCAGTATGTATGGCAGACCCCAATCACATGTCCTCACCCTGAATACAAGATCCCCCCCTGACTCCACACCACAGAATCAGCTTCCCATCTGCCCTGAGAAAACTGCAAAGACTGGCCCTCTCTCCATTCAGTGGTCCCCGGGACAACGTCAAGGGCCTCCCCTCCTGTGTTTCAAATTTTCCAAGAGAAGGGAAAGTTAAAACGCAAGCTCTCATACCACATATTAGTGTCCTACCAACCACTTCAAGTACAATTTACTCTTTTGATGGTCCTAGGTCCTCTGTTTCTGGACTGTAAGATCAACCACTCCCCCCCCGCCCTTTTTTTTTTTTTTTTAATATTTTTATTGTGAACTGAATGAAGGCTTACAGAGCCAATCCGTTTTACATTCAACACACCATACACTTCATTTCATTATAATGATTGCAATCCCTCCATGTACCATCAGTTAGGTGATTTTTTTTTTTAAGGTTTTTATTGTGGATTGAGTGAAAGGTTTACAGGGCATATCATCAGTTTTACATTCAACAAATCATACGCCTTGTTTCATTACAATGATTATAATCCCCTCCATGTACCATCAGTTAACAGTATTTCTCCCTATCTACTTTAGCTTTTAAAAACAAACAAACAAAC
>NW_006408574.1:3308883-3310097 GCF_000296735.1 Chrysochloris asiatica | reverse complement strand
ATAGAGAGAAATACTGTTAACTGATGGTACATGGAGGGGATCTAAATCATTGTAATGAAACAAGGTGTATGATTTGTTGAATGTAAAACTGATGATCTGCCCTGTAAACTTTCACTCAATCCACAATAAAAACCCTTTTAAAAAACCCCAAACTAATATTTCAATATCTATTCTGAAGTACAGCACTGTCTGTGACAGGATACTCTCCATATGACTGCAAGCAAGCAAGATGTGTCAGAATTACTGGTGATTGGAAAGTGAAGATTGGAAACAAAGAGGAAGGATGAGTAGTAGGAAAATGTGGCCTTGGTGAAGGAAACTATGCTGGAGACTTCATGGAGGAATTTTGCAAGATCAATGCCTTATTTATTGTAAATACCTTTTTGATACAATGCAAAGGGAGTTTATACACATGGACCACACCAGACAGATTACACAAGAATCAAATTGACTACATCTGTGGGAAGAAAAGGCAAAAATCTCAATATTGTCAACCAAAACAAGGCAAGAGGCCTACTTTTGAATAGATCATCGAGTGTTCACAAGCAAGTTCAGGCTGAAACTGAAGAAAATTGAAACAAGTCCATGAGAGCCAGTATATGACATGGAATATATCCCATCTGAATTCAGAGACCATCTCACCAGTGGAACAAATTGATCCATTAAATATTAATGACCAAAGACCAGAAGAACTATGGGATGCCATCAAGAACATCATACAGGATGAAATCAAAAGGACAAGAAAGAAAAAAAAGACCAAATTGGATGTCAGAAGAAACTATGAAACTCTCTTTCCAGCATGGAGATTTTAAAGCAAATGGAAGAAATGATTAAGTGAAGAAAAAAAATAATAAATAAATAAAGAGAAAATGCCAAACGACAGCTCAAGAAAATAAAGCATTATAAAGAAATGTGTAAAGACTTGGTGTTAGAAAACCAGAAGGGAAGAACATGGTCAACATTTCTCAGGCTGAAAGAACTGAAGAAAAAAATCAAGCTTCTGTTTGCAACATAAAGGATTCCATAGGCATAAATCAGCTTGCCTGTCAGTTTGTCTGACTGTCCTTTGCAAGTTGATGTGATGCTGGAAGTTATACCATGGATATTTTAAATACCAGCGAGGTAACCCAAGGTGGACAGATTTCAGCTGAGCTTCCAGACTAAGACAGACTAGGAAGGAGAAGCAGACTTCTTCTGAATGTTTAGCCACTGAT
>NW_006408574.1:3306596-3307598 GCF_000296735.1 Chrysochloris asiatica | reverse complement strand
CTCTTCTGTGCATCATCATTCAACAGTATTTGTGTCTATTCCCTCTGGTTTTTTTGTTTTGTTTCGTTTTGTTTTGGATGTACACAAAAACACTCAGGAATATATAATCATTTAAACTGCCAAAGGGTACATTCTGCAACACTGCCTCCTGGCCACCAGCACATAGCCTATCTCTTTCCATGAGTCTAGAGTCCTCACCTGCTCCCTCTCTCCATGTCCTAACCTCTGCTTCCATCTCTGGTATCGCTGCTTCTCTGGTTAGGGTCCCACATTCTGCTCCTGCTCGTCCCCCTCAATAGTCCTAAGGTCCTCTGCTCCTGAACTGTAAGATTAACTACTGCCTGCTTTTTGCTCAAAACTTCTACCTTCACAGTTATATTACGATCGCAATTAGTCATGATAACAATTATTCATTATTGAATTATAAGACTCTTATCCCATCTCTTTTCACCAGACCCATCTAGACAAGATGAAAACTATTTGGTGGGGATTCTACCTCCCCCCTCACATTCTGAAACTAAACTCCATCTTGAAAACTTGTAAGTTACTTTGTGCCTTTATAGCCTCCCCACCTCCTCATTTAAGAAGCCAATGTCTAAGTTGCCCATCTCTATCAACCCTGTATACAGAGGGGATAAGATTGATAATTGATGTGAACACCAAAGACATCATTTTGCTTGGATCCACTATCAGCACTCAAATCAAATGACACATTGCATGAGGTTGATACGCTGCACAAGATCCCTTTAAAATATTCAAAAGTAAAGATATTAGTTTGAGGATTAAGGTGCGCCTGACCTAAGCCATGGTATTTTCAATAGGCTTCATATGCATGTGAAAGTTGGACAATGAATAATTAAGATGGTAGAATAATCAATGCATTTGAGTTATGGTGTTCGGAAAGAATGTTAAAAGGACCATGGATTGCCAGAAGAACAAGCAAATCTGTGTTGGAATAAGTACAGCCAGAATGCTCCTTAGAAATCAGGAGGGACCAATCCC
>NW_006408574.1:3280590-3305241 GCF_000296735.1 Chrysochloris asiatica | reverse complement strand
TTGGTCGTTTTGACGTATCTTAGGATTTAATTTTCAGCCTATTTCCTTTTTTGTCTGCCTGTCCCACTCCACAATCCCCATTCAGGCCCTTTTTCTAGTTATAAACAGTTCAAGGCCAACTGTGGTCGTTTGGTTTTTAGTGGAAACTGTCTCTTTAAATTTCGAGGAGATCTGTGCGCACACATAGTAGAACACTCTGAGGATGGGGCTGGAGTGTCCACTAGCTCAGGGACCCCTATAGTCACCAGAATGGTGGTGCTCAGACAGCAAGGGACCAATGAACAGATACCAAAAGAAAAGAATGTCCACACCTTTATCTCCACGGTTCTGTCAGGCGTCTGTGGCTGCTCTGATCCTTCCCCCGCATGGTCTCACCCAAGATGTTGGCTCTTGGAGCAGCTGAGCATCTTGAATTAGAAAGCAGTGGATTTCTTGCTTCTGCTACAAATTCCCCTAGCTCTAATACTTCCAAGCTTCTAAATATTCCTTTATATGTGGTTCAGAGTTCTGGGACCATCCCCTGAGACTGCTTGGTCTGGTATTCTGTGTTGTTGCTAATGGAGCTCCTCATTGCACTTCCACCTGATCTGTCATTTTATTTGTTCTAAAAATATTAAACTATGCCATTCCTCTTAAATTTGTCATTCCAGGCATAGCAAAATGTGATTTTCAGTCTCAAAATGGTCAATGCCAGTTTATTTCAGCTCCCTAAGCCTAGGATGTTGACTTTTATGTGTTCCATTTCATTTTAGATAACGTCCAATTTTTCTAGATTCATACTTTGTGCATTCCATGTTCCCATTACTACTGGATGTTCACATTGGTTTATTCTTATTTCTCCTCATAAAGGTTCAAAAAGTTTTACTTCATGTTAACATAGTCAATTCTGCTTTGAGGAGGCAGCTCTTCCCCAGTCACATCTGAGTGTCTTCCAACTTGAGGGGCTATTCTTGAGGCACTATATCTGAAAATGTTCTGGTGCCATTCATAAGGTTTTCATCTTCCCACATGATATCTGACAAATTTCTACTGCTATCCATAAGATTTTCATTGAATAAACATTCAGAAAGAAGTAAGTTGCCTTGCCTTCTTCCTGTTGGTGTTGTTGTTAGGTGCCACAGAGTTGGTATCAACTCATAACTACCCTATGCACAACAGAATGAAACACTGCCTGATCCTGGGCCCACCTCACTATTGTTGTCACACTTGAGCCCATTGATGCTGCCACTTTGCCAGTCCATCTCGCTGGGGGGGTCTTCCTCTTTCTCTGACCCTCCACCCTACCAAACATATCCTTCTCCAGCGACTGGTCCCTCCTGACAATATGTGCAAAGTATGAGAGACAAAGTTTGGCCATCCTGGCCTCCAAGGAGCACTCTAGCTGCACTTCTTCCAAAATGGATCTATTGGTTTTTTTTGGCAGCTCATGGCACTTTTAATATTCTCCTCCAACACCATAACTCAAAAGCATCAATTTTTCTGTGGTCTTCTTATTTACTGTCCAGCTTTCGCATGCATATGTGGTTATTGAAAATACCATGGCTTGGGTCAGGTGCACCTTAGTCCTTAAGCTGACATTTTTGTCATTCCTTCTTCCTAGTCTGTCTTAATCTGGAAGCTCCGATTAAATCTATCCACCATGGGTGACCCTGCTATTATTTAAAATACTGGTATCCCAGCTTCCATCATCACCATTAAGTGCAAACCACCATGACAAACTGACAGACGGGTGTGGTTTCTGTATATAAGTGTCTTCTGCTGTTTGTGCTTGTTATTTTAATTATGTTTGGTACTGATGCCACTTATTAGGGCCCATAAATCGGGCTTCGAATGACAAGGAGGACAGTTCGAAACTACCAGCTGTTCCACAAGAGAAAGATGAGGCTTTATGCTCCCATAAAGATTTACAGCCTTGGAAACCCTGTACAGGGTCGCTATGAGTTGGAACCAACTCCATGGCACATAACCACCACCACCAGGTTTACTTCTATGTTTTCTTTCATGGGCTTTAAAGTTTTAGGTTTTATATGTAAGTGTTTGATCCATCTTGAATTAGTTTTTGTATGTAGTGGGAAATATTAATGCTATTTCATTTTACTGCAAATGGAAATCCAGTTCTGTGAGTACAATTTGTTAAAGAGTACATTTACCATTTGTAAATGTTAACCTCATTTAATGGGTTTCTGCCCTTTATCAAGTATCAGCTTTCCTTAGGTGGACTGATTTATCTCTGAGTTCTAAATTCTGTTCCATTGATCTATGTGTTTCTGATGGCTTGGTAGTGTTTTTTGAGATTGGGCAATGTGAAGCATCCTACTTTGTTCTTATTCAGTAGTGCTTTGCTTATATGAAGTCTCTTCAGTTTCCATCTAAAGTTGGTATTTAGTTTTTCCATTCCTTTAAAGAATGATGTGGGAATCTAGATGGGATTGTACTATATCTGGGTTGTTGTTGCTGTTGTTAAGTGCCATTGAGTTTCTTCCAACTCATAGTGACCCTGTATAGGGTTCCCAAGGAGTAACTGGTGAGCTTGAACCACCAACCTTGCAGTTCAAACTGACATTATAGCCCAGAACATTAACCCACAACACCACATCAAGACTCCATTATATCTGTAGGTTATTTACATGTGGTTGTAGTTGTTAGGTGCCCTTGAGTCAGCTCCAACTCATAGTGACCCTAAAAACAACCCTAGTCTGACATTATCCTCACAATTGTTACTCTTCATCCATTGCTGCTGCCCCTGTGCCAGTCCCTCTTGTTGTGAGTCTTCCTTTTCTTTGCTCAGCCTCCACTTCACTAATCATGATGTCCGTATCCAGGGACTGGTCCCTCCAGATAACATGACTGACGTATGAAAGCATTCTGGCTGTACTTCTTCCAATATAGATCACTTTAGTAGTATTGACATTTTCACAATATTAAATCCTCCTATCCATGAAAATGGTATATTCTTCCATCTGTGCAGGTCTCTTTTGATTTCCTGTAGTAGAATTTTTTAGTTTTTTTCATCTGTTGTTGTTGTTGTTAAGTGCCGTGGAGTCAGTTCCAACCCATAGCGACCCTGAACAGGGTTTCTGAGGCTGTAAATCTTTACGGGAGCAGAAAGCCTCATCTTTCTCCCACAGAATAGCTGGTAGTTTTGAACTCCTGGCCTTGCGGTTTGCAGCCCGATTCGTAACCACTACACTACCAGAGCTCCTGGTAGGTCTCTTATATTTGGGTTGATTTATTCTTAAATACTTCATTTTTTGGATGGCTGTTGTAAATGGAAATAATTTCCTGATTTCCTTCTTATAATATTCTCTATTTGTGTGAAGGAATCCTACTGAGTTTTCTATACTGATCTTGTGCCCTGCCACTTTGCTGAATCCTTCTAGTCCACTAATTTCCTTGCTGATACTTTCAGATATTCTATGTATAGAATCATGTCTCCTGCAGACAGAGAGATCTTTACTTCGTCTTTTCCCATTTGGATTATTTTTACTTCCCTCCCTTGTCTTATTGCCCTGAGTAGGACTCTCTAATACAATATTGAATAGGAGTGTGGATGAAGGGCTTCCTTTTCTGGTTCCTGTCACATGGGGCGTGTTTTCAGTCTCTCTTTGTTGGAAATAATATTGACTGATGGCGCTGCAAGATAATGTACTGAACTTCCTGGTCATTTGTTCTGCAAGGTTGGCAGTTCAAACTTACAGACACTCCTTGGAAACCCTACATACAATCGCTATGAGTTGGAACCAACTTAATGGCACTTAAGAACAAACAACAATTGATGCATTTGAGTTGGAGGAGAATATGAAAAGTACCATGGACTACTAAAAGAACAAACACATCTGTGTTGGAAGAAGAAGCCAGGATGGTCAGATTTTGTCTCTCCTACTTTGGACATATTGTCAGTAGGGACCAGTCCCTGGAGAAGGACATCATGATTGATAAAGAAGAAGATCAGTATAAAAAGAAAAAGACCCTCAAAGTGATGAATTGGCACAGTGGCAGCAGTAATAGGCCCAAGTGCAACAATGATTGTGAGGTTGGCACAGGACCTAGCAATTTTCTTCTGCTGTGCATAGGGTCACTGTGTGTTGGTAAAGACTTCACTGCACCTATCAACAACAATAACAACAACATTAGTTTTGTGTTTATGCCCTTAATTTCTTGAGGAATTTCCAATTTTTCTGAGTGTTCTTATTAGAAAAGTAAGTGAAGACAAGCCGCAGAGATGAATTGGGATCATTCCATAATGGCTATGTCTGTTGGCCTGGTTCACGGGTCCGATGCATACAGAGTCACTGCAAGGTGTCTGCTATCACAAGTCCTATAGGCCAAATCCACTGCACCTCAATCCAAGGTCTTTCTGTGTAGACAAATCATTTCTTATCTATTGAAAATGCTTCATATACCATCTGGCTTAGACTAGGAGCTAGGTAATTTGTTTACCAGGCTACTCCCCACAGCCCCTTCTGTCCTACTTGTCTGCCCCTGTAATTGGAAGCCCAACCTACAAATATTGACATAGTATCCAGAACAAAGAAGAATTCCATCTGTGCACTGGACAGCTAGAAGCCCAACCTATACATATTGACATAAACACTCAGCATACACAAGAATGATCCTCTTTGTTCTCATGTTTGTAACTGTTCTGTATCCCACAGTGGTACATTCTAAACTTCCACCATGAGACCAGGCCACAATTGGCACTGGTTGTGAGAACCTGGAATTAGGCCAAGGGAGAGCCCACTGTAGGATGGAACTGTCTTCAGCTAGTCTTTCCTCCTTCCCTCCATAGTCCACAGTATTGTCTCTCCATCACTGGACAGGGGAGGGAGGGAGGGGCACAGTCTTCCTTCAGGTCACAAACAGGAAGTGAAGTGAAGTGGGCCTTCCGAGTCCTGGTGCTGAGACAACAAGTCTGTCCTCCAGCAGGGACATGAGGCCTTGTGGGAGGAGGAAGGGCAGATGAAGGGGGGTGACCTGTGACATTGACAAAGGGAACAGCCTTGGCATCAGTTACCAAGTAGAAGTGGTTGTCACTTAGGAAATGAGGAAGGACTCTGGATGGGGCTGAACTCCCTGCCCTATAAGAGCAGACAGCCTATTCTAGGGCAGAGACCCTGGAGATGGAGCTGGGCCTGGATGCTGCAGTCATGGGACGCACCGCCCTGCTTATCACCCTGCTATGTGCCGCTGCTACAATCTCCCAGGCATCAGAGACCTGTCCAGGTGAGTGGGCATCAGGGCCCTCCTGAGGCATGCTGGGCTCTCCATTGTTCTGAATTTTCTGCATACCAGGAGCCCCTGGGAGTGTGCTAATGGTGAACACACTCAGAGGCTAACTGAAAGGTTGGAGGTTCAAGTCTACCCGAGGCAACTTGGGAGAAAGGTCTAGTGATCTGCTTCTGTAAAATCACTGTTGGAGACCTTATGGAGTGCAGTCCTGCTCTGAGGCACGTGGGGCTGCCCAGAGGTGGGGTCCTCTCTGTGGTATGTGGTTTGGAGTTTTGATTCCCTATACCCCAGGCCCGCACTGAGCCTTTGCAGTGTTATTTGGGATCAGCTTCATTTTATGTGAACAAACCCCAAATCCCAAATGTAAACCCACTGCCATCAAACCAATTCCATCTCCTAGTGACCATGTAGGACAGACTACAACTGCCCATAGAGCTTTCAAGGAGGTAAATGTTTACAGAAGTGGACGGCCTCATCCTTCTCCCAAGGAACTGCTCGTGGGATTGAACTGTAGGCTTTGGGCTCACAGCACAGTGCTTAATCACTGTGCTACTAGGGATCATCTGAACAAGCACAGAGACCTCCAATTACACATGCACCACAGCAGACGCCAATCCCTATGCAAGACCCCAGGCTACCCTCTGCTTACCATCATCCTTGTTGGACAGGTGGATCTCTGAACCACTGGTACTGTGTCCATGTCCAGAGAAAGCATGTTTGGTGGCTATCAGGTTGTGAGAGAAGGAGAAGGGCAGGTGGCCCAGGTAGCCATCATGTCTGATCTGCTGAGACTGCTACCACCATCTGGAGCCCAGCAATTCTCTGATCTCATGCCCAAGGTCAAGGGTGAAAGCTGTCATCTAGAGAGTCTTTCTAGGAATCCTAGCTCACCTTTATCTGTGTGTCTCTGGGAAGTTGGCCTTGTTACCTTTGCTCCTGGGAGCTAAGGGGACAGTGGGTCAGAGGATTGTGTGATGGGTGGACTGGATCCTCCTCAGTCTCCACCTGTCCTTGTTCAGCCTGTTGACCATCACTGACCATAGCCCCAGGACAGCAGAGGCTCAGCCTGACCACAGCGGCACCCTCACACCTGGGTACCTCTGCAATGAGGTTGTGATGCTGGTAGTCATCTTGGCTGCTGCACAAACCCACAACCCCGAGGGCCACATTCTCTCCTTGGTGGTGGTGGTGGGGCTGTCTAGCAGCTGAGTGGTGTCTTATCCAGATAGGACACCCACACTCACAGCCCCTTGTGTTTTCCTGCAGAGGTGAAGGTCGTCGGTCTGGAAGGCTCTGACAAGCTCAGCATTCTTCGAGGATGCCCGGGGGCACCTGGAGCTCCAGGGCCCAAGGGAGAGACAGGTGCCAAAGGAGAGAGAGGTAGGTGCTTGGATGACCAGGGTGGGTGTCTGTGTGGGGTGAAGGGGTCGCTGACCTGCTCTTCCTAAATCTGATCCCAAGGTGGGCTACTCCCAAGGGTGGCTCTCAGGTCAGGGCTTTGGCCTCATTTTGTGCCTTGTCAGCAGTTGATGAACAGAGGCCAGCTGAGATTCATTTCTCATGAGCTGTTGAAGTGGGGGAGGCATGTTTGAGCAGAAAACAAGACTTCCAATCTTGACCCAACACTGGCTCTCTGTGGTCACTGGCTGGACTTCCTCCTCCCCGTCCCTCTGTGTTCTCACCTGAGCCCTGGGCGTCCTCTGCTGCTGTAACAGAAATGCCCCATGAGGCAGCTTTAAAGAATAAATTTCCCTCCTCCCACAGCTCAGAAAGCTACAAGTCCAGGTCCTGAACTCCCACTTTCAGACTCCGGAGCTGCTGGTTCCGGTGGGAGGTCCTTGTCTCTTCAGCTTTGGTTCCTGGGTTTCTGGGTGGCTTCTGTCTTTCCTATCTGTGTTTGTATCTCAAAAGTGATGGCTTAAAAGCCACCTTGAGCTGAATGGCCTTACTAATGTAACACAGAAACCCCTGTTCCTAGATGGGATTCCATTCACAGCTGTAGGGGTTAGGATTCCAACACACAAATTTGGGGACAAAAATTCTATCCATAAAAGTCTATTCTCCCCAAATGGTATGAATAACACTGGCAGGGTGACCTTACAGCTTCTGGAGTCCCTTTGCTGGTCAACACCCACAAGGAAGCTGTGTAGTAGCATTCTGACCTCTAGGAGCCCTGAGACTTGGACCAGGAGCTAGTTGGTCCTCTCACAGCCCCTGTGCACCCAGAATCCCACCTTCACCCTGTGATTGGGGGACATGGACACCAGGGAGGTCCTCATTTTCTATGTCCTACCTCTACTTGCTCTTGTCTGGAGCCCCCTGAGATGGGAACCTGATCTCATACTCCCGGCTCTCCAAGGTCAAACATGGGTATGAAGAGAACCAGGAGTTGGAATGCCAAGGAGAACTCTGAGGTTCAAGGTCTGGGGGTTCTGCTTCATGATGTGTGTTTGGAATTTGCAGGAGAACGTGGTCCTCCTGGAAGCCCTGGGAAGGCAGGACCACCTGGGCCCAAAGGTAAAACCACGACAAAGAGAAAAGATGCTAAAACCAGGTTCTAAGAGGGGACTGGGGTGGGGACATTGTCCTTTCTCTAGAACCCAGTCCTCACCTAGAAAACTCTCTGTCCCATCTGGCCCTGAGTCTGGGCCCACAGACCCTGACGTACCTGACCACAACCTAGCAGTGCTCTCTGGAGGAGTCATGGGGCCAGCTAAGCCCTGGGCTTCCCTGTCCTGAGCAGCCTGTGGCCCACTTCATCTCACTTCCATCCACAGGAGTGTTAGCCCTGGATGTCCCTGTCCTGAGGAGCCTGTGTCCTACCCCACCTCCTTCCATCTATGGGAGGATCAGCCCTGGGTGTCCCTGTCCTGAGCAGCCTGTGTCCCACCCCATCTCCTTCCATCCATGGGCAGGGTCTGCCCTGGTGGTCCTCCTCCAGATCAACACATGCCCTGCCCCCATTTCGCTGCCATCCCTCTGAGGGATCTTCCCTGGGCTGACCCTGTCTCTTTCTCTAGGAGAACAGGGACAGAAGGGGCCTCCTGGAGAGAAAGGTAAGTTGTCCTGAAGGGGGTTTTCTGGGGAGGGCCAGGGACAAGCCCTCCCCTCTGAGCTGGGTGTGATATGAGGGTCAGGACATGGTCTCGGGGTCTGGAAGGGGCTGGCTGATCATTTCCCCAGGCTATCCCAGCCACACTTTACCTGGTCTGCTTCAGACCCCTGAGCAGCAGGGCTGACCTCTCAGTTACAGCTAGACCTGGCAATGTGTGAAGAAGACTAGGAGGTCCAGAGGGCTATCTACATCTCCACCCCCACAGAAGAGAGGCGATTATATCATCTAGATAGATATAGATAGATAGATAGATAGATAGATAGATAGATAGATAGATAGATAGATAGGTGGTGGTTGGTTGGAGGTATTGGTTGGTAGTTGAGCATCACTGAGTCACTTCTGACTCATAACAAACCCGTATAGGGCTTCAGAAGCTATAAATCTTTACAGGAGCAGAAAGCCTTATCTTCCCCTCTCCTAGTGACTGGTAGATTCTTACTGTTGATAGATGTATCTTTATTTATATTTATATATTGTGACTGTATATGGAGCTCTGGAAGTGTAATGGGTTACAAGATGGGCTACTAACTGCAAGGTCATCAGTTGGAAACTACCAGCCCCTCTGAAGGGGAAAGATGAGGCTTTCTGCTCCCGTTAAGATTTACAGCCACAGAAACCCTATACAAGGTCATTCTAAATTGGAACCGACTCCACAGCACAAAGCCACCACCTTAGTGTAGGTAGAGTCCTGGTGTGGTGCTGTAGGTAAGCATTGGACTGCTAACCAAAAGGTCAGAGGTTCAATCCCACCAGCTGCTCCTGGCAAACCCTACAGAGTCACTATGAGGCAGAAATGACTCAACAGCACCTAACAACCACAACCACATTGCACATGTGCATATATCCATAATGTAAATGTCTCCAGCAGACTCTGACTCATAGAGACCTTGGAGGATGAAGTACAACTGCCCCTTTGGGTTTCCAAAAATGTAAATCTTTATGGGTGCAGAGAGCCTCGTCTTTATCCTCTTAGTGGCTGGTGGATTCAGGCTTCTGACTTTGTGGTTAGCAGTCCAGTGCTTACCCAATGCCTCGGGATCCCTGTATAGGACACTGGACAATACACTTGATGCCACAAGGCCACAGGGACAGAGTTGTCTTTTCTGGAAGTAGAGACCCCTTCTTTCTGAATACACAGCCCCCCTCCTAGTCTAGGGGGGGTTTGGAGGGTTTGCTTTTCCCTCATGTGATGTGATGTGCTTTTACCTCCCTGCCCATCACAGGAGAACCTGGGACACTTCAGGATTGTCGCACAGGTGGGTGATGGGCCACACCCCCTCCTCAGCCCCACCTGTGGAACTTCACTGGACCCTCCCATGGCTCCCATCTCTGTCTTAGTCCCTGCCTCCCCTGCCCATCCAGATGACCCCATCCTGCCCCACCCCCCTGGACCCAGGGCCTGACTTGCTGCCCGGCACACCAGTCCTCCTTCCCATTTCCCCCAGGGCCTCGGAACTGTATGGAGCTACTCACCAGGGGATACAACCTGAGCGGCTGGCACACCGTCTTCCT
The DNA here is from genome assembly GCF_000296735.1 of Chrysochloris asiatica. Taxonomy (NCBI): domain Eukaryota; kingdom Metazoa; phylum Chordata; class Mammalia; order Afrosoricida; family Chrysochloridae; genus Chrysochloris; species Chrysochloris asiatica. The sequence goes on along the minus strand of NW_006408574.1, from coordinate 3,295,385 downwards.
CCCTGACTGTCAGCCCCTGACAGTGCTGTGTGACATGCACACAGAGGGAGGGGGCTGGACCGTGAGTGCAGGGCATGGGGGGGGGACTGCATCACCCAGGGAGGGCCTGCCTGGGCACCCCCACACTGTCCTGTGACTTTGCTGGTGGTCTCTTTCCCTCTTGGCCTTGGTTTCCCTGTCATCACAAAGCACAGAGCTCTCCTTTCTCTGAGGGAGGGAGAATCAGGAGAGGTGGGGGAGACATGACCCTGTGAGGGAAGAACGCTGGGGAGGAGCCCACCCTCTCCTGCTGTGTGGCTGTGTGCTGACACCCCCCTTTCTCTGAGCCCCATCTCCGCATGGGTCACCTGGGGCTCCCACCTGAACATCTTGGGTTGTGAAGAGGCCCATGTGGGTGCTGCTGACTTGTGACAGGGTGACTCTGTGTTGATGCTGCACAAAGTCTGGGTCACACCCTGAACGGTGGGCCACCTTCTCCCCAAGTCCCTCTGCCCCCAGGTCTTCCAGCGCAGGATCGACGGCTCTGTGGACTTCTATCGGGATTGGGCCGAGTACAAGAAGGGCTTCGGCAGTCAGCTGGGAGAGTTCTGGCTGGGGAATGACAACATCCACGCCCTGACAGCCCAGGGTGAGGCCCTGCTGCCTGAGCTGGACCATAGATGCTGGGACTTTGAGACATCCATGTCTGCACTGAGATGTGCTGGGCATGTGGCCCTGCTGGGGGCTCTCAGAGCATGGGGTCCAGGAGTGTGGGGTCACATGGAAACAAGAGTAGGGAGGGGCATTGAGGGAAACCACCCTCAGGTCCACCACCCATGATCACCCGGAGGTCCTCCTTCACTTAGGATCTTAGGTTCCCGGAGGTCCTCCTTCACTTCTTCGGTGTCAGTGCTTGTGGCAGACCCCACCCAGATTAGGCCCCTGACTCCACCAGCTTCCCATCTGCCCTGAGTAAACTTTAGTCTGCTCCTTTCTCCATTCTGTGGCCCCAGGAAACCTCAAGGGCATCCCCTCATGTGTCTCAAATCTTCCAAGAGAAGGGAAAGTTAAAACACAAGCTCTCACACCACATATTAGTGTCCTAACAACCACTTCCAGTACAATTTACATTTTAAAGTAGAGTGATGTTTCCTTTCATCCACTGACCACAGCAGTGGAATTCAGGTCTGGATTCAGGATGGTGAAGAAGATGTTTGAAATACGGACCATCCCTGAGGTTCTCAGATCCACACGGCATTTGTTAAAGGTCCCACTTGAACTTTCCCTGGATGCCACTTCCAGACATCCCTCAGGAACTCACCCTAATTACCCACCCCTATTTCTGGTGACAGAAAGATCTTCAGCTGAGACTTTATCATGTTTTTCCCACAGGCACGAGTGAGCTCCGTGTGGACCTGGTGGACTTCCAGGGTAATCACCAATTTGCCACGTACAGCTCATTCAAGATGGCGGATGAGTCAGAGAAATACAAGCTGGTTCTGGGGGCCTTTGAAGCCGGCAGTGCAGGTGAGTCTGCATCATATTGGGGGGTGCTGGATTGCAGTACATGTGGGGTGGGCAGGTGGCAAGACTGGGTCTACTAGCCTGGATCTGCCCCTCCTGGGGTGACTCTTATTACTGGGGCCTCACCTCTTGAGTCCCCATTTCTCCATGAATGCACAGTCACACCTGCGTCTCTAGGTAAAGATCATATGGCATGACCCATAGTCTTTATCTGCTGTAGGATGATCAATCACTGACCATCTCACAACACCTGGAAGGTGATGTCATCACACCCAGGTCCACAATGACCTCTTTCCCAAGCTGTGTTCCTGGAGTGTGAACTTCACTCAGTGATGATGTAGGTCTTTGTCAAAAGGATTCTCCAGCCAATACAACATCCTTTCCAATAGAACATACTCTTGGGAATCCTCAGTGAACATGAGTTCCCTTCAGGAGTGTAGGATCAATTCAGCATGAAGTCCGTCGACTGAGTTTAACCCAGAGCCACCAGATCAAGGCACTTCCTGTGGGGCAAATTGGTCAGGAAAGCCTGAGATGTTATATGGCCTTTTCATCTACATGGGCTCCCTTGAACTTCTCAAAGAGCATAAGGACAGAAACTGGACCCCAATTGTGAATAGTGAAACTGAGGCTTTTGAGTAAGATTGCTCCCTGCAGGACCCAGAGCTGAGGATGTTCCTAGGGGTCTGAAGGAACAGGTTGGTGTCTAGGATGATGGTCTCATTGAACCTGCAGAACGCTGAACCAAAGGAACCAGAGGAGAAGTTTCTTGGCAAACCCGATAGGCAGCCTGCCTGAGAAAGCAGGCCTCTTCAGGCAGGAGCTCTTCTCAGAGACAGTAAAAGTCCTGGTTGTTCGGAGAGGGGAACACTGGATGGATGGTGGGGTTCAGGAGTAGAAGCTGACTCTCCAGTCCCCACTCCCTTGATCCCTTGTGAAAGGGCGAGAGCACATATCAGGAACACGACTGGAGTTAACCAGGAAAGTGAGATTAGAGATGAAGCCCAGAGCAGAGGACTAACTGGAAGGAAGGGGGCTCCCCAAGGTGACAGCAATCCTTGGGGTCACGGTGGGATACAGGAGAAAGTAGTGTGGGCTATAGGAAGGAGGCAATTGAAGGGCAGGGGTAGGAGATGGAGCCTCTGCTCTGTGTTCCTCAGCCTGGGCAGAGTCTGGACCTCCTTGAGCTCAGTCCCCATATCTCTGGAAAGAGGGAGGTACAAGATCAAAGCAAGAGGCTCAACATCAGGGACTTTTGCTTTCACCCACTATACCTACTTTTCCTCTCAACAGGTGATTCTCTGATGGGACATAACAACAATTTTTTTACCACCAAAGACCAAGACAATGACCAAAATGGTGGAAATTGTGCCCAGCTATACAAGGGAGCCTGGTGGTATTCCAACTGTCACGTGTCAAACCTGAATGGTCAATACCTGGGGGGGAGCCACAGCAGCTTTGCAAATGGTATCAACTGGAATACAGGGAAGGGGTATTACTACAGCTACAAGATGTCTGAGATGAAGCTGCGGCCCACCTAGCTGTGGATGAGGATGCCTCATATTTTCCCATCAGGGTCCTGACACCCCCAGTGGTGGGGTGTGGGGATGGGAGCATGTCCCTGAGGCCTCACAAGGCAGGAATCCTTAGTGTCTTGGCCATTTCCCCTGTGCCAAGGGAAGAGCTTCGAGCCCTCTCTGTGTCTGCAGTGACTTACAACTGTGTGTCACCACGTACCCACCACCAGCCATGGTGAGATACCTGTATCCCCTGACCCCTGTCAGAAATCAGAGTTCAATAAAGATACTTCTTGCTTCTCAGGCAAATATGAGTCCCATGTTTATCAGTGTTTTGTAGATCACTTGACTCTACCAGGATTTTTTGTGAATCAGCAGGTGGAATCAGAACACTCTTTTGTTAGATACATTTCTGATATGCCAAGACAGGGATCAGCACACTGAGGCCAGAGGTGTCAGTCTGTATCAATAAAGTTCTATTGGAACCACGCCATGCCAATTTTCCATATTGTCTGTGACAGCTTTCACATTCCAGGCACAGTAGACAAGGATTGCAGGTACCACAAGTACTAACACATTACTCTCCAGTCCTTACAGCACGTATTGATCCTGTATTAAGTGAGAAAGTAGCTGCCACAAGGTTCCACAGCCCTCTCTCTGTACGACTCCATAGCACCCCTGCTCACTTGCCCCTGTCTCCTGTGTGCCTGTGTTTCTTAGGCTGGGTTCTTGAGGGAAGCAAATGTCATGAGCAGAATTTGCCCTTTGGTTGTATACATGATTATATATTACATGTTCCTGAGTGTTTTTGTGTACATCCCCCTGCCCCAAAAGACAACCAGGGGCAATAGAAGCAAATACTATTGCATGATGATTCATGGAGAAGATTATAATCATTGCAATAAAACAATGAGTGCAAACCCAAAATTCTCCCATATAAACTACTGCTAAATTCACAATAAAAACTTAAAAAGGAAAACGGGGGAGGGGGGGAGGGTGCGGGGTGGAACCATATGGGTGATGTTACAGCAAGGATGAGAGAATTTTATGAAGAGCTGTACTCTAACAAATTTGGGACTTCATTTTTCTTTAATTTCTTTTTTATCTGTTTATCAGCTTGTATTGCCTATCTTCAAATTGATTAATATTTCCTTCTGCCATCTTAAATTACCATTGAGTCCAAAAAGTAAAAATTCAATTTAGATTATTGTACTTTTCTCATTTATTTTTTAAAAACCTTTTATTGTGAATTGAGTCAAGGTCTATGGGGCAGAGCATCAGTTTTACATTCAACCAATCACTGCAGTGCTTACAACCCCTCCATCCACCATCTGCTAACAATATTTACCTCTATTACCCATTTTTGTTTTTTTTTTTTGTTTTGATGTGCATGTACCATATTGAAAACATATATTATTATAAATGTACATAGGGCACATTTTTCCAGCTAGCCTCCTACCTTCAGGCACATTGCCTTTATCTGTCCATGGGCCTATAGGCCCGTGATGCTCTGTCTCTCCAGGCCATCGCCTCTGCCACCAACTCTGTTGTTACCACTTTTCTAGTTAAGATCCTTTGCTCCTTTCATGTTCTTCCGTCTTGATGGTTCTAGGCTCCTCTGTTCCTGAAATGACATATTAACTGCTCCTCCCTATAGGTTATACCTCTTCTACATTTGCAGTTGTGACAATCACCATTATTAGTCCTGATAACTCACAAATGAATCATAAAATCCTATCCCCATCATCACTAGACCAATCTGGTCAAGAGGAAAACTTTCAGTGGGGATTCCATCTTACCCTCCTCGTTCTGACCCTAACCACCCTCATGAAAGTGTGTAAGCCAGTCACTCTGTGCCTTTATAGCCCCCAATTTTGACAGCTGAAATCTAAGTTGCCCATCCTTATAAACCCAGTGTACTGAGGAGGCAAGCTTGATCCTTGATATGAAGAAATCTTCCCCTTTGGTTGGAATTCTGGGCAACTTCATCCATAAGCAAAAGTCCAGTTCATCAAGTTGTATCAATTTGCTCTTGCTCCCTGTATCAAAATTCTTTATCTTCATTTGATTGAGTTCTGTTCAACAAGCCATCTATTTTAGGACAACTGGGTATTATCTGCAAGTTTGGGAGTTCTTACATGCCTTCCTTTACTTCAGACCAGCTTTACACTTTACTCACAACTTTAGTTCAACAGTCTTCCTGGACTTCGAACCAGCCAGTGCTTCCTCTTCTCCCCCTCATCTCAAGGTCACCGGGTGTCTATGGAACATGGCCAATCTCAGCCCATGTCTGCATGACTGCATTACTCTACTTCTACTCACACATTCAACTAGGGTGGTCACCAGCAAGCATACAAGACTGTTCATGTGTTCCCTTCAAGTTTCAGTCTTAGATAGGGTTGTAGCCTGATGAGTTGACTGCTCTTGCCTTGATTGCTTCAAGGCAAACAGCTGACTTGATATTGTCACAACCAAATAGTCCCCTCCCTTGGCCCCTACCCTCATTGCCCTCTCAGCCATAGAAAAATGATCGGGTTTTTTTTTTTTTTTTTTTCAATAAATCTCTTCTGTTCCTTTAGCCATTCAGGTAGGTCTGCATGTCTTTTCTATTGGGAGTGTCCCACCTCAGAAGGTTCTGGATGAGGCTTAGGGTTCCACCTAAGGACCCATATTCCACAAAGGCTTAAAAAGAAGCCTATGTCCCCAGGCACATTCTAGTATCCTTTTAGATAATCCAATCAGTTTTAAGTTAAAGACGGGCTTACAAGCTTCTGTAATCATATTTCCCACTATTCCTTTCTATCCCACTTAAATGTCTATATTGCAATAGTAGGCAGGAGAAACCAATATCCACAAAACTGTCAAGTACCTTAACATTTTTTCCCCTTGTTTACCAGTTCAGACTATGTTCGATCCCTATATAATTGAACCCTGTTGTTCCAAGACTGTGCATACATTACAATCTACCTGTATCCCATTTAGACTACACATACCTTCCTAAGTCTTCCCCTATTATCCCCGTTCATGTACCCCTCCCCCTCTTGTGTATTGCCCTCCCTATCACCTGAGCTATCATGCATCTATTCCCTAACCTGTGAGTTACTATCTTCTCTCTTCCACCCTTGGTAACCACCAAAGAAGTATTCTTTTAGTATAGGCATCTTTTCTAAAGCTTTTACAATAATGTCCTTATGCAATATCTGTCCTTTTGTGACTGACTCATTTCACTTTGTGCTATGTCCTCAAGGTCCATCCATGATGTGAGGTGTTTTGCAGCTTCATTTTTGTTCTTCAAGGTAGCATAATATTCCATTGTGTGTATAGTCCAAAGTTTGTTTATCCATTCTTCCAGTGACGGGCACTTAGGCTGTCTCCATCTTTTTGCTACTGTGAATAGTGCTGTGATAAACAATGGTGTGTATAGATGTTTTCATGCTTTGTCTCATATTTCTTATGGATATGGATTCCTGGTGTGGCTGTGGGTTAATACATCAGACTGCAAATCCATTTGAACTGCAAGGTTAGCAGTTCAAGCTCACCAGCAGCTCCTCAGAAACCCTATACAGGGTCACTATGGGTTGGAGTCCACTCGACGGCACTTAACAATAACAACAACATATACCAAGTAAAGGAATTATTGGATCATAATATATTCCTATTTCCAACTTTCTGAGGAAGCACCATATCATTTTCTGGAGTTGTTAAAACATTTTCTAGTCCCACCAGCAATGTAGAAGGGCCCCAGTCTCTCCACAACCTCACCAGCATTTTTTATCCTCTGTTGTTTTTTTTGTTTGTTTGTTTGTTTTTTAACTTTGCTGTTACTGTTGGTGTGAGATGATATCTCATTGTTCTTTTGATTTGAATCTCTCTAATGGCTAGTGAGAAATCTTGGTGTGGTACTGTGGGTTAATGTCCTGGACTGAAAAATCAGTTTGAACTGTAAGGTCGGGGGTTCAAACTCACTAATACTCCTCAGAAACCCTATACAGGATCACTTTGGGTCAGAACTGACTCAGTGACTCTTAACAACAACACCAATGGATAATGATTGTGAATATTTCTTTATATGTTTGTTGGCTGCCTGGATGTCTTCCTTGGTGAAGTGTCTGTTCATGTCCTGTGCCCATTTTTCAATTGGGTCATTTGTCTTTCTTGTAGAGGTGTATTATAGTTCACTATAAAGTTTGAGATTAGTCCCTTATCTGATACGTCGTTGCAAAAATGTTTCCCAGTCTGTGGGCTCCCTTTATACTCTTTTGGTGAAATCTTTTGATGCTTTTTATGCACAAGTGTCTGATTTTTAGAATGGCTCATTCATCTATTTTGTCCTCTTTGTTTATGTCCACCTCTCGTCTATCAGTTCATCGTTCTGTGGTGGCTTGTGTGCTTCTGTAATTCTGGAAGTCCTGCCACAGGTACTTTAAATACCAGCAGGGTCACCCATGGTAAAGAGGTTTCAGTTGAGTTTCCAGATGAAGACAGAATAGGAAGAAGGAGTGACAAACTACTTGTAAATATTTAGTCACTGAAAATCTTATGAATAGCAATGGAACACTGTCAGCACCAGATTACTGAATATTGAACCATGACAAATAGCATCAAACTATAATCAGATAAGTTGTTGTTGTTAGGTGCCATCGAGTCAGTACTGACTCATAGTGATCCTATGCACAACAGAATGAAACACTGCTTGCTCCTGGGCCAGCCTCACTATTGTTGTCACATTTGAGCCCATTGGTACTGCTACTTTGCCAATCCATCTCACTGGGGGTCTTCCTCTTTATCTCTGACCCTGCACTTACCAAACATGATATCCTTCTCCAGCAACTGGTTCCTCCTGACAACATGTCCAAAGTGTGAGAGACGAAGTTTGGCCATCCTGGTCTCCAAGGAGCACTCTATCTGCACTTCTTGCAACACAGAACTGTTTGTTCTTTTGGCAGCCCATGGCACTTTCAATATTCTCCTCCAACACCATAACTCAAAAGCATCAATTCTTCTACGGTCTTCCTTATTCACTGTCCAGCTTTCTCGTGCATATGAGGTTATTGAAAACACCATGGCTTGGGTCAGGTGCACCGTAGTCCTCAAGCTGACATCTTTGCTCTTCAACACTTTAAAAAGGTATTGTCCAGCATATTTGCCTAATGCAATACGTTGTTTGATTTCTTGACTGCTGTTTCCATGAATGTTGATAGTTGAATCAAAAAGAATGAAGTCCTTGATAACTTCAATCTTTTCTCCATTGATAAGAATGTTGTTTATTGGTCCAGTGGTGAGGATTTTTATTTTCTTTACATTGAGATGCAATCAATACTGAAGGCTGTGCTCTTTGATCTTCATCAGTAAATGTTTTAAGTCCTCTTCACTTTCAGCCAGCAAGATTGTATCATCTGCATATCACAGGTTGTTAATGAGTCCTGATGCCATGTTTTTCTTCATACCACCCAGCTTCTCAGATTATTTGCTCAGCATACAGGTTAAATAAGTATGGTGAAAGAATACAACCCTGTTGCACACCTTTCTGAATTTTAAACCATTCAGTGTTCCCATGTTCTGTTCGAACAACTGCCTCTTGGTACATATACAGATTCCATATGGGCACAATGAAGTGTTCAGGAAGACTCATACTTTGCAATGTTGTCCATAGCTTGTCATGATCCACACAATTGAAAACCTTTGCATAGTCAATAAAGCACAGGTAAACATCTTTCTGATAGTCTCTGCTTTCAACCAAGACCCATCAGCATCAGCAATGATATCCCTCATTCCATGGCCTCTTCTGAAGCCAGCTTGAACCTCTGGAAGTTCTCTGTCAATGTATGCTTGCAGCTGTTTTGGTACTACCTTCATTTAAACTTTACTCACATGGGATATCAAAGATATTGCCCGATGAGTTCCACATTCTGTTGGGTCACCTCTCTTTGGAATGAGCACAAATATTATATCTCTTCCAATCAGATATAGTGACTAAAATTGAGTCCCTCAAGTTGGAAGGCACTCACTCAAAATGCTACTGGGGAAAGCTACATCCATGATGTAGAGTCGACAGCGATGACAGAAATGAAGCAAAGCCTTTAGGACCTTCATTTGTTGACAGGGCACAACTCAATATGTAGAGAAACAGCTGTAAACATCCATTAATAATTAGGACATGGAATGTAAGAAGTATGAATCTAGGAAATTTTGAAATCGTCAAAAGTGAAATGGAATGCATAAACATCAATATCCTAGATATTAGTGAACAGAAATGGACTGGCATTGGCCATTTTGAATCTGACAATCACATGGTTTACTATGCTGGGAATGACAAATTGAAGAGGAAAGGTGTCACATTCATTATAAAAAAGAACATATCAAGATCAGTCACAAAGTACAATGCTGTTTGTGATAGGATCATACCCATATACCTACAAGGAAGACCAGTTAATACCAATATAACTCAAATTACACACCAACCACTAAAGCCAGTGATGATGAAATTGAAGAATTCTACCAACTTCTTCTGTCTGAAATTGCTTAAACATGCAGTCAAGATGTATTGATAATTACTGGCGATTGGAATGCAAAGGTTGGAAACAAAGAGGAAGGATAAATAGTTGGAAAATATGGGAAGGGTGATAAAAATGATGCTGGAGATCATATGATAGAATTTTGCAAGACTAATGACTTCTTCGGAGTCCTGGTGTGGCACTGTGGGTTAATGCGCCAGACTGCAAAGCCATTTGAACTGCAAGGTCAGTGGTTCAAGCTCAACAGCTGTTCCTCAGAAACCTATGGGTTGGAACCAACTTGATGGCACTTCACAACAACAACAACAACAACAACAACAACAACAAAAACAATGACTTATTCATTGCTAATACCTTTATTAAACAACAGAAAATGTAACTATACACATGGAGCTCACCAGATAGAACACATAGAAATTAAATTGATGACATCTGTGTAAAAAGATGGCAGAAAAGCTCCACATCATCAGCCAAAACAAGGCCAGGGGCAGACTGTTGGACAGACTATCAATTGCTCATAGGTAAATTCAGGTTGAAGCTGAAGAAAATATAAACAAGTTCACGAGAGTCAAAATATGACCATGAATACATCCTACCTGAATTTAGAAACCATCTGAAGAATAGATTTCATGCATTAGACAATAGTGACCAGAGATCAGAAGAATTATGGGAAAATATCAAGAATATCATATAGGAAGAAAACAAAAGATCATTAAGAAGACAAGAAAAAAGGAAAAGACCAAAATGGATGTTAGAAGAGACTCTGAAACTTGCTCTCCAGTTCATCAAATTGTAGCAGGTTACTCTCTTTTTCTTCCCTCTTCTTTGTTCTTCTAGTTGAGTTCCGATCATCCAGGCATCAAAGCCAGGTCAAGTGGGTACTATGTGCAAGTATGGGTGTTCTTGTGCATCTCCCCTCACTTCATATCAGCTGGACGCTTCACTCTCTGCTATAGTACCCACTTAACCTGGCTTTGATGGCTGGATGATCAGAACTCAACTAGAAGAAGAAATAAGCGGGGGTGGGGGAGTGTAACCTGCTACAATTTGATGAACTTTACCTATACTTATGGATGTAGTAGGTCAAAAAAGGGAACAAATCTTTACAGCGAGGATCACTCCCATCCCTTCAGCACACAGGGTTGACAGGGATGGGCAACTTAGACATTGGCTACCCAAAATGGGGTGGGGGAAGCTACAAAGCCAAGAAATGACTGGCTTACAAGGTTTCAAGAGGGAGCCTAGTTACAGATGTGTCGGGGGAAGGTAGAATCACCACTGATTGCTTTCCAATCTGTTGGGACCGGGCTGGTGAAAGGAAATGGGGATAAGTCTCTTGTGGTACAATAGTGAATAATTGCCATCAGGATTGACCGTGAGGGTAGGAAATATAGAGGTAGATGTTTTTGACAAAAGAAGGAGAGTGAGCTCTTCCTGTCGTGGGCTGAGTCCTTTCAGCTTGTGGGTCTCAGGGACCCAAAAACTGAGTAGTTCTTCACGCCCCAGAGCCTGTTCCCGGTGGCTTTGCTGCCGTCATCATGCTGCAAAACAAATACATTGAGTTAAACCATAAGCACTATGGATATCGTCTGGATTATAATGAGAAAAAGAGAAAGAAAGAAAGTCGAGAGGCTCCTGAATGTTCGAAGAAGGCCAAAAAGACAACTGGTCTGAAGGCTAAGCTCTACCATAAACAGGGCCATGCTGAGAAAATAGAAATGAAAAAAGGTTATCAAGATGCATGAAAAGAGAAACACCAACAAAAGAATGATGAGCAGACTCCACAAGGTGCAGTACCTGCCTATCTGCTGGACGGAGAGGGGCAGTCCCGAGCTAAAGTACTTTCCAATATGGTTAAACAAAAATGAAAGGAGAAAGTGGGAAAATGGGACGTCCCTCTGCCCAAAGTCCGTGCCCAGGGAGAAACAGAAGTATTAAAAGTTATTCAGATAGGAAAGAGAGAAAAAAAAAAGCATGGAAAAGGATGGTTACCCAAGTCTGCTTCATTGTCGATGGCTTTACACAAAAACCACCTAAATACGAAAGATTCACAAGACCAATGGGCTTGTGTTTCAAGAAGGTTCATGTAACACATCCTAAGCTTAAAGCCACCTTCTGCTTACCGATACTTGGTGTGAAGAAGAAGCCTTTATCACCGCTCTATACAACTCTGGGTGTGATCAACAAAGGGACTGTCATTGAAGTGAACGTGAGCAAGCTGGGCCTGGTGACACAAGAAGGATTATCTGGGGGAAATATGCTCAAATTACCAACAATCCTGAAAATGATGGATGCATAAATGCAGTCTTACTGCTTTGACAGCAGTTTCCTTTAAGTCATACATTATTAATGAAGATTACAACCAGGAAAATCTCCACCACCTATGTTTCTGAGTACTACCGAATAGCCTTACCCATCTGGAGTTACCAAGAAGTATTTATGATGTTATTTTAAAAGCATTAAAATTGTCCGTTTTTTTTTTTAGAAAAAAGAAAGGAGGAGAGTGATTTTGCAGCCCAGGAGCAAAGGTCCCTGGGACCATCAGGTGAGAAGAACAGAGAGCAGGACCCTACCCAGAGAGTCAGAGACCACAGGGATGGAGACAGAGATCATGATGTCGACAGATGGAGCAGCTGGGGACACTGGACTCAGGGAGGGAGAAGGGCTGTGTGCTGGCAGCTGGGAGGGCAGGCCTGTGTGGTGTACCGTTTAGTTATTTGATGATGCATGGAGGGGAGTGTAATCATTGCAATGAAACAAAATATGATAAGATGAATGTAAAGCTGATGTTCTCCCATGTAAACTTCACAATAAAAACTTAAAAAACAAAACAAAACAAAAAATAGTGGTGAACCCAGTCTACTCTGACACACAAGGGGCTGCCATGATCACAGTCAGCTCAATAGCAACTGTTTCCTTATTTTTGTTTTTGGTTGCCTTTGTCATTGAGAATGTTTTCTCTTCTTCTTTTTTTTTTTCCTTCTTCCAAATTTGCATAAGAAAAGTGAATCATCTTCTCTTTAAAAAAAACTTTAAAACAACAACAACAAAAAAGAAAGTACCATAGACTGCCAAAAGAACAAGTAGATCTGTGTTGGAAGAAGTACAATGAGAATGCTCCTTGGAAGCCAGGATGGGCAGACTTCATCTCTCATACTTCAGACATATTATCAGGAGGGACCTGTTCCTGGAGAAAGAGTGGTGTGTTTGGTAAAGTGGAACATCAGCGAAAAAGAAGAAGACCTCCAACAAGATGGCTTGGCACAGCGGTGGCCAAGCCATCTTGTTGTCCCAGAACCACACAGTGTTTCATTCTATTATGCACTGAGATTGTCCCAGAACCACACAGTGTTTCATTCTATTATGCATTGAGTCACTAGGAGTCGGTACCAACTCAATGGCACCTAACAGCAACAACAACAACAAACTGTGTGCTTTCTGCCATGTTTGAGAGTCTATGTATGCCAGATATTAGAGCCCTTAAGTTTGTCCCTATTTTTCACTGATGATCTTTATAGTTCTGGGATTTACAATTAAATCTGTAGTCTATGTTGAACAAATTTTTGTATATAGTCTGAGATATGGATCTTATATTTCACTCTTTTGCAAATTGGTTTCCAGTTTTGCCAGCACCATTTGTTGAAGAGACTATCTCTTCCCCCATTTAATGTATCTTGACTCTTTGTCAAAGATCAGTTGACTGTCTGTGGATGGATTTACTTCTGGGTTTTCTCAATTCTGTTCCATTGGTTTGTGTATCTTTCATTGTACCAATACCAGACTGTTTTGACCACAGTGGCCGTGTAGTAAGTTTTGAAATCAAGGAGTGAGAGGCCTCCCACTTTGTTCTTCTTCTTAAGCAGTGCTTTGCTTATCTGATGTCTCTTTCCCTTCCATATAAAGTTCATTATCATTTTTTCTATCTCTGAATGAATGTTGTTGAAATCTGGATTGGGATTGCGTTATTTTCACTAATTTTGTATGCATGCAAAAGCTGGACAGTGAATATGGAAGACCATAGAAGAATTGATGCAACTGAGTTATGGTGTTGCAGGAGAATATTGAAAGTGCCATGGGCTGCCAAAAGAACAAACATCTTTTTTGGAAGAAGTGCAGTCAGAGTACTCCTTGGAGGCCAGGATTGGCAAAATTTTGTCTCTCATACTTCGAACATATTGTCAGGAGGGATTAGTTGCTGGAGAAGGATGTCATGTTTGATAGGGTGGCGGGTCAGAAAAAAAGAGGAAGACCCCCAGTGAGATGGATTGGCAAAGTTGCAACATCAGTAGGCGCAAGTGTGGCAACAATTGTGAGGTTGGCTCAGGACTGGGTAGTATTTCATTCGGTGGTACATAGGGTTGCTATGAGTCGGTACCGACTCGATGGCACCTAACAACAACAACAACATTCATGAGGGATATTGATTTATAATTTTTCTTTTTTTGTGATGTCCTTCCCTGCTTTTGGTATGATTCTGCTGGCCTTGTAAATGTATTATGAAGTTTTCCTTTCTTTTCTATATTCTGGAATAGTTTGAGTAGAATTGGCTTCATCACGTCTCTGAATATTTGGTAAAATTCACCGGTAAAGCCATCTGGACCTGGACTTCTTCTGGTTGGGAGTTCTTTGATGACCTGATCAATGTCTTCTTCTGTTATAGGTCTGGTCAAGTTTTCTACTTCACTCTGTAAGTTTAGGTAGGTCATGTTTTACTAAAAATGCATCCATTTCATCTAGATTTTCAAATTTGTTTGAGTACAAATCTTCATGTACTCTGTTATTATGCTTTTTATTTTAGTTGATTCTGTTGTGACGTCACCATGTGGTTTCGTATGCATGTTACTTGTGTCTTCTCCATCTTTTCTTTTGTTAGGTTTGTCAATTTAATTCTTCTTTTCATATTACCAGCTTCTTGTCGTCTTGGTTTTTTTCTTTAGTTTTTTTGTTTTGTTTTGTTTTTCTGTCTCATTGATTTCTGCTCTAATTTTTACTATTTATTTTCTTCTGGTAGCTGTAGCTTTACTTTGCTAGCCTTTGCTAATTTTTGGAGAATTTGGGTTAATATAATTTTGGTTCTTTCTCTTTTGTGTGTGTGTGTATTTATTGCAATAAATTGTCCTCTCAGTGCTGCTTTTGCTGTGTGCCAAAGGTTTTGGGGTGTTGTGTTTTCATTCTCATTTGTTTCTAGAAAATTTTTTAATTTCATTTTTTATTTGTTCTACTATCAGTAGTTTTTAAGCAGGGTGTTATTCAGTTTCCA
>NW_006408574.1:3275431-3280004 GCF_000296735.1 Chrysochloris asiatica | reverse complement strand
CTTATTACTGATATGTCCTCTTGCTGAATTTTCCTTTTAACCGTAAGATAATGTCCTTCTTTGCCTCTTATGCTGGTTTGTGCCTTAAAATTTATTTTATCTGGATTAATATTGTCACTTTTGTGTGTTTTTTTATTGCAATTAGCTTGATGTATTTTTTCCATCCTTTAATTTCAGTCTATTTTTGTCTTTGTAAACAGCATATTGAAGGATCTTGTTTTCTTAATCCATTCTGCTACTGTCTGTCTCTTGACTGGTGCATTAATCCATTGATGTTCAGTGTAATTATTGATAGATACGAATTCATTACTGTCATTCTGCTGTTTGCTTTTTGTTGTGCTGTTGGTTTCTTTGTTCTGTATGTTTTCCTGAGCTGAGTTCTTTGTGTGTGTGTGCTTTTTCTTGTCAGTTTGTTCATAATGTTAATGTTTCTATAATCTTCTTTTCTTGATTTGATGTGGAGATGTATCAAGTTTATTTGAGGAGAAGTTTTATTTTATTAAGTTTTTCCTCTTATTATGACAGTCTATTTTATTCTGATATCTACCTAACCTCCTCACCACCTGGAACTCTGTTACTATATTTTTCTCTTCTTTAACTTTGTGGTTGTCCTGATCATAGACTGACCTTCCAGATCCCCTAATTTCATTCTTGCAGTTTTGTTTTGCTTTGGACGCTTCCATCTCTGGACTGAGTTCCAGGTGGTGTTACAAATATATTTATCTCTGGTTGTTGTTTGTTCTTGTAGGTTCTCAGTTCAAAGAACACCCTTTAGTATATTTTGGAGCACTGGTTTAGCTGTTACACAGTCCTTTAATTTCTGTTTATCCTGAAGTGTTCTGATTTCACCATTATATTTGATCGACAGCTTTGCTGGGGAAATGATTCTTGGTTGGCAGTTTTTATGTTTTGTTTTTTTTTTCTTTCAGAGTTTTCTACATGTCCCCCCATTGTCTTCTCGCCTGCATGTTTTCTGCTGAGAAATCAGAGCTTAATCTTACTAACTTTCCTTTGTAGACAACATTCCTTTTTCCCTAGTTACTTTCAGAATTCTTTCCTTCTCTTTGGTTTTGGAGAGCTTAGTTATGATATGTCTTGGTGATTTCCTTTTAGGGTCTATCCTGCCTGGGGTTCATTCAGCTTCTTGAATGCTTATCTTCTTGTCCTTCAAGATGCTAACGAATTTTCTTCCAGCAACTCTTTGACTATCTCTTCTGTGGTTTTCTTTATATTTTTCTGCTCCAGAATTCCAATCTGGCTCAGATTAATCCTCTTCATGTTGTCCCACATGAATCTGAGACTTTCTTCAGATGTTTTCATTCTTTTTTCTGTTTGTTCTTCTTAGTAGTAGTGAGAGATTTACCTTCAGGACTGCTGATTCTGGATTCCATCCCTTTAACTCTACTTCTTTGTTCTTTCATACCATTTCTGATCTTTTAGCATTGATTGTCTGGACTTCTCTTTAGGTTTTGTATTGACTCCAATGCTGTATCTATTTTACTTGATTGTTCCTGTAGCCCTTTTCTGACATCTTCCTTATTTTCTTCATCTTTTCTGTGGACCATTTGGATGTACCTGAAAATCATTCTCCTAAATTGCCTTTTAAACAATTCCAAAGCCTTTTTGTGCTCCAATGCCATTCTTAGTTCTACTCGGTCGCTTGTTTGAGCTACTCTGTCTTATTTCTGCACAAGAGCAGAAAATTTCTGCTGCTACTTAGGGTGTTGTGGTGGTGTTTTATTTGTATCAATTAGATGAATGTATGATGCTGGATTCTTAAGCACACTCCAATTGCTTCTTGGTAGGTATGATCAGGAGATGGGCTTCTCTGTTCACTGCTCTTACAGCTCCCTTCAAGGTGTTTTTAGCAGGTGTTGGTTGTAGACACTGCTCTGATGTGTAGCAACTGGTATTGCTTATTGCCCTATTGGTGAGATTTTACAGGATGCAAGTGTAGGTTGGCTGTATGGTCAGAGTTGCTGTCTCTGTCAGGTAAGGCATGAAGAGATACTCTCCCACAAAGTATAAGCAAGGCCAAAATTCAAGTCTAAACACCAAAGTCAAATGTCATAAAAACCCAGCAATAATATATGTTCTAAGCTAGGCAACCCAGAAAAAAAAAAAAAAAAAAAAAAAGAGAAAAGGAAAATCATAGTGCCACCTAATGAGCTCTTGCCTTCAAAGCCAACTTAGAAATTTCACGGTGTTCGCATTATGCCAGTGAGATCTGACCTTGGCCTTCCTATTTCCCCTTCAAGTCTGTTTATCTGTCTTTTCTAATAAGAACAATCACAAGGCTGGCCTGATCTGCTTTGGAAGAGATTCCTGGATCAGTTTCTTTCTTCTGTTTTCTCCTGTGCCCATTGTAAACCCTTCCCCCAAAGAGCACAGAAGAGTGTCAATTGTTCCATGCATCAAAAAACCTTGTGTGTGTGATTTAGGAACTTCCCTAGGGGTGAGTACTCATGCAATGGCTCCGCTCTGTTCACTTTGCTCATGCAGAGATGAACACACAAAGTCAAAGATAAGAAGTGATAAGAAAGAAAACAAGACACTCCCACGTCTGTTTCTGCAGATCATTGGCTGCTTTCTGCATTGGGAGTTTCTTCTGTTCCTTTCTCCACTCACTCCCACCCTCAGTGGTTGCTGCATCCTCCAGCAGCCTGGATCTAAAGTCATTTCCTTTCTTGCTTCTGTTCCAAATCGTACACCCAGTGAGCACTCGAACCACTTATTTATCTTTTTATTTGAAGGTCAGAGTTCTGAGATGGTCTTCTAAATCTGTTTCACCGGATTTTCCATGCTTTTACTGACAAGGTTCTGTAAGGCCTGGCTCTCTAGTCCACCACCCAGATTCAGTCCTCTAGGCTATTGTACTTTTCAACACAAAAAATGTAAAGTGATTCTTGGGAGTCCCCCCCAACACACTTTTTTTTTTTTTTTTTTGAGTCATGTCATCGGACTGTCGTTGAAATTTCATAAAAATGAATTCTCAAATTCCTTTACCATACTTTCAACAGTTGTTTTGAAGGTTTTGTATGCTAAATTCAACATCTAGGTCCACTGAGTACCAGTTTAGATTGGCTGAGTTTTCCCTAAGTATGAGTCACACTTTTCTGTATCTTTCCTAGTCTCATAATAACTTTTTTGTTGACAAGTGCAAACTCCAAGACAGATCTTATAGAAACTCTGGATTTAAATGTTTTCCCCTTGCGTTAGGTTACCATTCCTGATCTATATTTGATTTGTTCATCTTAACAACATTCCTCGACACAATCTATGCTGTATGTGCCACTGATATAACACTCAGTTTTAGTTTGGTTTAATTTGTTTTCCTTCTACTTTTGTCTTTTAACCTTGATTCCTAGGAATGGGTCCTGCATCAACACAGCCTAGAGTTCAGGTTATGATTAGATACAGGATGTGCTCAAACCCCTGGCATTAGTGTGTTTCTTGGGAGCTCATATAAAGCTTGAGTAACTTTCATGGCTGCCTAGCTGCTGCTTTCTGCCACATTCTCAACAATCTTCCCTGTTCATTTATACCATCCCAGGAAGACCACAGAAGAATTGATGTATTTGAGTTATAGTGTTGGAGGAAAATATCGAAAGTGCCATGGGCTGCCAAAAGAACAAACATCTGTGTTGGAAGAAATGCAACCAGAGTGCTCCTTGGAGGCCAGGATGGCCAAACTTCATCTCTCATACTTCGGACATATTGTCAGGAGGGACCAGTTTGTGTAGAAGGATATCATGTTTGGTAAGGTGGAGGGTCAGAGAAAAAGAGGAAGACCCCCAGTGAGATGGATTGACAAAGTGGCTGTATCAATGGGCTCAAGCGTGGCAACAATTGTGAGGTTGGCCCAGGACCGGGCAGTGTTTTGTTCTGTTGTGCATAGGGTCGCTATGAGTCAGTACTGACTCAATGGCACCTAACAACAACAAGTCATCCTGGGATGTGTAGCGAACGTATGCATCCATTTTTAGCACGATCTGTCATTGCCACGATCTGTCTCCTTGTTAAATTTTTGGCTAGTCTACTGATCTTTCTGTCACCTAGTCCTGATTGCAATCTTGAATTACCTGCACTGTACACCTCCCCTATTTTTTTCCAACCAAGTTTGCAGTTAGAGAGGAATAGGACTCTGACACAGTGCTGGTAGAAGTGTTGTCAGCAAGTGAAATCACAGGGAACACAGTTTGGCAGGAGCTACTGAATTGTGATCTGCAGATGCTATGAGATAGCAGTTCTATTCCTAGATAAATAATCAGCAAACTATGTTACATGTACACTTTTCCTGAGGAAAGATGCACAAAAATGTTCACAATAGCATTATTTGTAAACTTTAAATAATCTAATTGTCCCTCAACAGATTTGTTGATGTTGTTACCAACCAATAGCAACCTTATGTACAGCAGAACGAAATACTGCCTGATCCGGGGCCAACCTCACTACTGTTGTCACGCTTGAGTCTATCAATGCTGCCACTTGTCAAATACATCTCATTAGGGGTCTTCCTCTTCTTCTCTGACCCTCCAACTTACTAAACATGATATCCTTTTCCAGTGACTGG
>NW_006408574.1:3251445-3274241 GCF_000296735.1 Chrysochloris asiatica | reverse complement strand
ACAATGGCCTGGGTCAGGCGCACCCTAGTCCTCAAGCTGACATCTCTGCTCTTCAATACTTTAAAAAGTTCCTGTGCAGCAGATTTGCCCAGTGCAATACATCGTCTGATCTCTTGACTGCTACTTCCGTGAGTGTTGATAGTTGATCCAAGAAGAATGAAGTCCTTGACAACTTTAATTTATATTAAAACAAAACACTAATACAATTGCAGGAAAAAATAGATTATGTACATATAATACTAAAAAAAATAACTCACAAAAGACTATATACTATATGGTTCCATTTTCATAAATTTCAAAAATAGGCAGAAATAGTCAGTGTTTCTGTAGACAAACATGGGTAATAATACCATAAAAAGGCAAGGAAGTCATTGTTGTAAAAGTCGGGTAGTATTTGTAGCCTGGAGCAGAAAAGAATGAAGACAGCATGCAGAAAAGATTCAATAAGAAGTTTTCTGGATTTTTATAAGGTGTTGGCTGAGAGTGGACAGCAGAATGCAGACATTAACACGTATTCTTTGATCCCCATGATTTGGTTCCCAATAAGTTCCAGGACTTTCTTCAATTTGGCCACATTGTCTCCTTTGTGTGAATGATGCAGCTCCCTGAGGAAGGTATAGTAACAGTATCTGGGGGTCCAGAGAAAGCTCCTGCTGGGCTGAGTTTAAACCCTCCACCACTATGTGTAATCTTGATATGATGCTGTAGTAAAAGCACTTGCCTGTTTACCACAAGATCGGTGATTCAAACCCACCAGCTGCTCCTTGGAAACCCTACAGTGAGTGGCAACGAGTCAGAACTGACTCGACAGCATTTACCAACAACAATGGGCTTGCTGAGCAAAAGGAGTTAGCAAGAGGAGCTGTCTTGGTGGCACATGACAGACTCCCAGCCTATAAGCAATAAGCACCAGATGGCAGCTTCCTGAGTGTTCTGCACCTTCAGTTCACTGTGGGAACTGTACAAATACCACCACACGCTCCTGAATGACAGCTGGTGCTCACAGCTATGGTTCTGACTCACCCTCCCTGGGGCCTTGCCCACCTGGTACTCTTGATGAGTCTGGGGATCCCTGGGCATACTGGGATGGCTGAATACCTGTGCTAGTTATCAGTTTCAGCCATAGAAGAACGTACTATAAGTAGGTCCCTTGAAGGGGTCCTGATGTGGTGCTGTAGGATAAGCACTGGACTGCTAACCGCAATGTCAGTGATTCAAACCCACAAGTTGCTCCTTGGAAACCCCATACAAGTTTGCTATGAGTTGGAATAAATTCCTTTAAAGAACAGGAAATTAATGTTTCATAATTCTAGAGTCTGGGAGTCAAATTCAGGATGCTAGCAAGGCCATGTTCTGCCCAATCCAAGAGAAGCTACTTCCTATCTCCTCCAGCTTCTGCCTGCTGATAGGTGTTGAGTTGGTTCCAACTCATAAGGGCCCTGTGTACAACATAATAAAATATTGCCCATCCTTTGTCATCCTCACATATTTTTCCATTTTTGAGACCATTGTTATGGCCACTCTGTCAATCCATCTTGTTGAAGGTCTTCCTCTCCTTCACTGACCCTCTACTTTACCAAGCATGATGTCTTTCTCCAGGGGTTAGTCCCTATTGATAATATGTCCAAGCTGCACAATTTGAAATCTCACCAGCCTCATTTCTAAAGACCATTCTGGTTGTCCTTCTTCCAAGACATGTTGGTTGGTTCTTCTGGTATTCATTGGAATATTCATATTTTTGACTGACACCATGATTTAAAGGCATCCATTGTCCTTCAGTCTTCCTTATTCTTCATCCAGTTTTCACATGCATAAGTGGTTGAAAATGCCATTGTTTGGGTCAAGTACATCTTAGTCCTCAAGGTGATATCTTTGATTTTTAACATTTTTAAAAGGTCTTTTGTAGCAGATTTGCCCAGTGCATTATATCGCTAGGTTGGTTTCTTGATTGCTGCTTCAACGAGTATTGATTGTGAATCCAAGTAAAGTGAAATCCTTGACAACCTCAATGTTTTCTCCATTTATCATGAGGAGTTTTGTTTTGTCTACATTGAGATGTAATCCATATTGAAGACTGTGGTCTTATATCTTCATCAATAAGTGCTCCAAGTCTTTTTCACTTTCAGCAAGCAAGTTTGTGTCATCCACATTTGATAGGTTTTTAATGAGTCTTCCTCCAATTCTGATAACTCATTCTTAGATGATTTGCTTAGTATACAAATGTAATAAATACAGTTAAAGAATACAACCTGTAAGGAAATCTTTCCTAATTTTAAACCATGCATTACCCTCTCAATCTGATCAAATAACTACCTGTTGGTCTGTGTACAGGTTTTTCAGGAACACAATTAAGTGTTCTGGAATTCCTACACTTTTCAATGTTATCCGTAATGTATTATGATTCACACAGTCTAATGCTTTTGTATGCTCAATATAGTAAATAAATATCTTTTTTTGTATTCTCTGCTTTCAGCCAAGTTTCATCTGACGTTAGCAATTGAGTTTCTCATTCCACATTCTCTGATTTGGCTTGAATTTCTCCCAATTCCTCGTTGATGGTACTGCTGCTATTATTCTTGAATTATATTCAACAAAATCTTACTTGTCTGAGACATTAATGACATTGTTTGATAATTTTCAATTTCTGTTGTATCACTTTTCTTTGGAATGGGTATAAATCTCTTCCAGTTGGCAAAGTAGCTGTCATCAAAATCTCCTGGTAAAGAGAAATGAGTGTTTCCAGTTGCATTCTGCCTATGGAAGCATTTCTCTTGGTATTTCATCAATTCCTGGACTCTTGATTTCCCCCAATGCTTCCAGTGTGACTTGAACTTCTTTCCATACCATCAGTTCATCATCATATGTGACCTCCTGTAATGGTTGCTCGTTGACCAGTTATTTTTGATACAATGGCTTTGTATATTATTTCTATCTTCTTTTGATGTTTTGTGTATTATTCAATATTTTGCCAGCATTGTTATTGTTGTTACATGCCGTCAAATCTGTTCTTCAGACTCATGGCAACCTTGTATAGGGTTTCTGAGGCTATAAATCTCTGCAGGAGCAAAAAGCCCCATCTTTTTCAATTTGAGATTTGATTTTTTAAATTTTTTCAGCTTTTTCAACTTGAGAAATGTCAAACATGTTCTTTGCACATTTCATTATGATTCCTTACTTTGCCTCTCATGCTACCCTTTGAAATATGCTTAGGTCTTTCATGTCATCATTTCTTTCGTTTGCTTTATCTATTACACATTCAAGAGCAAATTAAGCAGTCTCTACTGACATCCATTTTGGCCTAACCTTTACTCTCTGTCTTTTAAATGATCTTTGCTTTATTTATGCCCTTAATATCATACCACAACTTGCTTGGTCTTTGTCTATGCATCAAGTTTAAGATGATCTCTAAATTCACTTGGAATATGCTCAAGAATGTACTTTGACTCTCCTGAAGTTACTTTAATTTTCTTTAGCTTCAACTTGAACTTAAGTATCTTTTCTATAGTCAGCCCTTGGCCTTGTTCTCATTGATGATATCGAGTATTTCCATTGTTTCTAGATAGATGTCGTCAGTTCTATTCCTGTATCTTCTATCCAGTGAGGTTTGCCTGTATAGTATCATTTGTTGCTGAAAAAAAGTTATTTGCAACGAAGAAGTCGTTGGTCTTGCAAAATTCTATCATGTGATCTCCAGCATCATTTCTATCACAAGGCCATATTTTCAAACTGCTAATTCATCTCGTTTCCAGCATTCACATTCTAATTCCCAGTACTTAATAATATGAGATGAC
Source organism: Chrysochloris asiatica (assembly GCF_000296735.1). Lineage (NCBI taxonomy): Eukaryota > Metazoa > Chordata > Mammalia > Afrosoricida > Chrysochloridae > Chrysochloris > Chrysochloris asiatica. The sequence goes on along the minus strand of NW_006408574.1, from coordinate 3,270,450 downwards.
CAGACTTCATCTCTCATACTTTGGATATATTATCAAGAGGAACTAGTCTCTGGAGAAGGACATCATTCTTGGTAAAGTGAAGGGTCAGGGAAAATAGGAAGACCCCTCAACGAGATTGACTGACACAGTGACAGCAGCAGTGAGCTCAAGTGTAGCAGCGATTGTGAGGATGGTGCAAGACCAGGTGTTTTGTTCTGTTGTACATAGGGTGGCTATGGGTCAGAACCAACTCAATGGCACCTAACAATAACAACAACCAATAATACATCTTGATTGCATGGTTGACTGATCTCAGACTGAAGAAGCAGATAAAAATCTTCAGTTTCTTCATCTTTGGCATTAATGCTTGGCATAAATTTAGATAATAGTCATATTAACTGGTCTTCTTTGTAGGCATAAGGGTATTAGCCTGTCAATGACAGTTTTGTGCTTCAAGATAGACCTTGAAATGTTCTTTTTAACAATGACTGCGATGACATTCCTCATTGATTTGTTAGTCCTGGTATAGCAGACCACACTTGACCTTACTTCCTTTCTTTTTATAATAAAGAACCTACATGATCTTACTGACATACACTGGTAACTCAGGATGGTCTCCCATCTCTCAAGATTCTTAATCACACCTGAAAATTCCATTTTACATTCTAAGACTTATAGGTTCTGAGGACTGGTTTGAGGATCATTCAAAACATCACTTAATGGTTTGCAAAGATTTCCTTTCAAATCTTGGCAATTTTTTCTATTTTCTTGACAGGCTTTTTTAACCATAGAAACTCTTAATTTTGATGAAATTCATTTATCATCTTTATCTTTGGGAAATCATGAGTTTGGCAACTTATCCAAGAAATCTTTACCTAACACAAGCTAGCAAAGATCTTCTGCTATGGTTTCATCTAAAAGTTTTATAACTTTTATTTTATTTTACATTTAGGTCTATGGTCAATTGTCACTTAATTGTGCATATAGTGTGAAGTCTGAATGAACACTCTTTTTGTTAAATATGAATATACAAATACTCCAGCACCATTCATTAAAAATTCTATTCTTTCTCCACTGTATTTCCTAGCTTTTTTTTTCTCCAAATACAGTTTTCACACATAAGTTGGTCTATTTTTATAATTCTTATTCCGATCCATCACATTAATTACCTGTCTGGTCAACATCACATTACCTGTCAATTTGTCCTACTGTGGTGGCTTGTGTGTTAATGTTTTGAGAAACGTTGTTGATACCAACAAATGCTCAAGTAATCCAATCTGTACTCATTTTAGCAAGAGTAAGGTTTTCTTCAATTTGATTTTGCAAAATCAGGTGCCCAACCCAGTAGCAGCTCTGGTAGCATAGTGGTTACGAATCAGGCAGCTAACGTCAGGGTCAGCAGTTCGAAACTACCAGCTCTTCCATGGGAGAAAGATGAGGCTTTCTGCTGCTGTAAAGATTTACAGCCTCAGAAACCCTGTACAGGGTCGCTATGAGTCAGAACCAACTCCACAGCACACAACAACAACAACAACAACCCAGTAGACATGGGCAGACGTGCCACATGGCCAGCCCACAAATAGTTTTATTTCCATGTCTTGAAAAAGCCACTCCTCCATTTCCAGTTCCCCACCTCTAATTCTACCTTGAACATCCCATCCCATTTTTCCTCCCTCCTCTCCCCCAAAGTACCCTGAATGGCACCCATGGTCTTAATGACTGTATTCTTATTTAAAATTTCCCAGTCCTAGAACAGATTTCTTTCCTCCCTTCCCCCGATTCATCCTGCCTTCATATCCTTGGGTGTGAATTAACAATCTATATCTGGTCTAGCAATCTCATGAGCACTTTATTCTTGAAGATGTACCATCTTGAGAATTTCTCCACTGAGAAATATGCCACCAATATTTTAAATTACATCAAGGTCACTGAGGGTGGACAGGTCTCAGCAGAGCTTTCAGACTAAGACAGAGTAGGCAGAAGGAGAAATAGAACCTTATGAATGGTTATCCATTGAAAACCTTATGAGTAGCCGTGGAACATTGTCAGATATAATGTTAGAAGATGATATCTAACAGTATGAATATCATAAGAATATTGTCAGATTTAGAGCCAGAATATGAGCCCCTCAGGTTGGAAGGCATTCAGAATACAACTGGGGAAGAGCTGCCTCTTCAAAGCAGAGTTGACCATAGTGGCATGAATAGAACAAAGCTTTCTGGACCTTGATTTGATGGTGGGGTATAACTCAAAGGAAGAAGAAACAGTTACAAACCTCCATTAATAATCAAAACATGGAATGTATGAAGTATGAATATACGAAAGTTGGAAGTCGTCAAATGAAATGAAATGTACAAGGATCAATGCAGAGGAATAGGCACTGTTTGTTTCATTGTGCATAGAGTTTCTGGAGTTGAAACTGACTCGACAGGGACCTAACAGCAACAACATTTCTAGACTTCACACTTGGATCCACTGATGTATTTATCTTTCAGCTGATACTCCATTATCTCCATACTATTGCTTTGTAGTAATTTTTAAATCAAGAAGTGTTGATCTAATTTTGTTCTCCCCTTTCTACCACCAAAGGTCCTTTGTATATTTTAAGTCTTGTGCTTTTTCATATGAAGTTTTAAATAAGTTTCTCAATTTCTAAAATCAAAAAAATCCTGCTGGGATTTTCATTTGGATTGTGTTGCCCCTGCAGATCAATTTGGGACAACTGACATCTTAACAATTTTAGATATTCTGACTCACAAACAGGTTAGCTCTCCATTTATTTATTTTGATTTTATTTTGCTCCTCTTTTCTAGTTTCCTAATGTGGAAGATGAACTTCTTAACTGGAGACCTCTCTCTCCTTTTACAATCTAGGCATTTAATACTATGATTTTTCCTCAGTGCTTTAACGGGACCACAGAAATCCTCATCTATTGTTTCCATTTTTATTTTATTCCTAACCTTTCTCATTTCCCTTTTTACTTCTTCTGCATCGTAAGTGTTTTTTTTATTAATTGCTGTTGAATTCACTCTTAGTAATGCCACCCCCAGATATCAGAGTTGCACTATATGGGTTTCAACAGCTGGTAGTTTTGAAATAGATGTAAGGGTTTCTTTTGAGGTACCTCAACGTGGACTCAAATCTCAGAGCTTTCAGTAACCGTTTGTACCACCCAGGGACTCTATTTGTCATTTGTTCTTGTTGTCAAGTGCCATCGAGTCAGTTCTGACCCATAGTGACTCTGTATAGAGTTTCCAAGGAGCAGTTGGTGAGCTTGACCCACCGACCTTGCAGTTCAAAACAACTTTGCAGAATCACACCAAAGCTCCTTCAGCATTGCCAATATATACCCAAAGGGCAAAAACTACACTATTAGCCTCAACTGAAGGCACTCAGCTCTAGCTCCATGAGTAAGCAAACCAGGCTTCCCTGATTAAGTGCTTGGATGTGCCTTCTGCCCAAAGTCACTCTCCACTGGCCAGAAATCCATTGGCTTCGCTCTCTCCATTGGCCAGAAAACCCACTGCTCCGCCTGGTGCTCTGGCTCTGCTGCTGCCACTCCTCCTCTGTTCCTCTTGTGTCACAGCTTTCTGTCTCCTGGATCTAGAAGGTTCAGCATGAAGGGATCTTGGAATTCAAAGGATATGCCCCTCACTGGATCTTCTTTCATGATGACTATAAGATCTCTGCTCCTACTCTTAAGATGGCTCATTTAAAACCTATTAGTATTTCAAGTTGACCAAGCCCCAGGTTTTTACAATCACAATTAACCATATTAACAATCACTCACATCTGAATCATGGAATCCTATCAGTATCTTCCCCCACCACCTCTGACCCAGACCCATCAGGAAAATATGAATGCACCCTATCTGAATGGTCTCTTTCAGTCACCTGGTAGGAGCCACAAAGACTAGAAGAGCCACACCAGGCAATTCACCGAAGCACAGCATACAAATATTAGAAAGATTTTCTAGAGATTTCCTGGACATCGTTCTTTTTTATTATTATTATTTCTAATTAGTTCTGCTGCAGCCAGGGAGCATACTTTGACTGAAATCTGTTCCAATTCTTAAGGATTTTCAGTACACATCTTTACGTTTCCAGTGAGATCCTTCTGCTTCGCATAGGGTATAAGAGTCTTGCAGCAGTAAACTTTTGTCTTCCCTCCTTCTCCTCTCTCCCTCTCAACCTGGCCTTTATTCTATTCTGGTGACATTTTATTTTGGCACATGTCATACCCCAGAGCATATGCCCCAGTAGCAGGGCCTTGTCTGCCTTCCACACACATCTCCAGTCACAACACAGCTCTCGGCAAAGGTTTCACCATGAGGATTAGGACAGTGTTCAGGGTGGAGGACAGCTTGTGGGGAGGGGAAACATTGGAGGAAGATGACGAAAGAGACTAGAGGGCACAGCGTGTGGATGCACGGCCACATCAGGCAAATTCACTGAAATGCAGTGTTCAAATATTTGGGAGGTTTTCTAGAGATCTTCTGGGCATCTTTCCTTTTCTTGATTTCTAGTTAATTTTGCTGAGTTCAGGGAACATACTGGATCGGCTATGAACTGGACTGAGGCTCCTAAGACAGTCTGCTCTTCTCTGAGCCTCACAATTTTCTCATCAATAAGAAGAGGGTGTAATGGTTGCCCTGGAGGGACCAGCAGACATTCCTTTCCCGACACTTGTCCTTGTTAGGAGGAGGGTTTTGTTTCGGTTTTGTTTGTGTTGTAGTTTTATGCAGGCAGTTTTGTGCTCACTAGACATAAAACGAATTCAAATGTTATCATTTTTATTAATGATATTAATAATTTTATTTCAAAAACTGAGACTGCCTTAGTTTTTCAGATTGGCCTATACTCTTGTTTTCCAAATGAATTTAAATTTCATTGTTTCTGTTTATCAATGACACTGTTTTTAAAAAAAATCTGAGACTGCCTTTATTTATTTATTTTAAATAAATGTTTTATTGTGAATTATGTGATAGTTTACATGGGAGACCATTAGTTTTACATTCATTCTGTCATATATCATCTCATTGCCATAGTTTCAATCCCGTCCATGCATCATCAACCAACCAAAGGGTATACCTTGCAAGCCTGCCCCCCACCCCCCAACCCCAGTCGTCAGCATACAGCTCCTTTCCCTCTCTGGATCTCAAGTCCCCAGACACTCCATCTCTCTGATTCATCGTCTCTGCCTCCATCTCAGGCATCACTGCTTTTCTGGGTAGGGTCTCGCTCTCCACTCTTCTCCATTGATGGTCCCAGAGCCCTCCGCTCCTAGACTGAAAAGTTAATCATTCCCCTCCTTGATGTAAAATGTCCACCTTTACATTTCCAACCCTCACAATCAGTCCTGATAACAATTATTCACTATTGCATTACAAGAGACCCATCTGCATTTCTATTCATCAGCTCTTCCTAGACAGGTTGGATACTACTTACTGGAGACTCTACCTTCCTCCACGCCCTGTTGATCTAGGTTCCCTCTTGAAAGCTTGTAAGCCAGTCATTTCTTGCCTTTGTAGCCCCTCCCCACCATTTTGGGTAGCCAATGTCCAAGTTGCCCATCCCTGTCTACTCTGTGTGTGGAGGGTGTGGGAATAATTCTTGCAGTAAGGATATGTTTCCTCTTTTGAGCTGCTGCATCCAAAGGTGTAGGTCAAGTTCATTAAATTGTATCAGATGACGCTTTTTTCCTCTTCTTTCTTCTTTGGGTTAAGCTCTGATCATCCAGTCATTGGAGCCAGGTCAAGTGGGTATTATCTGCAAGTGTGGATGTTCTTGCGTCTATCCGCTCTCTTCTTATCATCTGGACGCTTCACTCTCCATTCTAGTCCTCTGTGGCTGTGTCACTGACTCTGAGCCCATGGGTTCCCAGGTCTTGCCACACTGCTAGCCAACCAGGTCTCCACCCGGGTTCACAAGAGTCTATTGAACGTTGTAGGACTTAGCTTGCCACTTCATTGCTGTTTTTCCCTCACTCCCCCTTATGGGTGATGTGTGTGGTTGCCAATCAGAGCGTGCATTCCCACTGAGTCTTAGTCTTGGAAGGGGGTTTCCACTGAGGGGACATGACGACTTGCCTTGATTTCTCCTGGGCAAGCAACTTGCTTGTTCTTGTAGTAACGGTCGGTCTGCCTCTATTGTTTTGTATTCTTCCTGTAGGTGTTTCTTTCAAAAAGTATCTTCTGTTTTTCTAGCTGCTCCAGGCTGGTCTGCTTGTCCTTTCAAGTGGAAATTTCCCATCTCTGAAGATCTGGATGTGGTTCAGGCTTCCACCTATAGTCTTGTGTAATGCAGAGGCTCCTCAGGAAACCTCCTTTACTGGACACATTGTAGCCCCATTTTAGGTATTCCAATCAGTTATAGGCAGAAGACGGACTTACAAGCTTTCTATGGTGATGTTTCTGGCTATTCCTTTATCCCCCCCTCCCCCAGTGTCTATTTTATAATATCATGCACGGAAAACCAAGATTCAAAAGACAGCCAAGCATCTTAACATTATTCCCCCCTCTTCCCCATTCCAACCATGTCTTAATCTCTGTATCCCAGAGCCCTTTTGTTCCAAGGTTGTGCCTACATCATTATTTACCTCTGTCCCATTTAGCCCATTCAAACCTGCCTAATTATTCTCCCATCTGCTTTGTTCTTCCATTCCCCTCTCCCTTCTTGTATATTGCCCCCCTCCCCAACACCCAAACTCTCCTGTGTCTATTCCCTGCCCTGTGCTCCACCTTCCCCTCCCTCCCCTAATCCTACCCCTATGTTCCAGCAACCAGTTAAGCCTCCACTTTAGTGGATTAGTGTGGGTTCTTTTTCTTAGTCTTTTACAGTAGTGGTCCTATGCAGTATTTCTCCTTTTGTGACTGACTAATTTCACTCAACGTAATGTCCTCAATGTTCATCCATGTTAGGCAGTGGCATGTAGCTTCCTTGTTATTTTTCAAGGTAGCATAATATTCCATTGTGTGTATGTACCACAGCTTGTTTATCCATTCTTCAATTGATGGGCAGTTTGGCTGTCTCCATCTTTTTGCTATTGTAAATAGTGCAGCTATGAACATTGGTGTGCATATATCTTCCCGTGTTGTGGCTTGTTTTTCTTGTGGGTAAATACCTAGTAGGGGAATTGCTGGATCTCATGCTATTTCTATTTTTGACCTTCTGAGGAAGCACCATATTGCTTTCCAGAGAGGTTGGACCATTTTGCAGCCCACCAGCAATGCAGGAGTGTCCCAGTCTCTCCGCATCCTCGCCAGCATTTATTGTCCTCAACTTTTTTGATCTTTGCTGTTATTGCTGGTGTGAGATGATATCTCATTGTTATTTTGATTTGCATCTCTCTAATGGCTAGTGACCATGAACATTTCTTCATATGTTTGATGGCTGCCCAGATCTCCTCCCTGGTGAAGTGCCTGTTGATATCCTGTGCCCATTTCTTAATTGGGTTATTTGTCTTATTTTTGTAGATGTGTACTATTTTCCTATATATTTTAAAAATGAGTCCCTTATCCAATATGTCGTTGCAAAAGATTTTTTCCCAGTCTGTAGGTTTTCCCTTTTCACTCTCTTGGTGAAGTCTTTTGATGCACCCAAGTTTTTAATTTTTAGTATGTCCCATTCATCTATTTTGTCTATTTTTGTTTGTGTACTTTTCAAAATGTGTGGCAGTCTGTGTATGCCCAGAATTACCACCCTCACATTTGTTCCTATTTTTTCATTGATGATCTTCATAATTTTGGGATTCATCTTTAGATCTTTAATCCATGTTGAGTTCATTTTTGTATAGGGCATGAGACTGCCTTAATTTTTAAATTTTGCTTGTACATCTTATTATCCTTTCTATTTTGGGACCTAGCAAATTTTACCAACCACCTGTGAGAAACCTGTGAGTACCTGTTGGTCCATCTCCTAACTTAATTAAATGCTTTCAAACAGTTAAATTGCATTTATAAATTTATTCCACACTCAAGCCTTTCCTTAGTACTTTAATTGTCTAATTTTAACAAAATCTTCTGAATGTGAATATTTAGAAATGCAATCATTTAAATTCACAAATGTGATAAACTTGGAGTTCATTTAAAGGTTCCAATAGTGTTTGTAAACTCAGCAAGATTTCTACATAAAACCCCTGATCAAAATCAATCACTCAGTTGTCCATTTCAATTGAAGTCATTCTGTCATCACTGCAATATTCTCTTGAATATCACAAAGGCTTGAAATGCCATATTTTTTCAGATTTCTAAACACTAAAATATTAATATGATGTCTTTGAGATTTTTACATCCTTCTAGATTTAACTTTCAGCTATCTGGGTTTCAGAGGTCCTTAACAAAAACTAGTTGTCACCAAGTAGCTTCTGACTCATGGCGAGCTTACGTGTGTCATTGTGGAACTGTACCTCAAAGGGTTTTCAGTGGCTGATTTTTCAGAAGTAGATCCCCAGGCTTTTCTTCTGAAATGCCTGTGGGTAGATTTGAACCATCAAACTTTTGGTTAATTACCAGATAAGAGTGTTAAACATTTACACCTTTAAGAGGTGTAACAATTCCCATGTAGTTACCTACAGTTGCTAAGGAGCACGGTTTTCAACCAGGATGCTGCTGAAAATTCATTGGACAGCCCTGAGGGTCTCCATCCTGTCCCAGTGACATCACAGCTTCAAGAGAGATGTCAGGAAGCCCTGTGCCTGGGTTCCATTCCTGCACATTACCTGCAGCCTGTGCCTGCTAGCCAGCTCCATCCTTGACTGAATCTGGCATTCTCTTGATTCTATAGACAACTGAGAGCATTTTTCACCAAACCCCAAGTATCATTGAACCTGATGAGCTCATGAGTGCTAACATACTCCCAGTACCACACAACTCCATGGGACATGGAAATACTACCCATGGACCATCTGACTTGGTTCCCAGTGAAGTGCATCTGCTGACATTATGAAGAATGGAAGCACCACCACACTGTCCACTAGCTGCTGGTGGCTAGGGTAGGCACAACTCCTTGGCCACTCAGCCTGTCTCTAGACTGGATCAACTTATGGGGAGAGTTTGCTTCAGCTTAGCACTTTACAAAAAATAAAAACAACTTTTTATTGTGACTTGTGTGAACATTAACGGAGCAGATTGGTTTTCCGTTCAGCAACTAATTGAGACACATTTGGTTTCATGACATTGAGTGCAGTCCCCACATCACTGTGGCACTCTGCTCACTTTCTCCCTGTGTCCCTGCTTCCATGTGTCTTCCTTTCCTCTTTCTTGTCTCTAGATCTCGCATAATTGATTGTTCTAAAAAGTGTGTACCTCTCTGGTGTTATTGTTCACCTTCTAGGCCTTTCTATTGTTTGGTTTAACATTGAGATATAGAGGTGAGTTCAGATGCAGGCCTGAAGGATGGCTCAGGGCCATAATGTTTGTTTTTTTCCCCATTCTATCCAGGACCTTCTGTTGTGATTTCTTTCACTATGGTCAGTAGTGGTAGCTAAGTGCCATCTAGCTTTTCTGGTCTCAGGAGAGCCTTTGGTCCTGAAGGCTGAGGTTCCTGTGGCCATTAGTCCTTTGGGCTAATTGTTTTCTTGTATCATTGACTCTCTGTACTATTCTTTACCAGATGGGGAGAGACCAATAATTGCGTCTTAGATAATGGCTTATAAATTGCTAACACTTAAGTCAATACCCACCAAAGTACAATGCAGAATATTGTCTTTGTGAGATGTTGTCTATGTTAATTGATGTCCCCAGAGAATATTGTTTTGAGATCCCAAGCCCAGTAACTTGAGCCCTCAAAGTGTGTGATGATGACTAAAAATGCTTTGCAATATTCATAGATATATTTGCATTGTTGTTGTTAAGTACCATCGAGTCCGTTTCAACTCATAGACCCCCTGTATAGAGTTTCTGAGGAGTGACTTGTGGTTCAAACTGACCTTCTTGTCCAGTGCTTATCTTACAGCATCACACCAGGGCTCCCTCATTTGGTGTCTTGGATATTGCTTCTGTGGGCTCTGATTGCAGATCCAAGTAAAATGAAATCCTTGAAAACTTCCATATTTTCTCCATTTATCACAATGTTATTTACTGATCTAATTGTGAGGATTTTTCTTTTATTTGTTGAGATGCAATCCATACTGAATACTGTAGTCTTGGATCGTCATTAATCAATATTTCAAGTTCTCTTCACTTCTAGCCAGCAAGTTTATGTAATCTGAATCTTTCAAGTTTTTAACGAGTCTACCTTCAAGTCTGATGCTGAGTTCTTCTTCATACAGTATAATGTCTATGGTGAAAGGATGCAGCCCTGATGCACACCATCCATGATTTTAAACCATCAGCATCTTCTTGCTCTGTTGGGATGACTGAGTCTTGGTCTATGCTCAGGTTCTGCAGGAGTGCAGCTAAATGCTCTGGAATCCCCATTCTCAGTAATGGTATTCATAATTTCTTATCCACATGGTCAAATGCTTTTGCATAGTCAATTAAACACAAGTTAAGATCTTTCTAGTGTCTTCTACTTTCAGCCAAAATTCATCTAACATCAGCAGTGAGATCCCTTGTTCCACATCCTCTTCTGAAATTAGCTTGAATTTATGGCAGTTCCTTGTGTACTACTGCAACCATTTTTAATTACCTTCAGCAAAGTGTTACTTGCATGTGATATTAATGATACTGTTTGATGATTTCCACATGCCATTGGGTTACCTTTCTTTGGGATGGACTTGACTATGGATCTCTTCTACTCGGTTGGCCAGATAACTGCCTTCCAAATTTCTTGGCATAGACAACTGAGCACCTCCAGCATTTGATCTATTTGTTGGAATATTTGTATTTGTCATCTGTCAGTTGCAGAGACCAAATCAGCAAATGAAAGTCCTAAAACCTTTGTTCCATCGATATCATTAAAGTTGACTCTGATTGGGGGAGACAGTTCTTCCCCAGTCATGTTTTGAATGCCTTCCAACCCGAGAGTTTATGTTCTGGCACCATATCAATGGTTTGCTGCTATTCACTGTTTACTTGTGTCATCGTTGGTTCTTCTGGCAGTCCATGGTATTTCAGTATTCTTCTCCAACACCGTAACTCAACTGCATCAAGTGTTCTACAGTGTTTATTTCATTGCCCAACTTTCACATGTATATGAGGCTATTGAAAATACCAGGACTTGGTTCAGGTGTAAACTGACATCTTTGCTCTTGAACACTTTAAAGAGGTCTTGTGCAGCAGATTTGCCTAATGCAACACGTCATTTGAATTTGTGATTGCTGCTTCTATAAGTGTTGATTGTAGAGCCAAATAAAATGAAGTTCTCTGAAAATTTCAATCTTTTCTCCATTTATCATGATATTATTTATTGATCCAGTTATGAGGATTTTTGCTTTCTTTACATTGAGGTGCAATCCATATTGAAGGCTGTGGTTTTTGGTCACCAGTATGTATTTTAAGTCCTCTTCACTTTCAGCGAGTAAGGTTGTATTGTCCGCACATTGTAGGTTGTTAATGAGTGATGCCATGTTCTTCTTCTTATCACCCAATTTCTTGGGTTATTTGCTCAGCATACAGATTGTAAAGTATAGCAAAAGGATAAAACCCTGACATACACTTTTCCTGATTTTAAACCATTGCATACTCCCTTGTTCTGTTCTAATGACTGCCACTTCGTATAGGTGCAGGTTTCTCATGAGCACAATTAAGTGTTCAGGAATACCCATTCTCCACAATGTTATCATTAGCTTGTAACGACCCACACAGTTGAAAGCCTTTACATAGTTAATAGGCATAAAGCATCTTTCCGGTATTCTCTGCTTTCAGCCAAATCCATTTAATGTGACCGATGATATCCTTCATTCCACATTCACTTCTGAATCCAGTGTGAATTTCAGGAAGCTCCCTGTCAATGTATTGTAGCAGCCAGTTTTGAATTCTCTTCAGCAACATTTTACTTGCTTGTGATAATGATCTTGTTCAATGATTGCCACGTTCCTTTGGGTCACCTTTCTTTGTATTGTTGTTGTTGTTGTTGTTATGTGCCGTGGAGTCAGTTCCGACTCATAGAGACCCTGAACAGGGTTTCCGAGGCTGTAAATCTTCATGAGAGCAGAAAGCCTCATCTTTCTCCCGCGGAACAGCTGGTAGTTTTGAACTGCTGACCTTGCAGTTTGCAGCCCAATTTGTAACCACTACACTACCAGAGTTCCTTTGTATAGGCACAAATATGGATCTCTTCCAATTGGTTGGCCAGTTAATTTTCTTCCAAATTTCTTGGCATAGATGAGTGAGCACTTCTTGTGCTGCATCAATTTGTTGAAAGATTCCAAGTTGTATTCTGTAAATTCCTACAGCCTTGTTTTTCACCAATGTCTTCAGTGCAGCTTGGACTTCTTCCTTCAATATCACTGGTTCTTGATCGTATGTTGCCTCTTGAAATGGCTAATCATCAGCCATTTCTTTTTGGTACATTGACTATACCTTCCATTTTCTTTTTGATGGTTTCTGCATCATTCAACATTTTGTCCATAGAATCTTTCAATATTGCTAGTCAAGGCTTGAATTTTTTCTTCAGTCCTTTCAGCTTGAGAAATGCTGAGCGTGTTCTTCCTTTTTTGATTTTCTAAGTCCATGTCTTTGCACATTTCATATAATGCCTGATTTTTATCTTCTCAAGTGTCCTTTGTAATTATCTGTTCAGTACTTGATTTCCTTATTTCTTCCATTATTTGTGTCTAATGCATCAATTCTCTTCTTGAGATAGTATCTAACTTCAGGTGGGGTATGTTCAAGGTCATATTTTGACTAACATGGACTTGTCCTTTTCTTTAGCTTCAGATTGAGCTTGTATATAAGCAATTGATGATCTGTTCCACAGACAGCTCCTGACCTTGTTTTGGCTGATGACATTGAACTTTTCCACTTTTTTTCCTCATATAGGTAGCCAATTTGATTCTTGTATATTTCATCTGGTGTGGTCCATCACATTTTATATCATTTTTAAAAAGTATTTATAATGAATTGTTGTTAAGTGCCATTGAGTTGATTCCAAACCCATAGAGGTCCTGTATAGGATGAGTGGCTGGTCAGCTTGAACTGCCGAACTTGTGGTTCAAACCAACTTTGCAGTCCAGCACGCTAACCCACTGTACCACAGATAAGTCATTGGTAGTGCAAAATTCTATCATGCAATCTCCAGCATTGTTTCTATCACCAAGGCCTTGTTTTCCAACTACTGATCCCTCTTTGTTTTCAACCTTTGCATTCGGATCATCAACAATTATCAATACATCTTGATTACTTGTAGGTGTATAAATATTATCCTATCACAGACAGCGTTGTACTTCAAAATAGATCTTATATGTTCTTTTTGCTGATGAATGCTATGCCATTCTTCTTCAATTTGTTATTCCAAGCATAGTAAGCAATGATCGTCAGATTAAAAATAGAAAATACCAGCTTATTTCAGTTTAGTAATGCCTAGAATATTCATCTTTTTGTGCTCCATTTCATTTTTGACAACTTCCAATTTTCCTAGATTCATACTTTCTACATTCCATGTTCCAATTATTAAGGGATGTTGCAGCTGTTCTCCTCATTTCTCCCAATCACAAATGACGGTCTCAAAAGTTTTACTCCATTCCCGTCATCATGATCATCTCTAGTTTGAGGAGGCAGCTCTTTCCCAGTTGTTATTTTGAGTGCCTTCCACCCTGAGGGGCTCATCTTCTGGCACTATGTCTGACAACATTCTGCTACTGTTCATAAGGTTTTCAACTTCTGACACTGAATCTGACAATGTTCCTTTGCTATTCATAAGGTTGTTATTGGCTAAATATTCAGAAATAATTTGTTTTTCTTTCTTCCTCGTTTCTCTTAGTCTGAAAGCTCTGCTAAAATCTGTCCACCATGGGTGACTTTGCTGGTATTTAAAATAGTAGTGACATAGCTTCAAGCATCCCAGAAACACACAAGCCACCACAGTACAATGCTGAGAGGAGTTGCGGTTGATGTGTGTAAGTGTTTAATTTTTAGGAGGTCCCATTGCAGTGATTATCCTACAGTACCACACCAGGGCTCCTATCCATGAGCATAGTATATTTTTCCATTTCTTGTAATAACGTTTTGTTTTTTTAGTTTTCTTTATACAGGTGCTTTGTATATCTGGTTAGATTTATTCTTAAGTACTTTATTTTTGGGGAGTCCTGGTGTGGTGCTGTGGGTTAATGTGCCAGACTGCAAAGTCGTTTGAACTGCAAGTTCAGCAGTTCAAGCTCACCAGCTGCTTCTTGCAAACCCTATACAGGGTTGCTTTGAGTCTGAACAGACTCCACAGCACTTAACAACCACATTGTGAATGATATTGTTTTCCTGATTTCCACTTTAGAATATTCTTTGTTAGTGTAGAGGAATCCCACTGATTTTTGTATGTTAATCTTGTGCCCTGCCACTCTGCTTAATCTTTCTACCCAGTAGCTCCTTTGCTGATTCTTTGTGATTTTCTATGTATAGGATCATGTCATCTACAGACAGAGAGAATTTTACTTCTTCTTTGCCTGTTTGTATTATCTGTACTTCCCTTTCTTAGCTCATTGCCCTGGCTAGGACTTCTAATACAATACTTTAAAAGAATGTTGATAAAAGGCTTCCTTTTCAGGCTCCCATTCACATGGGGAATGCTTTCAGCCTCTCTTAATTGAGAATAATGTCAACTTTTGGCTTTTGTATATGCTCTTAATTACATCTCAGAGTTTCCCTCTTATTCCAATGTTGTTGAGTGTTTTTATTAAGAAAGTAGATGAGGACAAGCCACAGAGGTGAGTTGGGCTCATCCCAACTCATGTCCCAGCTCAGGGATCCATAGCATTCAGATTCACTGCAATGTGTCTGCTCTCATGCCCACTATAGGCCAGAGCCACTGCATCACAATCCAAGGTCTCTCTCTATGCATCCAACCATTTCTTAGTTTTTACAAATGCCTCATATGCCACCTGTGTGGGTCATTTGTCTCCAAGACCACCACCTACTTCCTCTTCTCTCCTATTGGTGTGACCCTGTAATTGAAGCCAAATCAAACATATTGACACAGGAAACACTCAGAACACAAAGATATCTCCTCTTTGCACTGGGAAATTGGAAGCCTAACGTACACATATTGACACAGGAAGCACTCAGAACACAGAGAGCTCCCTTCCTTACGTTGGGTAATTGGAAGTTCAGAGTATACATATTGACATAGTAAACACTCAGAACACAGAAGAACTCCTCTTTGAATTGGGCAACAGGAAGCCCAACTTACACATATTGACATAATAAACACTCAGACAACAAAAGAACTCCACACTTTGCATTGAGAAACTGGAAACTCAACCTACACATATTGACACAGGAAACACTCAGAATTCACAAGAGCTCTCCTCTTTGTTACCATGCTTATAACCATTCTACACACCACAGTGGTAGATTCTAAACTTCCACCATGTGAGACCAGGCTGTGATTGGCACTAACTGTGAAGTTGAGATTAGGCCAAGGGAGAGCTTACTGTAGGATGGAAACTGTCTTCATAAAGTCCTTCCTCCTTCCCTCCATGGTCCACAGTATTGTCTCTCCATCACTGGACAGGGTAGGTTGGGAGTGGCACAGTCTTCCTTCAGGTCACAAAACAGAAAGTGAAGTGAAGTGGGCCTTCTGGTCCTCGTGCTGAGACAACAAGTCTGTCCTCCAGCAGGGACATGAGGCCTTGCAGGAAGAGGGAGGGCAGAAGAAGGGGGGTGACCTGTGACATTGACAAAAGAAACAGCCTTGGCATCACTTACCAAGTAGAAGTGGCTGTCACTTAGGAAATGAGGAAGGACTCTGGATGGGGCTGAACTCCCTGCCCTATAAAAGCAAACAGCCTATTCTAGGGCAGAGACCCAGGAGCTGGAGCTGGGCCTGGATGCTGCAGTCATGGGGCGCACCACCCTGCTTATCACCCTGCTATGTGCCACTGCTACAACCTCCCAGGCATCAGAATCCTGTCCAGGTGAGTGGGCACCAGGGCCTCCTGGGGCATGCTGGGCTCTCCATTGTTCTGCATTTTCTGCATACCAGGAGTCCCTGGGAGTGTGCTAAATGGTGAACACACTCAGAGGCTAACTGAAAGGTTGGAGGTTCAAGTCTACCCAGGGCAGCTTGGGAGAAAGGTCTAGTGATCTGCTTCTGTAAAATCACTGTTGGAGACCTTATGAAGCACAGTCCTGCTCTGATGCACGTGGGGCTGCCCAGAGGTGGGGTCCTCTCCGTGGTATGTGGTTTGGCGTTTTGAGTCCCTATACCCCAGGCCTGCACTGAGCCTTTGCAGTGTTATATGGGGTCAGCTTCATTTTATGTGAACAAACACCAAACTCCAAATGCAAACCCACTGCCATCAAACCAATTCCAACTCCTAGTGACCGTGTAGGACAGACTACAACTGCCCATAGAGCTTCTAAGGAGGTAAATGTTTACAGAAGTGGACGGCCTCATTCTTCTCCCAAGGAACTGTTGGCAGGATTGAACTGTAGGCTTTGGGCTCGCAGCACAGTGCTTAATCACTGTGCTACTAGGGATCATCTGAACAAGCACAGAGACCTCCAATTACACATGCACCTTGGCAGACACCAATCCCTAGGTGAGACCCCAGGCTACCCTCTGCTTACCACCCTTCTTGTGGGACACGTGGCTTTCTGAACCCCTGGCAGTGTGTCCATGTCCAGAGAAAGCATGGTTGATGGCCATCAGGTTGTGAGAGAAGGAGGAGGGCAGGTGGCCCAGGTGGCCATCATGTCTGATCTCCTGGGACTGCTACCACCATCCTGGGAGACAGGCTGAGACCTCCCAAAGAGCCAGAGACAATCCCACTGTGCCTCTGAGACATTGCCCCCGTGGGTTCTGGGTCTCATTCCCTTGGTCCCAGTAGGACCCTCAGCCCCCGACCTGCCTCTCACACAAAGGAGAACACTGAGAAGTGGAAACCCTGTTCTGTCCGTACCAGATCCACTGTGGGGCAACCTGAATGGGTTAGTACAGGCAGTGCACCGACCCAGAGATTGGGTCAGAGCCTCTTGTTTTCACTTGAGCTCCCTTCACAGACTGCAGAAAGCCACTCTTATCCTGCCATTCAGGTGACTGTGGTTCCCTCCCACTCACAGGGAGATAGCCTGGAGATGAGGAGGCCTGGGGATGCTCTGGGTAAACACTTGGCTGCTACGCATAAGGTCTGCCCCCACCGACAGCTACACAGGACAAAGAGCTGATGGATGGTCTGCTTGTATACCGGTTGTTGTTGTTGAGTGGCTTCTAGTCAGATACCACTCATAGTGAACCTGCATAGAGTTTGTAAGAGATGAGAGCAGAAATCCTTATCTTTTCCCTGTGGATGGCTGGTGGGCTTGATCCTATGATCTTGTGGTTCCCAGTCCCATGCTTATAGTACAGAGCCACCGTGCTCCCATCTATAAAGATGACACCCTATACACCCTATACCTGGAGCAGGTCTCCTCTGTCACATGAGTCTGAATCAACTTGCCAGACCCAACAACAGCAGCCTTACTTCCATAGTGTACACCTGATTGATCTAGATATTGACCTCACAGAAAGGATAAACTGGTCCTCCAGCTCTGCTACCAACTGCTCTGTGTCCCCTCTGGGGGATGGGAGGTTCCATTGGAGCCCAGCAATTCTCTGATCTCATGCCCAAGGTCAGGGATGAAAGCTGCCAGCTTAACCCCCTTTTCTGTTTCCTTCTCAGCTGGTGTTGATTTGGATAATACCACAGATGGGCACAGTCCCCCAATGACAGTTCTCCTAGGAGTACTAGCTCACCTTCATCTGTGTGTCCCTGGGAGGTCTGCCTTCTTACCTTCGCCCCTGGGAGCTGAGGGGACAGTGATGGGTGGACTGGATCCTGCCTCAGTCTCCACATGTCTTTGTCCAGACTATTGGCCATCGCTGACCAGAGTTCCAGGAGAGCAGAGACTCAGCCCAACCACACCAAAACCCTCACACCTGGAGAACCCTCCACGGAGGCTGTGTTGCTGGTGGCCATCTTGGTTGCTATGCAGACCCACAACCCCAAGGGGCACATTCCCGCCTTGGTGGGATGGGGGTCTGTGTAGCAGCTGAGTGGTGTCTTTTCCAGCTAGAACACCCACACTGATGGTCCCTTGTGTTTTCCTGCAGAGGTGAAGGTCATGGATCTGGAGGTCTCTGACAAGCTCAGCATTCTGTGAGGATTTCTGGTGGTGCCCAGAGGCCCAAGGTCCAAGGGAGAGGCAGATGCCAAAGGAGAGAGAGGTATGTGCTTGGCTGGCCCAAGTGGGTGTCTGTTTGGGTTGGAGGGGTAGCTGACCTGCTTTTCCTAAATCAGATCCCAAGGTGGGCAATGGCCAAGGGTGGCTCTCAGGTAGGATTTTGACTGCATTTTGTGCCTTGTGAGCAGCTGATGAACAGGGCCCAGCTGAGACTTCATTTCTCATGAGCTGTTAGGGGGGACATGTTTGAGCAGAAAACAATGCTTCCAATCTTTACCCAGCACTGGCTCTGTGTGGTCACTGGCTGGACTTCCTCCTCCCCATCCCTCTGTGTTCTCACCTGAGCCCTGGGTGTTCTGCTGCTTCTGTAATGGAAATGACCCATGAGGTGGCTTTAAAAAGCAGACTTTCCTCCTCTCACAGCTCAGAAAGCTACAAGTCCTGGTCCTGGATTCCCACTTCCAGACTCCGGAGCTGCTGGCTCTATAGGAAGGTCCTTGTCTCTTCAACTTCAGTCATTGGTTTTCTTGATTATGTGACTTGTGTCTTCTCTTATGTGTACTTACATCTCTAGTCTGACTCTTTTATATCACAATAGTGATTGATTTAATGGACATCCTACAGCTGATTGGCCTCATAAACTTAAAGAAAACACTATTCTCAGATGAAATTCCATTCACAGATATGTTGTTGTTAGGTGCCGCCAAGTGAGTTCCAATTCATAGTGACATTATGCACAGCAAAAGAAAGCAATGTCTGTTCTGTGAACC
>NW_006408574.1:3249077-3250230 GCF_000296735.1 Chrysochloris asiatica | reverse complement strand
TCTTCCTTATTCATTGTTCAACTTCCACATGCATATGAAGCTATTGAAAATACCATGGCTTGGGTCAGATACACATTAGTCCTTAAACTGACATCTTTGATCCTGAACACTTAAAAGAGGTCTAGTGCAGCAGATTTGTCAAATGTAATATGTTGTTTGATTCCTTGATTGTCGCTTACATGAGTGTTGATGGTTGATGCAGTCTTTGACAACTTCAAACTTTTCTTTACTTATCCTAATATTATTGGTCAATTTGTGAGGATTTTTGTTGTCTTTACATTGAGGTACAACCCATTCTGAAGTCGGCAATAATGTCCTTGTTCCGCATCCTCTTCTGAATCCTACGTGAACCTCTGGAAGTTCTCTGTCAATGTATGGTTGCAGTTGCTTTTGTTTTATCTTCAGCAAAATTTTCCTTACATGTGATATCAATGATATTGTCTGATGATTTCAACATTCTGTTGCATCACCTCTCTTTGGAATGGGCACAGATATGGATCTCTTCCAGTCAGTTGGCCAAGTAGTTGTCTTCCAAATTTCTTGGCATAGATGAGTGAGTGCCTCCAGCCCCACATCAATTTGTTGAAAGATTACAATTTGTATTCCATCAATTCCCAGTGCCTTGTTCTTTGTCAATGCCTTCAATGCGCTTTGTACTTCTTTCTTCAGTATCATTGGCTCTTGATCATATTGTTGTTGTTGCTAAGTGTCATCGAGTTGATTCCAACCCATAGTGACCCTGTGTAGGGTTTCCAAGGAGCAGCTGGTGAGCTTGAACCACCAACCTTGCAGTTCAAATGACTTTACAGTCTGAGGAATAAGCCTGAAATGATACACTTGATTGTAGGCTACCTCTTAAAATGGCTGAACATTAACCATTTGTTTTTGATGCAGTGACTCTGTGTATTCCTTCCATCTTCTTTTGATGCTTTCTGCATCATTCAGTAATTTGCCCAGAGAATCCTTCAATATCACAAGCCGAGGTTTGAATTTTTTTTTTCACTCTCCTCAGTTTAAGAAATGCTGAGCATGTTCTCCACTTTTGGTTTTCTAACTCCAGGTCTTTGCATATTTTATTATAATATTTGACTTTGTCTTCTCAAGCTGACCTTTGAAATTTTCTGTTCAGCTCTTGTACCTCCTCACTTCTTTC
>NW_006408574.1:3242629-3247742 GCF_000296735.1 Chrysochloris asiatica | reverse complement strand
GCCAAACTTTGTCTCTCATACTTTGGACATATGGTCAGGAGGGACCAGTCGCTGGAGGAGGATATTATGTTTGGTAAGGTAGAGGGTCAGAGAAAAAGAAGAAGACCCCCAACGAGATGGATTGGCCAAGTGGCAGCAGCGATGGACTCAAGTGTGACAACAGTAGTGAGATTGCCCCCCAGGATCGGGCAGGGCAGTGTTTCATTCTGCTGTGCATAAGGTCGCTATGAGTCAGCACCGACTCGATGGCACCTAACAACAACAACAATCCATCTCTCCTTCTTCCTAGTCTGTCTTCATCTGGAAGCTCAGCTGAAACCTCTCCACTGTGTGTGACCCTGCTAGTATTTAAAATACCTGTGGCACAGCTTCCAGAATCACAGCCACCACAATATGACAAACTGACAGTCAAGTGGTGGCAACACAGCTTAGTGTTCAGGATGTGCTTGGACACCTGGCATTAGCAAGACTTCTACCCTAGAGAACTTGTGTGTAAGGTGGGAGCTCATGTAAAGTTTGAGTAACTTTCATGTTTTCCCACCTGCTACTTTCTGCTACAATCCCATGAACCTTTTCTGTTCATTTGCATACCTCTTAATCATCCAGCTTGGTGTATAGAAAGTGGGTCTTCTCCTGCCTTCCTTTCACATGACTATGACTGAGCCTTCCAGTCACCCTGGTACGTGCAGAGTGCTCATGTATACATTTTTAGCTCTGTCATTTCCAGGATCTCCTTGTTCAATTTTTGGCTAGTCTACAGATCTCTCACTCATCCTAGTCCAGATTGCAGTCTTGAGCTACCTGCGCTGCACAACTTCCCTATTTGTTTCCAACCAAGTATAAAGTTAGAAAGTAATAGGACTCTCAGAGTGCTAGTGGGAGTGTTGTCAGCAAATGCAATCGCAGGGAACACAGTCTGGCAGGAGCTACTGAACTTGAAATCTGTAGATGCTACAAGATAGCAGTTCTATTCCTCGAAAAATAATCAGCAGATGATGTGTACACGTACACTTTTCCTGAAGAAAGATACACAAGAAAGTTCACAATAGCATTATTTGTGAACTTTAAATAATCTAACTGTCCCTCAACAGAAGAATGACTAAATTAATTTTGGCATGTTCATTCAATGGGATCTAATAACCAATGAACAAAATACAACAACAACTGGAAAATATTTGCAAAATTATGCATGTATAATACTAAAAATTTCAGTCACAAAAGAATATATACTATATGGTTCTCTTTTCATAAATTTCAAGAATAGTCAGAAATAATGAGTGTTTCTGGAAGCACACATGGATAATAAGACCATACAAGTCAGGGAAGTTTAGTGCCAGGTTGTAGCTTTAGCCTGGAGCAGAAGAGACTGAAGGACAACAGTCAGAAAATGTACAATAGGAAATTTTCTGGATTTCTTCATGGTGTTGGATGGGAGTGGACATGAGAATGCAGATATTAATGTGCATTATATGATCACCATGACTTGGTTTCAAATAAGTTCCAGGACTGTCTCAACTGGCCACAGTGTCTCATATGTCTGAATGATGCTGCTTCCTGAGAAAGTTCTAGAAACAGAACTCTAGAGATCCAAAGGAAGCCTCCTTCTATGTTGAGTTTGACCTCCACCCTTATGCGGTGTCCTGGTGTGGTGCCATAGGATATGCACTGGACTGCTAACTACAAGGTCTGCAGTTCAAAACCTCAAGCCACTCCTCAGAAACCCTATACAGGGTGGTTATGAGTCAGAACCCACACTCATCTGTCAGTTTATTCCACTGTGTGTTGCTTTGATACTGGAAGCTATGCCACCAGTATTTTGAATGCTGACATAGTCATCCATGGTGGAGAGATTTCAACTGAGCTTCCAGACTAAGACAGACTAGGGAGCTGGAGAGGAAGACTGCTTCAGAATATTTACCCACTGAAAACCTTATGAATAGCAGTGAAACACTCTCAGATAGCACCATAATACTGAATATTGAAACATGACAAATAACACCAGACAGAATATTGTCAGATATGTTGTTGTGTTGTTGTTAAGTGCCGTCGAGTAGGTTCCGACCCATAGCGACCCTGTACAGGGTTTCCGAGGGTGTAAATCTTTACGGGAGTAGAAAGCCTCATCTTTCTCCCGCGGCGCGGCTGGTAGTTTCGAACCGCTGACCTTAAGGTTCGCAGCCCGATTCGTAACCACTGCGCTACCAGAGCTCCCCTCAGGATGGAAGACACTCAGAATATAACTGGGGAAGAGCTGCTTTCTCAAAGTAGAGTTGACTATGATAACATGAGTGGAGTAAAGCGTTCTGGATCTTCATTTGTTGATGGGACACAACTCAAAATGAGGAGAAACAGCTGCAAACATTAATAATTGGAACATAGACTGTACATAGTTTGAATCTAGGAAAAGTGGAAGTCATCAAAAGTGAAATGGAGTATATAAACATGGGTATCCTAGGCATCAGTGATCTGAAATGAACTGGTATTGGCCATTTTGAATCTGGCAATCACATGGTTTATTGTGCTGAAAGTGACAAACTGAAGAGATATGGTGTTACATTCAATATCAAAAACAACATTTCAAGATATACCTTGAAGAACAATGCTATCTGTGATAGGATAATATACATATGCCTAGTAGGAAGATCATTTAATGCTGCTATCATTAAAATTTACAACATCATTAATATCACATGCAAGTAAAATTTTGTTAAAGATAATTCAAAACACCTGCAACAGTACATTAACAGGGAACTTCCAGAACTGGATTCAGATAAGGACATGGAACCAGAGATATCATTACTGACATCAGATGGACCTTGACTAAAAGCAGAGAATATCAGAAAGATGTTTACCAGTGCTTTATTGAATATGAAAAAGCTTTCAACTGTGTGGATCATGGCAAGCTATGAACAATATTACAAAGAATGAGTATTCCAGGGCATTGCCATGTATTCATGAGGAACCTGTACATAGACCAAGAGGGAATACTTCGACCAGAACAAGGGAACACTGAATGGTTTAAAATCAGGAAAGGTGTGCACCAGGGTAGTATTCTTTCACTGTATTTATTCAGTCTGTACGCTGAGTAAATAACCTGAGAAGCTGGACTATATGAAGGAGAACTTGGCATCAAAATTGGAGGAAGACTCATTAACAACCTGCGATATGCAGATGGTACAACCTTGCTTGCTGAAAGCAAAGAGGACTTGAAATACTTACTGATGAAAATAAAAGACCACAGCCTTGGGTATGGACTGCACCTCAATGTAAAGATAACAAAAATCCTCACAAATGGACCAATAAACAACATCCATATAGATGGAGAGAAAATTAAAGTTGCCAAAACTTCATTTTGCTTGACTCTATCATCAACACTCATGGAAATAGTAGTTAAGAAATCAAAGGCCCTATTGCATTAAGCAAATCTGCTGCACAAGACTTCTTTGAAGTGTCAAAGAGTAAAGATACCAGTTTGAGGACTAAAGTGTATCTGAACCAAGTCATTGCATTTTCAATAGTTTAATGTGCATGTGAAAGTAGGATAATGTATAAGGAAGATCATAGAATTGATGTGTTTGAGTTGTGGTGTTAGAGAAGAATACTGAAAGTATCATGGACTACCCGAAGAACAAACAAATCTTTGTTTAAAGAAGTACAACCAGAATGTTCCTTAGAAACCAAGATGATCAAAAGTCTTCTCTTGTACTTCAGACATATTATCAGGAGAGACCAGTCCCTGGAGAAGGGCATCGTGCTTCGTAAAGTGGAGGATCTGAGAAAAAGAGGAGGACCCACAACAAGATAGGTTGTCACAGTGGCAGCAGCAATGGACTCAAGCATAGCAGCAATTGTAAGGATGGTTTCGGACCTGATAGGGTTTCAGTTTGTTGTTCACAGCCTCTATGGATTGAAAATGACTCAAAGTCACCTAACAACAACAATAACATGAGTCAGAACTGACTTAACAACAATGCACTTCCTGAGATAAAGGAGCCAACCTGAGAAGCTGGTTTGGTGGCAGATGGCAAACCTCCAGTCCCCTTCCCTACTGCAAGCACTGAGCACCAGATGGCACCTTCCTGAGTTCTCCACCTTCAGTTCTTTGTGGGAACTGTACCAACCTCACCACGCACTCCTGCAAGACAGCCCATGCTCAGAGCTAATGCTCTTAACTCTATCTTCATGATCTCGAACACCTGCTCTGTAGATGTGCCTGGGAATCCCTGGGTATACTGAAATTCATCTACGACCTGAGCTTGTTATCTACTGCAGTCGTAAGAAAAACATACAAGTAGACTCCTTTAAGGGGTCCTGGTACGGTGCTTTAGGATAAACACTGAACTGCTAATCAAAAGGATGATGCCTCAATCCCACCAGTTGCTCTTTGGAAACTCTATACAGCATTGCTATGAGTCAGAACTGACTCATCAGGACTTAGCAACAACCAGAACAGATGCCTTTAAAAAACAGGAATTTAATGTTTTATAGTTCTGGAGGCTGGGAGTCCAAATTCAGGTTGTCAGCAGGGCCATGCTCTGTCCGATCCAATAGAAGATACTTGCTGTTTCCTCTAGTTTCTGGCTGTTGTTGTTGTTGTTGTTGTTGTTAGGTGCTGTTAAGTTGATTACAAGTCATACGGGTCCTAAATACAATGTACAACAGAATAATATATTGCCAAGTCCTGTGCCATCCTTACAATTCTTGTTATATTTGAGACCACTCCACAATCCTTCTTGTTGAAAGGCTTCCTCTTCTTCACTGACCCTCTATCAAGCATGATGTCCTTCTCCAGGGGGCTAGTCCCTATTCAAAACATGTCCAAACTGCATAATTTGAGATCTCACTATCCTCACTTCTAAGGAGCATTCTGACTGTCCGTCTTCCAAGTTGGTTCTTCTGGCACTCTATGGAATATTCAATATTTTTCACTGACTCTGTAATTTGAAGGCATCCATTGGCCTTTAGTCTTCCTTATTCTGTGTCCACTTTTCCCATGCATAAGTGATTAAAAATGCCATGGTTTGTGTCAGGTACACCATATTCCTCCTGGTGACATCTTTGCTTTTTAACACTTTAAGGAGGTTTTTAGTACTGGTATAATGAAAGATACATT
>NW_006408574.1:3217835-3240485 GCF_000296735.1 Chrysochloris asiatica | reverse complement strand
AGGTCTCTTGTGGTACAATAGTGAATAATTGTAATCAGGTCAGGACTGACTGTAAGGGTTGGAAATGTAAAGGTAGATGTTTTGTAGCAAAAGAAGGGGAGTGATTGACTTTGCAGTCCAGGAGCGGAGGTCCCTGGGACCATCAAGGGAGAAGAGTGAAGTGCGGGACCCTACCCAGAGAAACAGTAATGCCAGAGATGGAGGCAGAGACGATGATGATGTGGAGATGATGGAACAGTTGGGGACTTTAGACCCAGAGAGGGAGAGGGGCTGTGTGCTGATGACCAGGGGGAAGGCTTGCAGGGTATACCCTTTGTTTGGTAGATGACACATGGAGGGGGATGTAACCATGGCAATGAAACAACATACGTAGGATGAATGTAAAGCTAGTATTCTCCCATGGAAACTATCACATAATTTACAATAAAACATTTAAAAAAGAAAGAAAGAAAGAAAAGAGGTCTTTTGTAGCAGATTTACTCAATGCAATACGTCACATGATGGATTTCTTGACTGCTGCTTCCATGAGCATTGTAGTGGATCCAAGTAAAATGAAATCCTTGACAACTTCAATCTTTTCTCCATATATCATGATTTTACTTATTAGTGGGGATTTAGTTTTCTTCACATTGAGACACAATCCACACTCAGGCTGTAATCTTTGTTCATCATCAGTAAGTGCTCCAAGTCCTTGTCATTTTCAGCAAACCAGGTTTTGTCATCTACATATGGCAAATTGTTAATGAGGCTTCCTCTAATCCTGATACCTCATTCTTCTTCATATAGCCCACTTTCTTGGATACTTTGCTCAGTATACAAATTGAATAAGTACAGTGAAAGAATATAACCCTGAAGCAAAAATTTCCTGATTTGAATCCCTGCATGATATCCCTTCAATCTGTTCAAACAACTCCCTCTTGGACAACCCTACAGGTTCTGTATGAACACAATTAAGTGTTATGCATTTCCTATTATTTGCAATGTTATCCATAATTTCATATGATCCACACAGTCTAATGTTTTTGTATAGTCCATAAAGTAGGTGAACTTTTTTCTGGTTTTCTCTCCTTTCAGCAATGAATCATCTGATATCAGCAATGAGATAATTTCATTCCACATCCTCTGATTTGACTTGAGTTTATGGCAATACCCCGTAGATGTACTGTTGCTGCTTTTCTTAAGTTATCTTCAGCATGATTTTACTTGTGTGGGACATTAATGATATTGATAATTACCAAGTTCTGTTATATCGCCTTTCTTTGGAATGGGTATAAATATGGATCTCTTCCAGTCAGTTGGCAAAGTAGCTGTCTTCAAATTTCCTGGCAAAGAGGAATCTGCTTTCAGAATTTCATCTGTACATTAGTACATCTCGATTGGTATTCATCAATTCCTGGAGCCTTGTATTTTTCCCAGTGCCCCCAGTGCAACTTGGACTTCTTCCTTCAGAATCATCAGTTCTTCATCATGTGCTACTTCCTGGAATGGTCGCTCGCACATTGACGGTTCTTTTTTGCACAGTAACTGTGCATTCTTCCTATCTTCTTTCAATGGTTTGTGCATAATTCAATATTTTGCCCAGGTTGCTATTTTTGTTAAATGCTGTCAAGTCTGTTTGAACTCATAGTGACTTTGTATAGGGGTACTGAAGCTATTAATCTTTACAGGAGCAGAAAGCTTCGTCTTTCTCAACTTAAAAAGTTCTTTCAGCTTGAGAAATGCCACGTATGTTCTTTGCAAATTTCATTATATTTCTTTACTGTCTTCTTAAGCTGTCCTTTGAAATCTTCTATTAACTCATTTATTTCATCAATTCTTCCATTTCTTTAGCTGTAATACATCCAAGAGTAAGCTTAAGAATCTCTTCTGTCATCCATTTTGGCCTTTTCTTTACTTCCTGTCTTTTAAATGATCTTTGCTTTCTTGGTGTTAATCCACAACTCATCCAGTCTTTGGTCATTAGTGTTGTGTATGAAATCTGTTCTTGAGATGGTCTCTAAATTCAAGTTCTCTGTAATCAGGGTAACTATAATAATTCCCATCTTACAATATTAGGTAGGAGAAACATGCAATACCCATAGTGTATTTAGATAAACACATAGCCCTTAGCCCTTTTTCAAAACACCCAAGTTTAAGTTTTCTCCACTCCTGGATTATCCTTTCATTTATATGTATATGGCCTTGCAACTCCAGCAGAGAAGATCCAGTAAGACCTGACTCCCTATTAGACATCTTGCTTATCTGACTTTTTGGCTACTGGTAATTCCATAACACTTTTTCTTCCCTCAGCTGCTGCACATCTTACATTTATTTTGGGCATTACAGATAACAACAACAACAAAAAAAAGTAACCAGTTAAGAACCAGGTTTCACTTCCCATGTCCTTTCACTGTATCCTACAAAGCCCCATACTTTCATGAGTCTGTATCCATTGCAATGAACCTCCTTCTGACACCAACTGCAGCAATAAAAGCTCAGAAAACGAAGCACCAACCATGCTTCCTACCACCCTCCCTATTCCACAGGGCTCAGTAATTCATTGTAATGGCTACACAGAACTCAAAGACAATGCTTACTGTTGTTAGGATGTCATTTATTGGGCCACTTGTGAGGATTTTTGTTGCCTTTACATTAAGAATTCTGTTTTCTTTGCAGTTAATACCGAATGCTGTGGTCTTTGATGTTCATCAGTAAGTATTTTAAGCCTTCTTTGCTTTCAGTAAGCAAAGTTGAATATCAGCATATCACAAGTTGTTAATGAGTCTTCTGCCAATCCTGATGTCACATTCTTCATATAATCCAGTTTCTCAGATTTTTTTTTGCTCAGCATTCAGATTGAATAACTCTGGTGAAAGACTACAACCCTGGTTCCCAAGGAACATAATTACGTGTTCTGGAATACTTATTCTTCACAATGCTGTCCATAGCTTGTCATGACCCACAAAGTCAAAACCCTTTGTATAGTCAATAAAGAGCAGGTATATATCTTTCTGGCATTCTCTGTTTTTAGCCAAGATCCATCTGAAGTCAGTAATGATATCTCTCATTCCATGTCCTTGGCTGAAATCAGTTTGAATCTCTGGTAGTTTACTGTTGCAGCCTTTTTTGAATTATCCTTAGCAAAATATTACTTCCATGTGGTATTAAGGATATTGCCCCCCATTATTTCCATATTCCATTGAGTCACCCCTCTTTGGAATGGGCACACAGATTTCTTCCAATCAGTTGGCCAAGTAGCTGTCTCCCTAATTTCTTGGCATAGATGAGTGATTGCCTCCAGTGCTGCATCAGTTTGTTGAAAGATTTCAAGTTTTCCATCAATTCTTGGAACCTTGCTGTTTGCCAGTGCCTTCAGCAATATTGGCTCTTGTTCATATGCTACCACTTGAAATGGTTGAACATTGACCTTTTATTTTTTCTTCCTCCTTTTCTTTTAGTTACTACTTCAATCTCAAAAAAGCTATTTATAATAAGTTCACAAAAATGAATTACTACATTATTGTAACTAAAACACCAGAAAATTTGTCAAAATAGCTCACTATCAAAACACTGACGACAAAGATGAAAACACATGATTCAAGCATTATTCTAATTGGGGAATAATGACAGTTCTAACCCAAGTACATTATTGTTGTTGTTAAAGCATTGCTGAGTAGGTTCTGACTTACAGCCACCCTACACACAGAACAAAACACTACCCTCTCCTGATGTTATTTTTCAGTCCATTTCTGAGGATTTTTGCTTTCATTGCATTAAGGCACAATCCATACTCCTGATTATTAACAAATATTTTCAGCTATTTCTCCTCAGTTTGAGTTGTGCCCCATAACAAATGAAGGTCCCAAAAGCTTTGCTCCATTCATTTAATTACAGTAAACTCTACTTTGAGTTATATTTTGAGTACCTTCTACTTGAGTGACTCATCTTCTGGCACTATATCTGACAAGGTTCTACTGTTACCCATAAAGTTTTCAGTAATCCATCTCTGCTTCTTCCTAGTGTGTCTTTGTCTGGAAGCTCCACTGAAACCTGTCCACCATGAGTGACCCTGCTATTTAAAATTTCCAGCATCATAGCAACATGCAAGTCACCACAATATGACAAACTGACAGACAAGTGGTAAGCACACTGTTTTTGCTTGTTAGTATACTTCTATATCTGGATTGAATTATGAGTGATATTTCTGTGTATGTCAATTTCCAGTTGCTGTTGGCTGTTGTTGATTCTCAGTCCAAAGAATTCCCTTTAGTACTTTTTGTAAAGTTGGCTTGGTTTTTACAAATTCCTTTAATATCTCTTTATCTGGAATTGTTGTAATTTTGCAGTCATATTTGATTCACAGTTTTGCTGGGTATATGATTCTTGGTTGGCAGTTTGTTTTACTTTCAGAGTTTTGTAAAGGTTTCCCTATTGCCTCTTGCCTGCATGGTCTCTGTTGAGAACTCTGAGCTTAATCTTACTGGTTTTCCTTTATAGGTAATATTTCATTTTACTCAAACTGTCTTCAGAATTCTTTCCTTGTCTTTTATTTTGGAAAGATTAATTATGAATGTCTTGGTAATTTTCTTTTAAGGTCTATCCTGTTTGGGATTCATTCAGCTTCTTGAATGCTTATCTTCTCACCTTTCATGATGTTAAGGAAATTTTCTTCCAGTAGCTCTTCAGCTATCTTTTCTGAGCTTTTATTTGTCTTTTCCTGTTCTGGAATTCCATTCACCCATAGGTTATTCCTCTTTATGTTGTTCTACATGAGTCTTTTACTTTCTTCAGATTTTTTTCATTCTTTTTTCGTATTTTCCTTCTAGCCTATTAGTATTGCGAGACTTATCTTCAAGCTCACTAATTCTGGCTTCCATTGATTCAAATCTACTCTTTTTCTCTTTCAGTGCAGTGTCCATTTCTGATATCTTATTATTCATCTTCTGGGTTTCTGTATGCAGGTTTTGTATTGTTTCCAATCCTTTAACTATTTTGTTTGATTGTTCCTGTAGCACTCTTCAGAATTCTTTCTTGTTTCCCTTGACCTTTCTGTCAATCATTTTTGTTTGTTTTTGTTGTTAAGTACCATCAAGTTAGTTTTGACCCATAGAAATTCTATATAGGGTTTCCTAAATATCATTCTCCTGAATTCTTTTTTGCAGTAGCTCTAGTGCCTTTCTTCCCTCAAAAGCATTTTCTAGCTCTGAATATTGGCCATTTGTTTGAGCTACTTTGTCTTGTTTCTTCATGTGAACAGGAATTTTCTGCTGCTTTTGAGGCATTGTGGTGTTGTTGCATTTGTATTAAGTTGATGAATGTATGTTGGTATATTCTTAGGCACTCACCAAATGCCTTTTGGTGGGTGTGATCAAGAGAAGTTTGTGCACTGTTCTCTGTTCATGCAGTTCAGTTCAGAGTGGATTTAGATAACATGTGTTGTTTTTGTTGATCTGGTGCATAACCCAATTGGTGGAGGTATGCCTGTGGTTGGCTGTAGGGTTACAGTTTCTGGCTCCTTTGTCTGTGCAAACCACAGGTAGGTTTCTGCAACACAAATATGTTTTCTTGTCTCTGGAGATGCTCACAAACACTCAAGATGGATACAGCAGATCCAGTTAGCTGCCACAACTCAGCTGTCACCTCCTCTCTTATCACATCTGCTCAACTGTTTCAGTAAGTACTCAATTCACTTCTCTATTGCTCATTTCATTATATTACTTCAATTTTTCTTCCTAAGCCATCCTTTGGCACTTTCTGTTCAGCTTTGCTATTTCTTCCATTCACTTTAGCATCTCTATGCTGGAGAGCAAGTTTCATAGTCTCTTTTGGCATCTACATTGTTCTTTTATGTCTTTCCTATCTTTTTAATGATCTTTTGATTTCTGCCTGTATGATGTTATTGATGCCATCCTTCAGCTTTTCTTGTCTTTGATCATTAGTGTCTAGCACATCAAATCTATTTTTGTGAAGGTCTCTAAATTCCAGTGGGATATCTTTAAGGTCATATTTTGGCTCCCTTGCATTTGTTTTAATTTTCTTCAATTTCAGTTTGAGCTTACATTTGACAAGTGGGTGGTTTTATTCATAGTTGGACTTGGCTTTGTGTTGGATGATGGTATTGAGCTTTTCCACCTTCTCTTCATCACACATGTAATTAATTTGATTCCTGTGTATTCCATTTGGTGTGGTCCATGTGTATAATAATCTTTTATGTTGTTTAAAAAGATATTTACAATGAATAAGTCATAAGTGTTCTTAAAAGTCTATCATGTGATCTCCAGCTTCATTTCTATCACTAAGGACATATTTTCCAACTACTCATCCTTCCTCTCTGTTTCCAATCTTTTCACTCCAATCACCAGTAAGTATCAATATATCCTGATTGTTTTTAGGCTTATAGATATTGTTCTACCCCAGGTAGTGTTGTACTACAAGATAGATCTTGAAATGTTCTTTCTGATGTTGAATGCCATGCCATTCCTCTTGAATTTGTCATTCCCAGAATAGTAAACATGATTTTCACATTTTAAATAGCCAATACCAGTCTATTTCAGCTCAATAATGCCTAACATATTGACTTTTATGTGTTCTATTTCATTTTTGATAACTTTTAATTTTCCTAGAATTGTACTTTGTACATTTCATGTTCCAGTTATTAATGATCCTTGCAGCTGTTGCTCCTCATTTGTTCACATTACAAATGAAGGTCCCAAAAGCTTTACCTCATGTCATCATGGTCAACTCTGCTTTGAGGAGGCAGCTCTACCCTAGTCATATTTTGAGTGCCTTCCTACCTGAGGAGCTCATCTTCTGGCACTGTAACTGACAAAGTTTCACTGCTATACATAGACTGTTCAGTGACTAACCATTCAGAAATAGTCTACCTTTCCTTAATCCTAATCTGTCTTAGTCTCCATTGAACTATTTCCTCCATGAGTAACTCTGCTGGTATTTAAAATACTGGTAACAAAGCTTCCAGCATCACGACTTCATGTAACTCATCACAACAAGCTGAAAGAAATGGTGGTTGATGTGTGTGTTTAATATTTTTTTTAGGCAATATCATTTGTTTTCTTCAGTTTGTGTGTTTTGTTTCTTTGTTATTGTTGTTTTTTAGTTATGTTTGAAAGTGTATTGATGCCAAGTTTTAGGGAGGCTGTTTTTTTCTTTCATGATGGTATTTCATGAAGGTATGATGGTCTCTATAAATTTGGGTTTTACATGCGAGTCTTTGATCCATATTGAGTTAGTTTTTGTATGTAATGTGAGGTATGGATACTATTTCACTATATTACAAATGGATATGCAGTACTAAAAGTACCATTTGTTACAAACAGTTTTTCTTCCCCATCTAATGGGCATTGGCCCTTTGTCAAATTTCAGCTGCCATTCTGGTTTTGGCAGGCAGAAGAGACATCCAGGTAGGAAAGACTTTGTGGGGGAGGGGTTGAAAACCCAAAGAAGCTCCACTTATGGAACACCACCAGAGCTCTGAATCTTGCATAAGATACAGGGCATCAGTTTCTCGCATGCACAAGTGAAAAAAATCACAATATAAAGGAAAATACTTTGAGTTAGGAAACGCTTGAGATAGGACTTCTTCTGCAGCCACCCACCCCAGCAGAGTTCAGAAGGTGGGGCTACAGCCAGACCAGCACAGGGAACCAGCACTAAAAGAGGTACAGTGACATTTACAAAAGGAGGTGCAGGGAATTCTACACATTTTTTCCTCCTCTTCCCTGTTGCACCTTCTTTGCCCAGCCCGGATGCCTTCAGGTGGGTGGGTGCACATACCCCCAAAAAATAAAATAACAAAAAAGTCCAATGCTGAGCCCATAGCTTTCCCATGACATAGAGAAAAGAGCTTGGTGGCTGTATATGACATCATCCTGTGGGTCCCAGCCCTAAAGTCACCTTGTGTGGAACCCTTTATTATACAGCAAGAAAAAACCTGGTCTGGCCTGGCAGACAAACCATATGAACAATCTATAAAACCCCAACATAAAAGAACGCAACTATCTCAAGAATTATGTTGTGCACACGCAAATACCTAACTGACCTTCAGAGACAAAAATAGTAGACAATCCTTCTCCCATTAACTTCTCAATATCTATCTGTGCACCTCTATGGTGGTGACTAGAGGAGGGTCTGAGCAAGTGGATACTCCCACCCACCACTGGAGGTTTCTATGGTGCACACACACTACCTTTGTAGCAAGGCAACTGGACAATTGGCCAGTTTTATTTGTTTCAAAGTGGTGGTTTTTGTCTCTGCTTTTATATTGCTTTTGCTTTTGGTCCTTTTGAACACACATTTTTCCTGGAGGTGGGAGATTTTTCTCCTTATGTTATCCAAGAAGAGACAGCAATCATAGCCATATAGCCAAACTACAAGCATACTCCATAATATTCCACCATTAAGAAAAGAGACAATAACAGCTACTAAGCATTACACATGAAAAGGGAAGCCTAGCTCATGATCATATCCACCAGAAGACACCCAATAAGCTTAATAGCACAACAACAAACATCAATTTAAGCATTTAAAAAATCCACATAAATACTGGAAATAACAAACAAAAGATCTCAAATGCAACAAAAGATCTCAAAACATGTCCAAAAAGAGAAAAGAGTAACTGAGACAAATGCACTGGAGACAGACAAGGGCTCCCCAGAAGAGGAAGAGCAGATTTTGGATTTGCCTGAGAAAGAATTCAGAAGAATGATATGGAAAAAAATTCAAATACTCTGAAAAGGGGTGGAGGAAAACAAGGAAGAAGTCAGGAAAGTACTACAAGAGCAATCAAACAAGATAGATACAGCACTGGAAACAATTCAAAACCTGCAAAAAGAGGTCCAGATGATTATAATAAAATATCAGAAATTGACAATACACTGAAATGAGAAAAGAGCAGAATAGAAAAGATGGAATCCAGAACTAGTGATCTGGAAGACAAATCTCTCAATACTGCTAAGATAGAAGAGCAAGCAGAAAAAAAGGATAAAAAAATCTGAATAGAGTCTAAGACTCACGCTGGATAACATGAAGGGGAACAACTTAAGTATTATTGGCACATTAACACAGCATCTCCAACTATTACAAACCGATCAACAGAGGGAACCTACAGTTACCAAAAGAAAATAAATAATAAAGATTAGAGCAGAAATAAATGAGATGGAAAACAGAAAAACTATAGGAAAAATCAACAGGACAAGAAGCTGGTTCTTTGAAAAGATTAATAAAATTGACAAACCTTTGGCAAATTTAACAAAAGAAAAGAGGGAGAAGGCACAAATAACTTTCATTAGAAACCACACGGGTGATGTCGCAATAGAACCATATGAAATCAAAGGGCTAATAACAGAATACTATGAAGATTTGTACTCCAACAAATTGAAAACATAGAAAAGGTGGATACATTTTAGAAAAACACTACCTACCAAAACTTACACAGAGTGAAGTAGAAAATCGGATCAGACCCATAACAAAAGAAGAAATTGATCAGGTCATCATAAAACTCCCAACCAAAAGAAGTCCAAGCCCAGATGGCTTCCCTGGTGAGCTCTACCAAAAATTCAGGGAAGAGATATTGCCAATATTACTTAAATTATTCCAAAATATAGAAGAGGGAGGAAAGCTTCCTAACACTTTTTATGAAGCAAGCATAACCTTCATACCATAACCAGGGAAGGACATCACTAAGAAAGAAAACTACAGACCAATATCCCTCATGAATATAGACGCAAAAATTCTCAAAAAAATCCAACAGCACATTAAAAAAATAATAATAATAATAACACATCATGACCAAGCAGGCTTCATAAAGGTGATGGTGCAAGGATGGTTCAATATTAGAAAAACAATCAATGTAATCCACCACATAAATAAGAAAAAAGGAAAAGAACCACATGATCATATGGATTGATGCAGAAAAGGCATTTGACAAAATCCATCATCCATTCCTGATAAAAACACTCAACAAAGTAGGAATTGAAGGGAAATTCCTCAACACAATCAAGAGCATATATACAAAACCAACAGCCTACATCACCGTCAATGGAGAGAAACTAAAAGTCTTCCCTCTGCGAACGGGAGCCAGACAAGAATGCCCTTTTCACCACTCCTTTTCAATATTGTTTTAGAAGTGTTAACTAGAGCTATACGGCAAGATAAGGAGCTCTGGTAGTGTAGTGGTTACGAATCAGGCTGCGAACTGCGAGGTCAACAGTTTGAAACTACCAGCTGCTCTGTGGGAGAAAGATGAGGCTATCTGCTCCCATAATGATTTACAGCCTCGGAAACCCTGTTCAGGGTCGCTGAGGGTCGGAACCGACTCGACGGCACTTAACAACAACAACATACAGCAAGATAGGGAAATTGAAAGTATCCAAATTGGCAAAGAAGAAATAAAACTCTATTTGGAGACGATATGATCGTATACATAGAAAACCCCAAAGACTCAGTAAAAAAGCTACTAGACATCATTGGAAAATTCAGCAAAGTGGCAAGGTACAAGATCAACATACAAAAATCAGTTGGATTCCTCTATAGCAACAATGACAGCACTGAAAAAGACATTAGGAAAGAAATACCATTTACAATAGCCACCCAAAGGAGGAAATATTTAGGAATAAACATAACCAGAGAAACAAAGGACTTATACAAAGAGAATTACAAAACACTACTACAAGAAAGGACTTATACAAAGAGAATTACAAAACACTACTACAAGTCCTTGAAGTTGTCAAGGACTTCATTCTTCTTGGATCAACTGTCAACACTCGCGGAAGTAGCAGTCAAGAGATCAGACGATGTATTGCACTGGGCAAATCTTCTGCACAGGAACTTTTTAAAGTATTGAAGAGCAGAGATGTCAGCTTGAGGACTAAGGTGCGCCTGACCCAGGCCATTGTGTTTTCAATAGCCTCATATGGGTGCGAAAGCTGGACAGTGAATAAAGAGGATCGTAGAAGAATTGATGCCTTTGAGTTGTGGTGTTGGAGGAGAATACTGAGGGTGCCATGGACTGCCAAAAGAACCAATGGATCTGTTTTGGAAGAAGTGCAGCCAGAGTGCTCCTTGGAGGCCAGGATGGCTAAGCTTCGTCTCTCCTACTTTGGACATGTAGTCCGGAGGAAACAATCGTTGGAGAAGGATGTCATGCTGGGTAGGGTGGAGGGTCAGAGAAAAAGAGGAAGACCTCCAATGAGATGGATCGGCCAGGTGGCATCATTGATGGACTCGGGGGTGGCAGCGGTGGTGAGGTTGGCCCAGGATCGAGCATTGTTTCGTTCTGCTGTGCATGGGGTCGCTATGAGTCGGTTCCGACTCGATGGCACCTGACAACAACAACAACAACAACTACAAGAAACAAAAAGAGAAGTGGAAGAACATACCATGTTCCTGGATAGGAAGACTCAACATCATGAAAATGTCAATACTACCTAAAGCTATTTACACATATAATGCCATCCCAATCCAGATTCTGACAACATTCCTCAAAGAGATGAAAAAGACAATTACAAACTTTATATGAAAAGGAAAGAGACCCAGGATAAGCAAAGTACTGCTCAAGAAGAGGAATAAGGTTGGAAGTCTCTCACTCCTGATTTCAAAATCTACTACATGGCTACAGTGGTCAGAACAGCCTGGTACTGGTGCAATGAAAGATACATTGATCAATGAGACAGAATCGAGAATCTAGAAATTAACCCATCCACATACAGCCAACTGATTTTTGACAAAGTGCCTAGATATGTTATATGGGGAGGAGATAGTCTCTTTAACATATGGTGCTGGAATAACTGGAAAGCAATATGCAAAAGATTGAAACAAGACCTTTACTTTTTCCTTATGACAGGGATGGGCAACTTAGACATTGGCTACCCAAAATGGGGTGGGGGTGGGGGCTACAAAGGCAAGAAGTGACTGGCTTATAAGCTCTCAAGTGGGAGCCTAGTTCCAGACAGGGCAGAGTAAGGTAGAATCACCACTGAAAGATTTCCAATTAGTTGGGACTGGGCTGGTGAAAGGAATGGAGATCAGACTCTTGTGGTACAATAGTGAATAATTGCCATCAGGACTGTGAGGGTAGGAAATATAGAGGTAGATGTTTTTTGACAAAAGGA
The DNA here is from genome assembly GCF_000296735.1 of Chrysochloris asiatica. Classification (NCBI taxonomy): domain Eukaryota; kingdom Metazoa; phylum Chordata; class Mammalia; order Afrosoricida; family Chrysochloridae; genus Chrysochloris; species Chrysochloris asiatica. The sequence continues at coordinate 3,228,378 of NW_006408574.1, read as the reverse complement.
AGAGAGTGATTGATTTTGCAGCCCAGGAGCGGAGGTCACTGGGACCATCAAGTGAGAAGAACAGAGAGCGGAACCTACCCCGAGAGGCAGTGACACCAAGGATGGAGACAGAGAAGATGACGTGGACAGATGGAGCAGCTGGGGACACTGAACTCAGGGAGGGAGAGGGGCTGTGTGCTGGCGGCCAGGGGGTGGGCCTGTGTGGTATACCGTTTGGTTGTTTGATGATGCAGGAGGGGATTGTAATCATTGCAATGAAATGAAATGCAGTGGAAAAAAAACCCAGTACATGTTCTTTTACCTAGCACTTCTAATTGTAGACATTTATTTTAGAAAAGACACTGAACAAGTTGGTAAAGAGGTTAGTATGTTTACCCGTGTTTCTTGTAGCAATCTCTTTCTCTATATATATAAAAATAGAAAGAGAGAGAGATTGTGTTGTTAAGTGCTTTCCAGTGCAGACTGATCATTCTCCTACAGAGCACCTGGTGGACTCAAACGCAGTCCAGTGCATATTGTACAGAGCCACTGAGCTCCCTAGCACCGTAACAAGATTAATGTCTTACAATAGGGGATCAGTGAAATAAATTACCAAGCATTCTCTGGTTGAATAAATATGTATTCATAAAAGAAAAAAATAAAAAGCCATTTGTGAGTAATACCTAAAAAAATAAAATAAAATAAAATCAGCTGACCATAGGTGGATTGATTTACTTCTGAGATCTAAATTCTGTTCCATTGATATAAGTATTTGTCAGGACTTTGTAGAAGTCTTTAAGATGAGAAAGTGTTAGGCATCCTACTTTGTTCTTATTTAGTAGTGCTTTGTTTGTGTGGAGTATTTTTCACTTACATCTATAGTTGGTGCTTAGTTTTTCCATCTCTTTAAAGAATGATGTGGGAACCTGAACGAGATTACATTGTATCTGAAATCTAAACAATTAAAGGTTACTTTAATTGTTTTTGTTGTTAGGTGCCATTCAGTCAGTTCTGACTCACAGTGACCCTATGCACAATAGAATGAAACACTGCCTAGTTCTGTGTCATCCTCACAGTTGTTACTTGAGCCCATTGCTGCTGCCACTGTGCCAGTTCATCTCATTGGGAGGTCATCTCTTTTTTGCTGACTCTCAATTTGATCAAGTATGGTGTCTTTCTCCAGGGACTTGTCCCTCCTGATAACATGTCCTAAGTATGAGAGACAAAGTGTTGCTGTCCTGACTACTAAGGAGCATTCTGGCTGTACTTCTTTCAACATAAATCACTTTAATAGTATTGACATTTTCACAATGTTGTGACTTCCTATCCATGAACATGGTATATTCATCCATTTCTGTAGGTCTCTTTTGCTTTCTTGTAGTTGCATTTTATAGTTTTCTTTGTATATCTGGTTAGATTTATTCTTAAGTACTTTATATTTTGGGTGGCTATGGTATTCTGTCAGTTTCAATCACAAGGTCAGCAGTTTAAGCTCACCAGCCACTCCTCAGAAACCTTACACAGGGTCACTATGAGTTGGCACCAACTCAACGGCACTTGACAACATCAACATGGTAAATTATATCGTTTTCCTCATTTCCTTTTCAGAATTTTTTTGTTGTTGTTAATGTAGAGGAATTCCACTGACTTTTATACATTGGTCTTGTGCCCTGCTACTTTGCTGAATCCTTCTATTCCAGTAACTTCCTTAAGAGTCTTTGAATTTTCTATGTGTAGGAAAAAGAGACAGAGAATGCTTTACTTCTTCTTTGTCCATTTGGATTCCTTTTACTTTCTCTCTTGCCTTATTGTTCTGGCTAGTACTTCTAACACAATATTGAATAGGGGTGCTGATACAGGGCTTCTTTTCTGGTTCTCATTTACAAGGGGAATGTTTTCAGTCTCTGTTGAGAATAATGTGGGCTGTTAATTTTTGCATATGCCCTTGATTATGTTGAGGAATTCCCTCATATTTCAATTTCACTGAGAGTTTTTATTAGGAAAGAAGATGTGGACAAGCCGCAAAGTTTAGGCAGGCTCATCCCATAATCAAGGTGCCAGGTGTCCCAGTCCACATGTCCAATACAACAAAGTTAATGGACTGAGTCTGCTGTCATGCCTCTTATAGGCCAAAACCACTGCACCACAATCCAAGGTCTCTCTATGCAGCCAACCAATTCTTTACTATTGTACATGCTTCCCAGGTCACTGGCCACCTTCCATTCTCTCCTATTTGTGTACATCTGTAATTGGAAGCCCAAACTGCATATATTTACCCAGGAAACACTCAGAACACGCAAGAACTCCACTCTGCATTGGGCATTTGGAAACCCAAGCTACACATATTGACATAGTAAACACTCAATACAAAGAAAAACTCTCCTTCTTTCATTGAGCAATTGTAAGCCCAAACTACATATATTGACAAAGGAAACACACAAGAATGCACCTCTTTGTTCCTATGCTTATAACCATTTTGCATCCCACAGTGGTAGATTCTAAACTTCCACCATGTGAAATCAATACCAAGACTGACAATGACTGTAAAAAGTTGGGATTGGACCAAGGAAGAGCCCTCTGTAGGGTGGAACTGTCTTCAGGAAGTCCTTCTTCCTTCCCTCCATGGTCCACAGTATTGTCTTTCCATCACTGGACAGGGCAAATGAAGAGGAGCACAGCCTTCCTTCAGGTCACAGATGAGAGAGTGAAGTGAAGTGGGCCTTCCAGGTCCTGATGCTGAGACAAGAAGTCTGTGCTCCAGCAGGGACATGAGATCCAGGTCAGGGGCCAGGGGTCGCTGGGAAAGGGCAATGGGGCCTGTGACGCTGGCAGCAGGAACAGGCTGTAAGGTTATCTTCTCTCGGCGTCACTTGCCAAGTGGAAATGGCTGTCACTTAGGAAGTGAGGAAACACTCCAGATGGGGCTGGACTCCCTGCCCTATAAGAGCAAACAGCCTCTTCTGGGGCAGAGACCCAGGAGATGGAGCTGGGCCTGGATGCTGCAGTCATGGGACGCACGACCTTGCTTATCACCCTGCTATGTGCTGCTGCTACAATCTCCCAGGCATCAGAATCCTGTCCAGGTGAGTGGGCATCAGGGCCTCCTGGAGCATACTGGGCTCTCCATTGTTCTGAATTTTCTGTGTACCAGGAGTCCCTGGGAGTGTGCTAATGGTGAACACACTCAGAGGCTAACTGAAAGGTTGGAGGTTCAAGTCTACCTGAGGCAGTTTGGGAGAAAGGTCTAGTAATCTGCTTCTGTAAAATCACCGTTGGAGACCTTATGGAGTGCAGTCCTGCTCTGACGCACGTGGGGCTGCCCAGAGGTGGGGTCCTCTCTGTGGTATGTGGTTTGGAGTTTTGATTCCATATACCCTAGGCATGCACTGAGCCTTTGCAGTGTTATTTGGGGTTAGCCTCATTTTATGTGAACAAACACCAAACCCCAAATGCAAACCCTCCGTCATCAAACCAATTCCAGCTCCTAGTGACCGTGTAGGGCACACTACAACTGCCCCATAAATTAGAGGACTGGATCCTCCTTCAGTCTCCACCTGTCCCTGTCCAGCCTGTTGGACACGGATAACCAGTGTCCCTGGGGAGCAGAGACTCAGCTCCACTGAAACTGTGATGCTGGTGGCCATCTTGGCTGCTGTGCAGGCCACAGCCCCTGGTGGACACATTCCCTCCTTGGAAGGCCTGTCTAATAGCTGGGTAGAGCCTTTAGGGTCAGGACACCCACACTGATGGTCCCTTGTGTCTTCCTGCAGAGGTGAAGGTCGTGGGACTGGAGGGCTCTGACAAGCTCAGCATTCTTCGAGGATGCCCGGGGGTACCCGGAGCCCAAGGGCCCAAGGGAGAGGCAGGTGTCAAAGGAGAGAGAGGTATGTGCTTGGTTGGACCAGGTGGGTGTCTATGTAGGGTGAGGGGTCACTGACCTGCTCTTCCTAAATTAGATCCCAAGGTGGGCCACTCCCGAGGGTGGCTCTCAGATCGAGCTTTTGTCCTCATTCTGTGCCATGCCAGCAGCCAATGGGCAGGGACCAGCTGAGACTTCATTGTTCATGAACTGTCAGTGGGACGTGTTTGATCAGAAAAAAGGGCTTTCAATCTTGACCCAGTACCGACTCTGTGGGCTCACTGGCTGGACTTCCTCCTCCCTGTACCTCTGTTCTTCTGTGTTCTCACCTGAGCCCTGGGTGTCCTGCTGCTGCTGTAACAGGAATGACCCATGAGGTGGCTTTAAAAAGCAAATTTCCCTGGTCTCACAGCTCAGAAAGCTACAAGTCTGGGTCCTGAACTCCCACTTCCAGACTCCGAAGCTGCTGGCTCTGAAGGAAGGTCCTTGTCTCTCCAGCTTCAGTCATTGTGTTTCTTTGTGATCATGTGGCTTGTGTCTTCTTTTATGTGTGCTTATGTCTCTAGTCTGCCTCTGTTATATCTCAAAAGTGATTGGCTTAAAACACATTTACAGCTAATTGGCCTCATTAACCTAACAAAGAAACCCTAATCCCAGATGGAATTACATTCACAGATATAGAGGTTAGGATTCCAACACACAAATTTGGGGATAAAATTCAATCCATAATGGTGTATCTCCTCCCCAAATGGTATAACACTGGTGGAATGACCTCAAGGGTCCCTTTGCTGTTCAACACCCACAAGGATGCTGTGTAGTAGCACCCTTGAACCAGAATTCAGCTTGTCTTCTCATAGCACCCTCTACACCCAGAGCCCCAGCTTCACCCTGCGACTAGGGGGTGTGGGCTCCAGGGAGGTTTCCATTTTCTGTACCCCCAACCCTTCACTCCAGGCAGGATTCCTGGTATGGTGCTGTAGGATAAGCACTGGACTGCTAACTGAAAAGTTGGCAGTACAAACCCACCAGCTGTTCCTCAGACACCTACACAGTGTCTATGAATCAGAACCAACTGGACAGCACTTAACAACAACAAGCCCCTCACTGGCCATTGTCTGGAGCTCCTGGAGATGGAGTCCTGGGCTCATGACCCCTGTTTCTCCAAGGTCAGACATGGGTGTCAAGAGGACTAGGAATCAAAATTCCGAGGTGGACTCTGAGATTACAGGTTTTAGGGGTTCTGCTCCATGACATGTGTCTGGAATTTGCAGGAGAACGCGGTCTCCCCGGAAGCCCTGGGAAGGCAGGACCACCTGGCCTTAAAGGTAAAACTGTGACAAAAGAAAAAGGTTTTGGGGAAAACCAGGGTCTTGAGAGGGGACTAGGGGCTGTGTCATTGTTGCTTCTGAAAAGCTCACTCCCCCACCTGCCCATACAACTCTCTGCCCTACCTGGTCCATAGTCTGGGCCAGTGACACTGACATACCTGACCACAGTCTCACAGTGGTCTCTGGAGAAGCCCTGGATTTCCTGCCCAGATCACCCTGTGTGCCCCCCAACCCCCCGCCAACTCATTCCATTCATGGAAGGGGTCTATTCTGGTCTTCCTTGTCCAGATCAGCCTGTGGGCCACCCCCAACTCACTCTATTCATGGAAGGGGTCTATTCTGGTCTTCCTTGTTCAGATCAGCCTGTAGGCTGCCCCCACCTCACTTCCATCCTTGGGAGGGGTCTACCCTGGGCTAACCCAGTCTCTTTCCCTAGGAGACCAAGGAGAGAAGGGGGCTCCTGGAGAGAAAGGTGAGTCATCCTGAGGGGGCACTGAGCTGACTGTATCTACACAAAAGACTCTCTGGCCTCAGCCATGTCTGGACTCTGGAGTGGGACAAAGACAAGACTTCCCCTCTGACTTGGACACAGTCTTGGGGTCAGGACAGTGGCTGAGTGACCACCTTCCCCAGTCCATCCCTGCCACACCTCACTAGGTCTTCCTCAGACCCCTGAGCACCAAGTCCTGCCCTGTCCCTCCAGGTGTCTGATCCTCCAACTAAAGCTGGAGTCATGCCAAAGTGTGAAGATCAGGAGAGTCAGTGTGATGTCCTCGCCACCACCCACCACAGAAGAGAGGGGTTATGTCATCTAGATAGATGAATATTTATTTATACTTACATATTTACTATATATAAATATAAATAAATATTCATCTATCTAGATGACATAACCCCTCGACTCGACGGCACTTAACAACAACAACAACAACATAGTAAATATGGAGTCCTGGGGTCATGCCATAGGATCATCACTGGACTGCTAACTGAAAGATCAGCAGTTCAAACCCATCAGCTGCTCCTCGGAATCATATCAAGGTCACTATGCGTTGGAACTGAATTCTCGAAACTTAACAACAATGTCATATATGTGCATATGTATCATTTCTATTACCCACTGCCTCAAGTTGATTCTGACTTATAGTGACTCGGTAGGGCAAGGTCCTTTTGGTTTCCATGAAGGCAGATCTTGGTGGGAGCAGACTGCCTCTTCTTTACCCCATGAGTGACTGATCAGTTCAGCCTGCTGGCTTTGTGGTTAGCAGTCCAGTGCTTACTGGATGCCTGGGGCTCCTTGTGCATGACAATGGATAATACACTTGAGGCCACAAGTTCACAGGGATAGAGTTGTCTTTTCTGGAGGCAGAGACCCCTCCATTCTGGATACCCACTCCTTGTCTGAGTCTAGGGGTGTTGGAAGGGCTTGCTTTGTCCACATGTGATGTGATGTCCTTTTACCTCCCTGCCCATCACAGGAGAACCTGGGACACTTCAGGATTGTAGTACAGGTGGGTGATGGGCCATACCCCCACCTCAGCCCCCCCTGTGGTACGTCACTGGCCCCTTCCATGGCTACAGAGCCTGTGCAATCTGCAGCCCTGGACTTCAGTACATTCTCCCTTCCACATTTGCTGATTTCATATAACAGTCCTAGAGGGGCTATGGTCAAAAGTTAGACTGCACCCAGGAAAAGCAGGGGTGTGAAGACCAATGTGGTCTAGGATTGGGGAGAGCCAAGGGAGCTGGGTTCTTCCAATCAGAGTTAGGGTCCTTATGAGTCTATCTCTGTCTTAGTCCCTGCCTCCCCTGCCCATCCAGATGACCCCATCCTGCCCCACCCTCCTGGACCCAGGGCATGACTTCCTGCCCAGCACACATATCCTCCTTCCCATTTCCCCCAGGGCCTCGGAACTGTATGGAGCTACTCACCCAAGGACACATCCTGAGCGGCTGGCACACCATCTTCCTTCCTGACTGTCAGCCCCTGACAGTGCTGTGTGACATGCACACTGAGGGAGGGGGCTGGATCGTGAGTGCAGGGCATGGGGGACAGCACTACATGAGCACCCCCATGCTGTCCTGTGACCTTGCTGGTGGTCTTTTTCCCTCTTGGGCTTGTTTTCCCTGTCATCACAAAGCACAGAGCCCTCCTTTCTCTGAGGGAGGGAGAATCAGGAGAGGTGGGGGAAACATGATCCTGTGAGGAAAAGAGGTCAGAGCCCTCCCCTCTCCTGCTGTGTGACTGTGCCCTGACAACCCCCTCTCTGAGCCCCATCTCTGCAAGGGTCAGCTGGGTCTCCCACCTGAACATCTTGGGTTGTGATGAGGCCCACATGGGTGCTGCTGGCTTATGACACGGTGACTCTGTGTTGCTGCTGCACAGAGTCTGGGTCACACCTTGCACTGTGGGCCACCTTCTCCCCAAGTCCCTCTGCCCCCAGGTCTTCCAGCGCAGGATCGACGGCTCTGTGGATTTCTATCGGGATTGGGCCGAGTACAAGAATGGCTTCGGCAGTCAGCTGGGAGAGTTCTGGCTGGGGAATGACAACATCCACACCCTGACAACCCAGGGTAAGGCCCTGCTACCCGAGCTGGACCATAGATGCTGGGACTTTGAGACATCCATGTCTTCACTGAGATGTGCTGGGCATGTGGCCCTACTGGGGGCTCTTAGAGCATGGGTCCAGGAATGTGGGGTTACATGGAAACAAGAGTAGGGAGGGGCATTGAGGGAAACCACCCTCAGGTCCACCACCCATGATCACCCGGAGGTCTTCCTTCACTTAGGATCTTAGGTCCCCGGAGGTCCTCCTTCACTTCTTCGGTGTCAGTGCTTGTGGCAGACCCCACCCAGATTAGTCCCCCTGACTCCACGCCACAGAGTCAGCTTCCCATCTGCCCTGAGTAAATTTTAGTCTGCTCCTTTCTCCATTCTGTGGCCCCAGGAAACCTCAAGGGCATCCCCTCATGTGTCTCAAATCTTCCAAGAGAAGGGAAAGTTAAAACACAAGCTCTCACACCACATATTAGTGTCCTAACAACCACTTCCAGTACAATTCACATTTTAAAGTAGAGCGATGTGTCCTTTCATCCACTGACCACAGCAGTGGAATTCAGGTCTGGACTCGGGATGGGGAAGATGTTTGAAATACGGACCATCCCTGAGGTTCTCAGAGCCACACGGCATTTGTTAAAGGTCCCACTTGAACTTTCCCTGGATGCCACTTCCAGACATCCCTCAAGAACTCACCCTAATCACTCATCCCTATTTCTGGTGACAGAAAGATCTTCAGCTGAGACTTTATCATGTTTTTTCCACAGGCACTAGTGAGCTCCGTGTGGACCTGGTGGACTTCCAGGGCAATCACCAATTTGCCAAGTACAGCTCATTCAAGATTGCAAATGAGTCACAGAAATACAAGCTGGCCGTGGGGGCCTTCGAAGGGGGCAGTGCAGGTGAGTCTGCATCATATTGAGGGTGCAGGTGGTGAACAGGGCCTACTATCCTGGATCTGCCCCTCCTGGGGTGATTCTTATTCCTGGAGCCTCACCTCCTGAGTCCTCGTTCCTCCATGAACACACACAGTCACACCTGGGTCTCTAGGGAAGGATCACATGACATGACCCACAAGCTCTGTCTGCTGCAGGATGACCAATCACTGACCATATCCCAACACTCGGAAGGGGTTGTCATCACACACAGGTCCACAGCGCCCTCCTTCCCAAGCTGAGTTCCTGGAGTGTCAGCATCACTCCTGAGAGCCTGAGACTTTGCATGTTCCTTCCATCCACATGGGCTCCTTGTACCTCCTGGGTGGTTCTGGGTTAAGATTGCTTGATGCAGGAGTCAGAGATGAGCCCGAGAAAATAGGATGGTGTCCTGGATGGAAGTCATTCCCAAATTACAGAGAATAGACCTTGGGAACAAGGGGAGGGGTCACATGACAAATCCCAGAGGGAACCTGCCGGAGGAGGGTGGCCTTTAAGGGCAGAAGCTCTGCTCAGAGACACTAGCTCTTGGCTGTGTTTGGCTTGAGATACTGGGAAGATGGTGGGGTGTAAGATGAGAGGAAATTGTTTTCAAAATCCTGTGAAAGGAAAATGGCACACTTCAGGGCAATGACAGACTCAACCAGGAGAGTCAGGACACAGGAGAAGCCCAAGGCAGAGGGATGATGGGAGGATAGGGGCTCTCTAAGGAGACAACAGTGTTTGGGGTCATGGTGGAGCCAGGAGGAAGCAGTGTTGGTTGGAGGAAGGAGGTCGTGTCATGTGGGGGAGCAATCCTAGTTCTGGGTCTGGGTCTGTGTCCTCCAGGCCTGGGCTGAGTCTGGACCTCCTTGGGGTCAGTATCCATGTCTGTGGAGGGATAATGGTACAAGTAGAAGCAGGAGCCAAGGCCAGGTGAGGATGGTAGGGCCTTTTCTACCTGATGATAGAGCCTTTTCTAGTGCTAATTACACCTACTTTTCTCCCGGACAGGTGATTCTCTGTCATCCCATAACCACAGTTTTTTTACCACCAAAGACCAAGACAATGACCTGTATGCTGGTAATTGTGCCCAGATTTTCAAAGGAGCCTGGTGGTACCACAAGTGTCATGTGTCAAACCTGAATGGTCACTACTTTGGGGGGAACCATGAAAGCTATGCTGATGGAATCAACTGGAAATCGGGCAAAGGGCACAATTACAGCTACAAGATGTCTGAGATGAAGCTGCGGCCCACCTAGCTGTGGATGAGTGTGCCTCATCTTTTACCATCAGGGTCCTGACATCCACAGCTTTGGGGTGTGTGGATGGGAGCATGTCCCCAAGACCTCACAAGGCAGGAATCCTTAGTGTCTTGACGATTTCCCCTGTGTCTTCAGTGACTTACAGCTGTGTGCCACGTACCCCCCTCCTCCTCTTCTCTCCACCAGCCATGGTGAGATGCCTGTGTCCCCTGACCCCTGCCAGAAATCAGCATTCAATAAAGATACTTCCAGCTTCTCAGGCAAATACGGGTCCCATGTTCATCAGTGTTTTTAGATCACTCGATTCTTTAACTTCCAGGACTTCCTAGTGACCTGGATCAGCAGGTGGAATCAGAACACCCCTTTGTTAGATAAATTTCACATATACCAAGACAGGGATCAACACCCTAGTTTCTTGTAGTAGTGCTTTGTAGTTTTCTTTGTATAAGCCTTTTGTTTCTCTGGTTACATTTATTCCTAGATATTTCATCCTTTGGGTGGCTATTGTAAATGGTATTGCTTTCCTAATGTCCTTTTCAGCACTATTGTTTTTGGTATAGAGGAATCCAACTGATTTTTGTATGTTGATCTTATATCCTGCCACTTTGCTGAATCTTCCAATGAGGTCTACTAGCTTTTTTACT
>NW_006408574.1:3213372-3215265 GCF_000296735.1 Chrysochloris asiatica | reverse complement strand
TCTGTTCCTATGTGTTTATCTTCTTTTACATTGTCATTGTTTTTATCATAGACTGACTTCCCAGATTCTCTGAGTTTGTTCTTATAATTTTGTTCTGTTCTCAAACTTTTCCTTCTGTTGATTTAGTTCTGGGAGGTGCTGCCACGTTTGCCAATCTCTGGTTGTTGTCTGCTCTTGTTGGTTCTCAATCCACAGAACTCCCTTGAGGATGTTTTGTAGTGCAGAGTTGGCTTTGGCAAAATCCCTTAGATTCTGTTTACCCGGAAATGTTTTTATTACGCTGTCATATTTGATTGATAGCTTTGCTGGATAAAGGATTCTTGGTTGGCAGTATTTTTCTTTCAGGGTTTAATATATATCTCCCCATTGCCTTCTTGCTTACATGGTTTCTGCTGAGAGACCCAAGCTTAATCTGACTTGCTTGCCTTTGTATGTAACACTTCTGTTTTCCCTAACTGCTTGCAGGAATGTCTCCTTATCTTTGATTTTGGAGAGCTTGATTATGATATGTCTCAGTGATTTTCTTTTGGAGTCTATCCTTCCTGGGGTTTGTTGAGATTCTTGAATGTTTATCTTTTCACTTTTCTTTTGGTGTTAGAGAAATTTTCTTTCAGCAGTTCTTCAACTATTTCCTCTGTGGATTGTGTGATTTTTCTTGTTCTGGAATGCCAATAATTCTTAAATTATTCCTTTTTATATTCTCCAACATGAATCTTAGATCCTCTTCAGATTTTTAAATCTTTTTTTCTGTTTGCTCTTCTATCTTAGTGATATTGAGAGATTTGTCTTCCAGCTCACTAGTTCTGCCTTCCATCTCTTCTATTCTACTCCTTTGCCCTTTCAGTGTATTGTCTATTTCTGATATTCTATTATTGAGCATTTGGACCTCTATCTGTAGGTTTTGAATTGTTTCCAATGCTGTATCTATCTTATTTGATTGTTTCTGTAGCACTTTCTTGACTTCTTCCTCATTTTTCTCAACTCCATTTTAAAGTGTTTTGAAACATTTTATAATCATTTTTCTGAATTTCTTCTCAGCCATTTCCAAGGCCTGTCCTCCTTCCAGAATGTAGTTCAGGTCTACCTCTAGGTCATTTGTCTCAGACATTTTATCTTGTTTCTGGAAATGTGCTGGGTATGGGCATCTTCTTGGATATGTTTAGTGTTTATCTGTAGCCTTAATACTTAATTGAGTGTGTGTTTTGGTGTTTTTTATGCTTTCTGATTGCCTCTAGGTAGATGTGATCAGGATGTGGGCTTCCTTTTCCCCTCTTCTTATTGTTTAAATCAGGGTAACTCTCACAGGTGTTGTCTGTTTCCCTGGTATATGGCAGTTGGTATTGGTTCTTGCCTGGATTTGGGTGTTTTATAGAGTGTGATTGTAGCTTGACTATATGGCAGTAGTTGCTGTCTCTTCTTGGGTAATGTAGAGAGCAAAAGAGTCCCCCAAAGGTAGAAGGGGGAGCATAAAACAACAAAACAATAACAGCAAAAAACAAAACAAAACCCACCAAAACAACAACAAAAGTAGACTGGATACTGTAGTCTATACTCGCAGAAAAGGGAGAGGAAGAAGAGAAGGGAAAAAAAAAATCTGTAGCCTAATATGAGTATGACTTTAATGTCCTCTTTCAGCTTCTTGCCTTCAAAGCTGCCTGAGACATTTCAAGTGCCACTGTTGGTTGTTATGCTATACCTCTGGATTTAATTTAATTTTCATCCTGTTTAGTTTTTAGACTCTCTTTTCCTTTCCACACCCCTTGTTCTGGCCATTTCAATATTGTTGTTGTTGTTGATAAGTGCCGTTGAGTCGGGTCCGACCCATAGCGACCCTGTACAGGGTTTCCGAGGGTGTAAATCTTTACGGGAGTAGAAAGCCTCATCTTTCTCCCG
>NW_006408574.1:3211123-3213187 GCF_000296735.1 Chrysochloris asiatica | reverse complement strand
AAGCAAAACCGACAAAGTATATTGTCTACCTTTGCTCCAATGTTCCTGTGGCATTTTTCCATGGTGTGTCTGTGCCTCCCTTTGTTCTTGCCATTTGGTCTCACCCAGATTGTTGGCTTTTGGCTGCCAAGCCCCACAGATTCAAAAGTACACAATTTCTTACTTCTGCTACAAGTTCCACTAGCTATAAGCCTTCCAACTTTTTAAATATCCCTACCTATGTGGTTCCAATTTTTGGAGCTCTGTCCTGAATCTGCTTTGCCTGGTATTCTGTGGTATTGCTGATGGTGAACCTCACTGCACCTTCACCCTAGCTGCCATCAAGCCCCGCCTCCAGGAATCAACACACTGGGGCCAGAGGCATCTGTCTGTACCAATAAAGTTTTATTAAAACTACACCATGCCAATTTTCCATGTTGTCTGTGACAGCTTTCACATTTCAGGCCCTGGTAGGCAGGCTGTGACAAGGATCAGAGGACCCACAAGTACTGATACATTACTCTCCAGTCCTTACAGTGATCACTGATCTTGTGTTAAGTGAGGAGCCAGTACCTGGCTCAGGTCCCATAGCCCACTGCATAACTCCAGATCAACCCTGCTCACCTGCCTCTGTCTCCTGTGTGCCTGTGTGTCTCTGGCTGGGTTATTTAGAGAAGTAAGGCTAGTGAAGCTAAACATGTATGTATACATTGCTGTTAGGTGTCACTTTTTTACCTGTTCAGTTTTACCTCCTCATTTCTACCATTTGATCTAGCAATTCAGTGCTAGAGAACAAGTTTCAGGGTTTCTTCTGACATCCATTTTGGTCTCTTTCTTTTTTCTTGCCTCCTTAATGATGTTTTGCTTTTTTCCTTTATATGTTCCTGATGTCATCCCACAACTCTTCTGGTCTTTAATTATTACTGTCTATTGCATCAAATTTGATACTGAGATAACCTCTAAATTCAGGTGGGATATGTTCAAGGTCATATTTAAGCTCTTGCTGACTTGTTTTCATTTTCTTCAGCTTCAACTTGAACTTGCAATGTATGTATACACAGAGGATTATATCAAGGAAATGACTCATGCAGTTGTAGAGGTAGACAAGTTTCAAGTCTGTGAGTCAGACATCAGACTGAAAGTTTCTTCTGATTCACATGGAAATAAAGGTTGACATTGGCAGGCCAGACATCACACTAAAGTGGGGAATGAATTCAAGGTAAAAAAAACTAAGATGGTAGGCTGCTGATTACTCCCAGGATCAGTAGGCAATATACTGCAGGTCACTGGTTCAAATCCAAAGAGCTGGAGATCACAGGCAGAGCCAAATACAGGATGAAGACTCAGCAAGAAACAAGCTAGTCTTTCCCAAGTGTCCAATATATTGGAATCAAGCCACACCTCCGAGGAAACCTCCTTTCACTTGATTGACTGTTCATAGCAGGTTTCATCATGGAAGAAATTACATTATATTTGATGTCATTATGGGGAATTACTAAGCTATCACTCTGAGAATCATGGCCCAGTTAAGTTGATGCAAAACTTCAATTATCTCACCATGTGAGTCATTTGGGACATCCTCACACTTCAAACAAGGGGTGATTTTGTGCCTGGGAATTCCTCATGAAAAATAAAATGAAAACAAAGTAGGTTTGTGGTATACACATTTGAGAACTCTAGGTGAGGGAGAAAGTTTTCCATGGAAACCATGTATGAAATGAACTGACAGAATAGTTGCAACAATGAACTCGAGTTTAGCTAGAAACAGAAGATGGCTCAGGCCTGAGTAATGTTTTATTTTGTTATAATAAGGTCGCCATAAGCCAGAGCCAATCTGACAGCAACCAGAACAGAATAAAGCTTTTCCTTAAGTATGGCTGAAACACTGACCCTGGAAAAGCTGATGATGTCCTAAGGGCTGAGGAAGACACCTGCTTTTCTGCCAGTCAGAACAGCTCTGCTGAAGTAAGCTACCATTAGCATATCAACTGTATCACAAGCTTAGACAATGGAAAAGCTCCGTATCATCAGTGAAAACAAGGCCAGGGACAGACTGTGGAACAGACCATCAATTACTCATATGCA
>NW_006408574.1:3209039-3209758 GCF_000296735.1 Chrysochloris asiatica | reverse complement strand
GAAAACAAAAATCCTCACCACTGGACCAATAAACAACATTCTTATCAATGGAGAAAAGATTGAAGTTGTCAAGAAGTTCATTCTTCTTGGATCAATTATCAACACTCATGGTAACATCAGTCAAGAAATCAAATGACATATTGCATTAGGAAAATCTGCTGCACGAGACCTTTTTAAAGTGTTGAAGAGCAAAGATGTCAGCTTGAGGACTAAGGTGTGCCTTACCCAAGCCATGGTATTTTTAAAAACCTCATATGCATGCAAAAGCTGGGCAGTGAATAAGGAAGACCGTAGAAGAATTGATGCATTTGAGTTACGGTGTTGGAGGAGATTATTGAAAGTGCCATGAGCTTCCAATAGATCCGTTTTGGAAGAAGTGCAGTCAGAGTGCTTCTTGGAGGCCAAGATGGCCATACTTCATATCTCATACTTCAGACATGTTGTTGGGAGGGACCAGTCGCTGGAGAAGGATATCATGTTTGGTAAGGTGGAAAGACAGAGAAAAAGAGGAAGACCCCCAATGAAATCAATTGGCCAAGTGGCAGCATCGATGAACTCAAGCATGACAACTGTAGTGAGGTTGGCCCACGATCGGGCAGTGTTTCATTTTGCTGTGCATAAGGTCTCTGTGAGTCGGTACTGACTTGATGGCACCTAACAACAACAACAACATTTTATCCTGTAATCTACCTGACCTTCTCACCATCTGGATCTCTGTT
>NW_006408574.1:3196623-3205324 GCF_000296735.1 Chrysochloris asiatica | reverse complement strand
TGGTGTTGAAGGAGAATATGAAAAGTATCATGGACTGCTAAAAGAACAAACACATCTGTGTTGGAAGAAATACAGGCAGAATGCTCCTTAGAAGCCAGGATGGCCAGACTTTGTATCTCCCACTTCAGACATATTTTCAGGAGGGACCAGTTCCTGGAGAAGGACATCATGACTGATAAAGAAGAAGGTCAGTATAAAAAGAGGAAGAGCCCCAAGGAGATGATTTGGCACAGTGGCATCAGCAATGGGGCCAAGAGTGACAATGATTGTGAGGTTGGCACAGGACTCAGCAGTGTTTTCTGTGTTGGTAAAGACTTCTCTGCACCTATCAACAACAACAACAATAGTTTTGTGTTTATGCCCTTAATTTCTTGAGGAATTTCCCTCATTTCCCAATTTTGCTGAGTGTTCTTATTAGGAAACTAAGTGAG
The DNA here is from genome assembly GCF_000296735.1 of Chrysochloris asiatica. Lineage (NCBI taxonomy): Eukaryota > Metazoa > Chordata > Mammalia > Afrosoricida > Chrysochloridae > Chrysochloris > Chrysochloris asiatica. The sequence goes on along the minus strand of NW_006408574.1, from coordinate 3,204,893 downwards.
GACAAGTCACAGAGGTGAGTTGGGATCATTCTGTAGTGGCTGTGCCTGTTGGCCTGGTTCAAGAGTCCAATGCATACAGAGTCACTGCAAGGTGTCTGCTGTCACAAGTTCTAAAAGTCGAATCCACTGCACCTCAATCTAAGGTCTCTGTGCAGGCAACCATTTCTTATCTATTGAAAATGCTTCATATATCACCTGGCTTAGACTAGGAGCTGGGTCATTTGTTTCCCACCCTATCCACCACAGACCCATCTCTCCTATTTTTGTGCCCCTGTAATTGGAAGCCCAACCTACAAATATTGACATAGTAAACAAAACAAAGAAGAACTCCATCTGTGCATTGGGCAGTTGTAAGCCCAACCTATACATAGTGACATAAACACTCAGTATACACAAGAATGATCCTCTTTGTTCTCATGCTTGTAATTGTTCTGTATCCCATAGTGGTACATTCTAAACTTTCACAATGTTAGACCAGGCCACAATTGGCACAGGCTGTGAGAACCTGGGATTAGGACAAAGGAGAGCCCACTGTAGGGTGGAACTATCTTCAGCAAGTCCTTCTTCCTTCCCTCCATGGTCCACAATATTGTCTCTCCATCACTGGACAGGGCAGATGAGGAGGAGCACAGCCTTCCTTAACGTCACAAAACAGGAAGTGAAGTAAAGTGGGCCTTGCGGGTCCTGGTGCTAAGGCTGTCCTCCAGCAGGGCCATGAGGCCTTGAGGGAAGAGGGAGGACAGAAAAGGGGGGTAGCCTGTGACATTGACAAAAGGGAATCACTTTGATGTTTTCTCCTCTTGCCTTCACTTGCCAAGTGGCAGTGGCTGTCACTCAGGAAATGAGGAAGAACTCCGGATGGGGCTGAACTCCCTGCCCTATAAGAGCAGACAGCTTATTCTAGGGCAGAGACCCAGGAGATGGAGCTGGGCCTGGATGCTGCAGTCATGGGACGCACCACCCTGCTTATCACCCTGCTATGTGCCACTGCTACACCCTCCCAGGCATCAGAGACCTGTCCAGGTGAGTGGGCACCAGGGCCCTCCTGGGATATTCTGGGCTCTCCGTTGTTCTGCGTACCAGGAGTCCCTGGGAGTGTGCTAGCGGTGAACACACTCAGAGGCTAACTGAAAGGTTGGAGGTTCAAGTTTACCCGAGGCAGCTTGGGAGAAAGGTCTAGTGATCTGCTTCTGTAAAATCACCATTGGAGACCTTATGGAGTGCAGTCCTGCTCTGATGCACGTGGGGCTGCCTGGAGGTGGGGTCCTCTCTGTGGTATGTGGTTTTGCATTTTGATTCCCTATACCTCAGGCCTACACTGAACCTTTACAGTGTTATTTGGGGTCAGCCTCATTTTATGTGAACTAACTCCAAACCCCGAATGCAAACCCACTGCCATCAAACCAATTCCAACTCCTAGTGACTGTGTAGGACAGACTACAACTGCCCATAGAGCTTCCAAGGAGGTAAATGTTTACAGAAGTGGACGGCCTCATCCTTCTCCCAAGGAACTGCTCATGGGATTGAACTGTAGTCTTTGGATTCGCAGCACAGTGCTTAATCACTGTGCTACTAGGGATCATCTGAACAAGCAAAAAGGCCTCCAATTACACATGCACCACAGAAGATGCCAATCCCTAGGTGAGACCCCAGGCTACCCTCTGCTTACCACCCTTCTTATGGGACAGGTGGTTCTCTGAACCCCTGGCAGTGTGTGCATGTCCAGAGAAAGCATGGTTGATGGCCATCAGGTTGTGAGAGAAGGAGGAGGGCAGGTGGCCCAGGTGGCCATCATGTCTGATTTCCTGGGACTGCTACCACCATCCTGGGAGACAGGCTGAGACCTCCCAAAGAGCCAGAGACAATCCCACTGTGCCTCTGAGGCATTGCCCCCGTGGGTTCTGGGTCTCATTCCCTTGGTCCCAGTAGGACTCTCAGCCCCCGACCTGCCTCTCACACAAAGGAGAACACTGAGAAGTGGAAACCCTGTTCTGTCCATACCAGATCCACTGTGGGGCAACCTGAATGGGTCAGTACAGGCAGTGCACCGACCCAGAGATTGGGTCAGAGCCTCTTGTTTTCACTTGAGCTCCCTTCATAGACTGCAGAAAGCCACCCTTATCCTGCCATTCAGGTGACTGTGGTTCCCTCCCACTCACAGGGACCCTGAATATGTTTTCAGAGGTTGTGTGGCAATGTGGGTTAATATGCTGGGCTGCAAAGTCAGTTTGAACCACAAGTTGGCAGTTCAAGCTTACCAGTTGCTCCTTGGAAACCCTCGATAGGGTCAGTATGGGTCAGAACTGACTCAATGGCACTTAACAATAACAACAACAATATGGCTGTGGGAGCAGAAATCCTCATCTTTCCCTTGCAGACGACTGGTAGGTTTGATTCTCCAACCTTATGATTCCCAGTCCCACGCTTATAGTACAGAGCCACCATGCTCCCATCTATAAAGATGATACCCTATACACCCTATACCTGGAGCAGGTCTCCTCTGTCACATGAGTCTGAATCAACTTGTCAGACCCAACAACAGCAGCCTTACTTCCATAGTGTACACCTGATTGATCTAGAAATTGACCTCACAGAAAGAATAAACTGGTACTCCAGCTCTGCTACCAACTACTCTGTGTCCCCTCTGGGGGATGGGAGGTTCCATTGGAGCCCAGTAATTCTCTGATCTCATGCCCAAGGTCAGGGATGAAAGCTGTCAGCTTAACCCCCTTTCCTGTTTCCTTCTCAGCTGGTGTTGATTTGGATAATACCTCAGATGGGCACAGTTCCCCAATGATAGTTCTCCTAGGAGTCCTAGCTCACCTTCATCTGTGTGTCCCTGGGAGGTTGGCCTTCTTATGTTTGCTCCTGGAAGTTGAGGGGACCGAGGGTCAGAGGGTTCTGTGATGGGTGGACTGGATCCTCCCTCAATCTCCAAGTGTCTTTGTTCAGCCTGTTGACCATCACTGACCAGAGCCCCAGGAGAGCAGAGGCTCAACCCAACCACACTGGGATCCTCACACCTGGGTAACCCTCCACTGAGATTGTAATGCTGGTGGTCATCTTGGTTGCTGCCTAGGCCACAGCCCCTGATGGGCGCATTCCCTCCTTGGGGGGCTTGACTAGCAGCTGAGTGGTGTCTTTTCCAGCTAGGACACCCACACTGACGACCCTTTATGTTTTCTTGCAGAGGTGAAGGTCCTGGGTCTGGAGGGTTCTGACAAGCTCAGCATTCTCCGAGGATGCCCGGGGGTTCCTGGAGCTCCAGGACCCAAGGGAGAGGCAGGTGCCAAAGGAGAGAGAGGTATGTGCTTGGTTGGTAGGTGGGTGTCTGTGTGGGGTGAAGGGCTTACTGACTGGCTCTTCCTAAATCTGATCCCAAGGTGGGCAACTCCCAAGGGTGACTCTCAGGTCAGGGCTTTGGCATCATTTTGTGCCTTGTCAGCAGATGATGGGCAAGAGCCAGCTGAAATTCACTACTCATGAACCGTTGGAGTGGGGAGGGCAGGTTTGAGCAGAAAATAGTGCTTTAAATCTTGACCCAGCACCTGCCCCATGTGGTCACTGGCTGGATTTCCTCCTCCCTGTCTCTCTGTGTTCTCACCTGAGCCCTGGGTGTCCTCTGCTGCTGTAAATGCCCCATGTGGTGGCTTTAAAGAGCAGACTTCCATCCTCTCACAGCTCAGAAAGCTACAAGTCTGGGTCCTGAACTCCCACTTCCGGACTCCGGAGCTGCTTGCTCTGGAGCAAGGTTCCTGTTTCTTCACCTTTGGTTCCTGGGTTTCTGGGTGGCTTTTGTCTTTCCTATCTCTGCCTACATCTCAAAAATGATGGCTTAGAACCCACCCTGAGCTGAATGGCTTCACTAATGTAACACCGAAAATCTTATTTTCAGATGAGATTCCATTCAGTTATAGGTGTTAGGGTTCCAACACAAAAATTTGAGTATAAAATTCCATCCATAATAGTCTGTTCTCTCCAGATAGTATGAATAGCACTGGCAGGGTGACCTCATGAACTGGAGTCCCTTTGCTGGTCAACACCCACAAGGAAGCTGTGTGGTAGCGTCCTGACCTCTAAGGAACTCTGAGACTTGGGCCAGGAGTTAGCCTGTCCTCTCACAGCACCCTGTGCACCCCAAATCCCGCCTTTACCCCATTTTCTGTGTCTTACCCATACTGACCCTTGTCTGGATCCCCCTGGGATGGAATCTTGGGCTCATACTCCCAAGTCTACGAGGTAAAACACGAGTATAAAGAGAACCAGGAGTCATGCATTGACCTTGAGATGAAAGAGAAAAGAGGAAGGGCTGGTTGGTCCGAAGTGTGGTGAAACCTGGGGACCCCTGAGCCCATGGACTAGGTCATAGCCACGGAGGGCTAGAGTTGAGACTGAAGTGTCCAGCTGATATGACGTGAGGGGAGATGCACATAATACCCATTTGACCTAGCTTCAATGGCTCGATAATCAGAAATCAAGTAGAGGAAGATAAAGAAATTTGATAAAGGAAACAAGTGTAAATTGCCATAATTTTATGAACTTGACCTATACTTATGGATGTAGTAGTTTAAAAGACCAACTGAGTGGGAAGGAGTCTTCATATCAAAGATCAGGTCTATGCTTTCTGTACACAGGATTGATAGGGCCTGGCAACTTAGACATTAGCTATCTAAAATGGGGTAGGACTATAAAGGCAAGAAGTGACTGGCTTATACGTTTTCAAGTGGGAGTTTAGATTCAAAGTGTGCGAGAAAGGTAAATCCCCACCGAATAGTTTTCATCTTGTCTAGACTGGTCTGGTGAAAGGAGATGGGGATATGATTCTTATGACTCAATAGTGAATCATAAGAAATTGTTATCATGACTAATTGTGAATGTCAAAACTGTAAAGGTAGAAGTTGTATAACATAAAGGGGGAAGTAGTTATGGAAAGTGCCATGGACTGCCAAATGAACCAAACGATCCATTTTGGAAGAAGTGCAGTCAGGGTACTCCTTGAAGGCCAAGATGGCCAAACTTAGTCTCACATACTTTGGACATATTGTCAGGAGGGACCAGTCACTGGAGAAGGATATCATGTTTGGTAAGGTGGAGGGTCAGAGAAATAGAGGAAGACCCCCAACGAGATGGATTGGCTAAGTGGCAGCATGGATGTACTCAAGCGTGGCAACAGTAGTGAGGTTGGCCCAGGATCAGGCAGTGTTTCATTCTGCTGTGCATAAGGTCGCTATGAGTTGGTACTGACTCGATGGCACCTAACAACAACAACAACAACAGTTAATCTTACAGTCCAGGAACAGAGGTCTCTAAGACCATCACAGGATAAGAGTATGATATGCATGCGAAACTTAGACATAAAGAAGGCACCTAACAACAACAACAAATGCAGAGAAGCAGCGACACCAGAGATGGAGGCAGAGATGAGGACATGGACAGAGAGAGCAGCTGAGGACTCTAGACTCATGGAAAAGAGAAAAGCTGTATGCTCGCAGCCAGGAAGCAGGCTTGCAGAATGTGCCTTTGGTTTGCTGAAATGATTTTGCATTCCTGAGTGTTTTTGTGCACATAGAAAAACAAAGCAGAGGGAATAGAGGCATATATTGTTGAGTGATGAGGCACGGAGGAGATTGTCACACACACAAAAAAATGCAATAGAATGCATGCAAAACTGAGGTTCAAGTTCTGGGGGTTCTGCTCCATTAAGTGTGTTTGGAATTTGTAGGAGAACGTGGACCCCCTGGAATCCCTGGGAAAGCAGGACCACCTGGGCCCAAAGGTAAAACTGTGATAAAGAAGAAAGATGCTCAGGAAACCAGGTGCTAAGAGGGGCTGGGGGCAGGGACATTGTCCTTTCTCTAGAGCCCAGTCCCACCCATACAACTTTCTGTCCCATCTGGTCCTGAGTCTGAACCCACAGACCCTGACGTACCTGACCACAACCTAGCAGCGCTCTCTGGAGGAGCCATGGGGCCAGCTGAGCCCTGGGCTTCCCTGTCCAGAGCAGCCTGTGTCCCACCCTATCTCCTTCCATCCATGGGAGGGTCAGCCCTGGATGTCCATGTCCTGAGCAGCCTGTGCCCCACCCCACCTTACTTCCATCTATGGGAGGGTCAGCCCTGGATGTCCCTGTCCTGAGCAGCCTGTGCCCCACCCCACCTCCTTCCATCCATAGGCGGGGTCTGCCCTGGTGGTCTTCCTCCAGATCAACACATGCCCTGCCCCCATTTCTCTTCCATCCCTCTGAAGGATCTTCCCTGGGCTGACCCTGTCTCTTTCTCTAGGAGATCAGGGACAGAAGGGGCCTCCTGGAGAGAAAGGTGAGTTGTCCTGAAGGTAGCTTTCTGGGGAGGACCAGAGACAAGCCCTTCCCTCTGAGCTGGGCGCAATCTGTGGTTAGGATGTGGTCTGAGGTCAGGATGTAGTCTGGGGTCTGGGACTGGCTGATCACCTCCCTCAACCCATCCCAGCCACGCCTCACTTGGTCTGCCTCAGACCTCTGAGCAGGAAGTGTGACCCCCATATTATAGCTTGACCTGGCAATGTGTTAATACCAGGAAGGCCAGGGGGATATACGCCAACCAGAAGTGCCAGGGAGATGTCCTACATCCTCATCCCCACAGAACAGAGGGGATTATATCATCTAGATAGGTGGTGTTTGGTTGGTGGTATTTGGTTGGTGGTTGAGCACCACCGAGTCATTTTTAACTCATAGCAAAACCATATAGGGCTTCCGAGCCTGCAAATCTTTATGGGGGCAGAGAGCCTTATCTTTCTCCCATGGAGTGATTGGTGGATACTTATAGTTGATAGATAGACATATCTTTAGATAGATAGATAGATAGATAGATAGATAGATAGATAGATAGATAGTCTGTATATAGGAGCTCTGGTAGCGTAATGGGTTACAAGATGGGCTACTAACTGCAAGGTCACCAGTTGGAAACTACCAGCCCCTCTGAAGGGGAAAGATGAGGCTTTCTGCTCCCGTTAAGATTTACAGCCACAGAAACCCTATACAGGGTCATTCTAAATTGGAACTGACTCCACAGCACAAAGCCACCACCTTAGTGTAGGTAGAGTCCTGGTGTGGTGCTGTAGGTAAGCATTGGACTGCTAACCAAAAGGTCAGAGGTTCAATCCCACCAGCTGCTCCTGGCAAACCCTACAGAGTCACTATGAGGCAGAAATGACTCAACAGCACCTAACAACCACAACCACAACCACATGTGCATATATCCATAATGTAAATGTCTCCAGCAGACTCTGACTCATAGAGACCTTGGAGGATGAAGTACAACTGCCCCTTTGGGTTTCCAAAAATGTAAATCTTTATGGGCGCAGAGAGCCTCGTCTTTATCCTCTTAGTGGCTGGTGGATTCAGGCTGCTGACTTTGTGGTTAGCAGTCCAGTGCTTACCCGATGCCCCGGGATCCTTGTATAGGACACTGGACAATACACTTGATGCCACAAGGCCACAGGGACAGAGTTGTCTTTTCTGGAAGTAGAGACCCCTTCTTTCTGGATACACAGCCCCCCCTCCTAGTCTAGGGGGTTTTGGAGGGTTTGCTTTTTCCTCATGTGATGTGATGTCCTTTTATCTCCCTGCCCATCACAGGAGAACCTGGGACACTTCAGGATTGTCGCACAGGTGGGTGATGGGCCACACCCCCTCCTCAGCTCCCCCTGTGGTACGTCACTGGCCCCTCCCATGGCTACAGAGCCTGCGCAATCCGCAGCCCTGGACTTCAGTCCATTCTCCCTTCCACGTTTACTGATTTCATATGACAGTCCTAGAGGGGCTATGGTCAGACCTCCAGAAAGTTAGACTGCACTCAGGAAGAGCAGGGGTGGTCTGCCAGTACAAGGCGGTCTAGGGATTGGGAGGTTTAGGTGAGTTGGGTTCTGCAAATCAGAGTTGGGGTTCTTGTGAATCTATCTCTGTCCTAGCCCCTGCCCCCGCCCCCCGCCCTTCCAGATGCCCCAATACTGCCTGTCCTTTCTCAATCAATTGCCCACCTGCCAGCACCCCTGTCCTCATGACCATCTCCCCATTCCATCCAGGGCCTCGGAACTGTATGGAGCTACTCACGCGGGGACACACCCTGAGCGGCTGGCACACCATCTTCCTCCCTGACTGTCAGCCCCTCACAGTGCTGTGTGACATGCACACGGAGGGAGGGGGCTGGACCGTGAGTGCAGGGCATGGGGGGCAGCACCACATGGGCACCCCCATGCTGTCCTGTGACCTTGCTGGTGGTCTCTTTCCCTCT
>NW_006408574.1:3183920-3190430 GCF_000296735.1 Chrysochloris asiatica | reverse complement strand
TATACATATACTGTTAAAAGTTGTTGAGTCAGTGCCAATTCATAGTGACTTTGTATAGGGTTTTTGAGGAGTGGCTGGTGGGTTTCAAGCACGGATCTTGTGGTCAGCAGTCCAGTGCTTACCCACATTGCCACACCGTGACCCCAGGACTTCATTGTTGCAGCAGAACCCTAAATCTAAGTCACTGGCCTAGCACCCAGATACTGGGCTAGAGGAGTGGAAGTTTGTTTTGTTTTGTTTTTTCTCAATAACATGGAAAGTATTTCCTCGTAGCTCCAAGGGCAGAGCTTGAAAATCAGAATTTCAGTGAAAGTGTCTTCATTATTATTGATTGTGTGGCTAGGTTTACTGGAAAAGGAAGAGCTGAGAGAAGATCTCAGTCATTTGCAAGCAGGAATAAGACAGAATAAAGAGAGTCCAGGGATTTGGAGTCTGGTTAGGTGTTAGGCTGCTAATGACAAGGCAGTTCAAACCCACCAAGGAGAAAGATGAGGGTCCTTTGAAAATGTACAATCTTTGAAACCCTATAGAGGGTCATTATGGTTCAGAATCAACTCGAAAATAATGGCCTGGGTGGTTTTTGTTTTGTTTTGTTTTGTTTGTATCATTGGAAACAATGCTGGACAATGAAAGAGGAAGCATTAAAGGGAATTGTTGCCTTTGAATTATGGTTGGGAGAAAAATACTGAATAAACTAGGCACCACCTGGAGAATGAACAGATCAGTCTTACAAGAAATATGCCCAGACTATTCCTCGTGTGCAAGGATACCAAGGCTTTGGCTCATTAGCTCTGCTGTATCATCAGGAAAGACTGATTTCTGGAAAAAAGACATCGTGCTTGGTCAAGGAAAACAAGGACACCCTCCAGGAGGTGGACCAACACAGTGGCTGTAACAATGGACTCCAACACATGCCAACAAGTGTGAGGATGGCGCAGGACCTGACAGTGTTTTATTTGGTTGTACAAAAGGATGCCATGAGTTGGAAGTAAGTCTACAGGAATTAACAAGAATAATAACTGGAAAATACCAGAATATTTCTAGGCTCCAAACAGCAATAAGTGACATTTTAAGATCTCTTGGGTCATGAAGCCTGGTGAGATGCTTTTTATTTTTAACTTTTCATCATGAATTGACTGAATGTTTACAGAGCAGATCATGAGTTTTCCATTCAGCAAATCGTGCCCTTGGTTTCTCAATGACTGTGATCCCCTCAATGTAACATCACTTATCCCACTTCCTCCCTCTGCTCCCTGTTTCCATTCTTCCTTCTTGCCTCACCCTTCTGAATCTTGTCCTTAGGTAATTGCTGCCCTTTTGACCATAATTTTCCTGACCATTCTATGGTGTGTGTATATCTCACTAGTGTTTCTGTCTCCCCAATATACCTATCTGTTGCTTGGTTGAAAATTGAGCCGCAGAGGTGAGTTCAGTTCCAGATCTGAAGGGGACCAAGAGACTATAGTCTTGGATTCTTTCAGTCTCTATCTGACCAGTAAGCCTAGTCTTTTGAATGATTTTGAGCTTTGTTCCACATTTTCTTCCACTGTATCCAGGACCTCATAATGTAATCCGTTTCAAAGCAGTTGGTAGTGGTAGTCAGGCACCATCTAGTTCTTCTGGTTTCATGGTCATGGAGACTGGTGTTCATAAGATCCATTAGTCCACTGGGCTAATTGTTTCCAAGTGTCTTCAGTTTTCATCTCTCTTCTGTCCTCCAGACAGGGAGAGACCAGTACTTACTTGTACCTGAGATGACCGCTCATGAGCAAAAGCTCATTCCTAGTTGCTACTTACCAGAGTAGGATGTAGAATATTGTCTTTGTTAATGGTGAGATGGTTTTTGAACAAGGTGGACTCAGCAGTGTAGTAGAAGGCTGAGCCCTTCCTGCCAAACCTGGAAACTTGAAGGAAGTGCCTGTTAAATCAATACATTTATAGAGGCAAAGAAACAAAGCAGAGTTGAGAAGTATCTCAGGAAGAAATGCTACACAAGCAAATGACAAAAGGAATCTTGTTTTCAGAATCACTCCAAGCAATAGGCCCTCCCTCTAATGACCTGAGATTAACATGACTTGAGTATTAACAGGCTTTGATGGTGGTGAGGCCCTGAGGAATTACGATTGTCTGTTGCCACAGGGAGCCATGATGCATCTTTATAAAGAGGTACCTGAGCAAGGAAAAGGGGCAGCTAAGGGGAGAGAGAAAATGTGCATTCTAGTCTTAGCTCTAAAACTAACTCTGGGCTCAGAGCCAACTTTGCCTCCTACCAACTTCTTCTGCCACACTTGAAGGACTTGATTTGGTTGTCATTGTCATGGTGAATGTTCTGCCTGAAGACATATGTGAAGGGGGGCGGACAATGATCTGAATCCCTGAGCTTCTGGGGGCGGGGAAGGATTGAAAGCCCCACCACCCACCCCAATATGTAGCAGAAGTCTCAGCCAGGAACAGTCTAAGTGTCCATCTGCCCCAAGATAGCAAACAGGGTCCTTCTGAATCCTGTGTTCTAAATTTTAATTGGGATTGAAATAAAGCTCTCTAGATTTTAAGACTGGAAAATTAAGTTCAGCCGCTGTGGTTCTTCAGTTTCCAGTGGTGGCGATTGCATGTCAGACCTCTGTTTAAGACCTGCAGGCACCAGGTACACACTGCTACACAGGACAGACACTGATGAATCATGGCCCGAGACATTGTTTGTGGGTTTTCTCTGACTGAATCTATCTCTGTTTCATCCAAATACCCAATCTTAGGCTTGTGCCTAGTGAAATAGACAGCAGAAAGCCCAAAGCTGTTGACCCAATATCATCAGAATGGGCCTCTATCGAGCTGGTGGCCAAAATGTAAGGCTCAAAAATAACATTAATATTCCAGGGGGGAACAAAAAGGGACCGTGATGGTTAAGGTTTTGTGCCAACTTGATTCTCCATGGTTTGGCAGTAGAGATGTAGCTATCTCCCATAATGTGATTTGATGTGATAAAACCAAGAAGAGGCTTAAGGGTGGGATTGTTGTTGTTCCTAGGTTCAGTCCAGTTGGTTCTGATTCATAGCAACCCTGTATAAGGTTTCCAAGAAGTAGCTAGTGAGTTTGAGCCACTGACCTTGTGGTTCAAACTGACCTTTCTATCTAGTGCTTTATCCCATAGCACCACACCAGGATGTTGTTGTTGTCAGGTGCCATCAAGTCAGAACTGACTCATCGTGACCCCACACTCAGCAGAATGAAACAATGTCTCATCCTGGGCCAACCTCACTGCCACTGCCACACTTGAGCCCATCAATCCCTGGAAATCTTCCATTAATCAGATCACGATGGTGGTGGGATTAAGGATAGTGTATCCTTGAAGGACACCACGATACACTACCCTTAATCCCACCACCATCGTGATCTGATTAATGGAAGATTTCCAGGGATGTGGCAAGAGATAAAAGGAGAGATACTTAAGCAGAGAAAGAAGGACCTACTATCACCAAGACAGTAGAGCCAGGAGTGGAATGTGTCCTTTGGACTTAGGGTCCCTGCCCTGTGAAGCTCCTAGATCCAGAGGAAGATTGATGCCAAGACACATGGAGAACTCCCAGTAATGCTGGACCTACACATGCTGAAAGGAGACAAGGACATTTCTCCAGAGCCAGTGTTCTGAATTCAGACTTCTAGCTTCCTAAACTGGTGTGGCACCATAGAATAAGCACCTCAAAATTGGTTCAAACTCACCAGCTGCTCCTTGGAAACCCTATACAGGGTCGCTATGAGTTGGAACTGACTCAGTGGCACTTAGCAGCAGAACAACTAACAGAGAGAATATATTTCTGTTTATTAAAGCCATCCACTTGTGGTGTAGCAGCACTAGGGAGCTAAGACAACTACCCATAATATAGCAGGCAAGCTTGATTCTCAACATGGCCACCTATATAACCTCATTCAGAGTTTCTGGAGAAGTACAGGGACTGTGAAGAGGCTTGAGTGTTGCCCAGTGTCCTTGCCTAGCTAGTAACCTTCTGGCTCCAAGCTCCTGATCCTCTGAGCTGTGCAAGTTTGGATTCTAATTAAAATGTATTTGTGCTAATTTTCCCAACTCTCTTCTTCCTTCTGGAATCATTGTCTTACTTAATAAGAGGGCAATTCTCACATGCATATGTTGTAGTGTTTCATATGCTTGGAAATCCTCAAGTGGTTCATTTAACTCTGCAACCAGCAAGAACTTTGAAAAACCAAAATCAGTGTGTCAAGTTCATTCTGACTCAGAGTACAACTGTGCCATAGGATCTTCTGGACTTTAATGTTTATGGAAGTAGATCACAGGTCATCATTCCAAGGCACTGCTGGGTAGGTTTGAGTTGCCAACCTATAGGATAACAGCTGAGTGCAAATCTTTTGTTCCACCTCGGGATCTTGCTGACATGCTTTTGTTGAGTGCAGGGGCAGTTATGTCAAAGAGGCAAGAAGCAATTTCCAAGGACTAGGGTGCATTTTGAGTCAATCCCTTCTGAGATATAAAAGAGATTCAACAAGTGAGCAGAGATCCGAGGGATCTACAACCACCAATAAAAGAGAGCCTGAAGTGGAGTGAGTCCTTTGCACCCAGGGTCTGTACCCTGGGCAACTTCTAGACCCGGGGAAAGATTGATGACAAGGACTTTCCCCCAGAACTGGCAGAGGAAGGCCTTCTCCTAGAGCCCACACTCAAGTTTGGACTTCTAGCTTCCTGAACTGTGAGAGAATAAATTTCTGTTTGCTAAAGTCAACCACTTGTGGCATTTCCATTATAACAGCATGGGAGAAGTGCTACAGAACAGTTAAGTCCACGATTTTACTCATAGTAGCCCCAATGTGACAGAGTAAAACTGTCCCATAGAGTTTTCTAGGCTATAATCTTTATGGGAGCAGATCCCATGGGGCAGCTGGGTTGGTTCAAACTGCCAAGTTTTTCATTATCAGGGTTATCAGTTGAACATTTAGCCATCACACCATGAGGCTCCTTACCAGCACATTCACAGCCCCTAGAACTGATTTCTCATCAGAATTACTTGGAAAAACTTAAAAATTCTGATTCAGACGACCCATTTTCAAATTACAAAACTAAAATTTTAGTGTGTGATAACTAAAACCTGTATTTGTTAAGACTCCCTGTTGATTCTGAAGATGAGTCATGGTGGGGAACATGACATCACATGACATCACACCTAGTCACATGACATCACACCAAATGGACATAAACACAACGAAGCCATCCCATGTCCCATCTATCCCTTGTCCACTCTTCTTTAGGCTCCATGTTCCCAGGTCCCTCAACCTTTCCTCAGAATACAAGGTAGTTGTGATCCAAATAAAAAATAAATTCAAATATAGGCAAAAATACTGAATAAGCATCTAAATAATTACATTGCATATTCATACACCTTAAATTGTTTTATGGTGATGTGGCATCATAATTTAAATCTTTCTCACATAGCATCACAGATTTAAAGACAAGTTCATATCCTTCAAATCAGTAAGCTCTTCAGGGAACTTACAGAAAAATACTTAACAGAAGAGAAAAAGGCTATGTATATAAATAAGTTAGTTACAAAAATCATAGAGTGAAACCCTGACCATCATGTAAGAATCCAACAGTAAGAGGATGACCATGGCCTCAAATGAGCATGATGCAGCTATTTCAAAAACAGTAAATATACAAACTGTAGTAACATGGAGAAATAGTGAAAAATCTGAATATAAAACTGAAAGTACAGACTTCCACTTCCAGTAATGACTGATTGGATAACAAAGACAAAACGTTCTGTTGAAAACAAATAAAGCAAAATTCAGAGAAATTCTTCTACTCTATCTCAACTCTAGAGATAACTAGAAATGAAGAGTTACTAGAATAAGACTCAGCAGAAATAGAAATCCAGAGAGGTGATTACCACTTTGGGGTTGACTTTGTCTGAAATTATTTGCCCATCATAGAGAAGGCTTAGAGGCTAACGGGATTTTGACAACTAAGCAGGGTGAAAAGGACCAGCATTAGAGTTTAGGGTCGCCCAATGATAGGGACTCAAGACTAGGGCAATCTATACCCCACACCAGAGGGTAAGGAAGTCTCCGCTCAGAGGTTGGCATGATCTGCATGCAAATCAGCTCTTTCCTAAATTTCAACACCATTTCATATCATCTGAGTGATACAGACACTACCAAGCAATGAATCAAGTACAGTGAAAATCCTCCCTGAGAAAGGTAAAGTCTTGCTAGGTTTTAAGAAATTTCTTTAAATAAATCTTTTAAAAAATAGTCTGTGATTTCTGGTGCCTGTCAAGAAGGGTGTATTAGTTTTCTATTCCTGCAAAGCAAATGAACACAAACAACACCCACTTGAACTCACAGTTCTGTCAGTAGAAGTCTGGTGAGACCAATGGGGTTGTCTTCTTAGTGTTTTAGAAGGTTGACATCAAGGTGTTGGCTAAGAGTATACAGAGTTGAATTTCTAACCTGTTGTGATGGGGCTAATGAAAGGAGATGGGGATAAGA
>NW_006408574.1:3169942-3176983 GCF_000296735.1 Chrysochloris asiatica | reverse complement strand
TGTATTATCTTTGTGATGTGCTGCTGGATTTTGTGAGAATTTTCAGAATTCTTAAGGAGCATTTCTACTCTGTCCTACGTAGGGCTATCATGAATCAGAATTAACTCAGGGGCAGTTGGACACATCATTATTAGCATGATAACTGATCATATAGTTCCCCGGGAATTCAGGTGAAGAATATTGGGTGTCTACCACGATGGAGCAGGCAAACCATTGCCCACTTATTATACGGATCAGAACTAAACACTGAACGAAATACAAAAAAGGAATGACTTGATGATTCTGGAGAATAAACAAAAGCAAGGAGTCTGGGGAAACGAGTGAAAACTTGAGGAAAAATCCACATAGAGAAAACAAGAAAACATGCAGTCTGAATCTAACAGGGTTAATGGCCTGTAACCACTGCAACAAAAATGTTGACATTCTCCAAATGATTTCAATCAGACCTAGAGGATCATTGCATGGTAATCAAAATGTCCAGAATGCAAATCAAAAGTACTTAAGATACAAAGAACCAGGAACACAAACAAGCAACTCTGAAATGAAAAAGGTGATCAGCATTTGTCAACCCCAAGATGAACAAGATATTGGCATGATTTATCAGAGGCTTTAACACAGCTTTTATAATCATATTCCAAGAAGTAAGAGCAAGTGATCTTGAAATGAATAAAAAATAGAGGCTCTCAGCAAAGACATAGAAGTTATAAAAAGTAATCAACTGGAAATTGTATGACTGAAAGGTACAGCAACTGAAATGACGTGTCAAGAAATAAGACCCAATTGTAGAATGGAGATGACAGAAAATGGAGTCAGTGAATTTGAAGACAGATTTGTCATCTAACCTGAGCAACTATCAGGTGGAAAACAAACAAACAGAAAGACTTCTACTTCTGTTAAAATAGACTAGATATTATTCCTACTCCTTCTACTAAGTACAACTAAAATCCCTAGATGTCATAGGAAAAGCAAACACAAGAACACTCTGAGAGGTGGAGAGTAGATGGTAAACTGTCTAAGAATCTGAGGTCCCAAGGAACAAAAGGGTGACGAGTTCCCAGAGTTGGACCTCACACAAAAGTGCTTCCAAAAGTTCATGGGAAAATTCCATTACCTATTAATTCTATTTTATCATGAACATTCTGAAGCCCCTCATATATTGCCTCGACTTGCAGTGAAGATACTGGTAACCTTGAAATACCAATACAAGCATTTGGCAAAAAACCCAATCAAAGTCTACTCTTCCTAGCCAAAGGATTAGGAAAGAGGAAAGCTAACAAAACAGATATGTACGTTTTTAAGATAATAACTATTAGCTTAGAAAGGCCAATAACTAAAATTAAAATAATAATAGATAAGACTGCAGGCCTCCAGGTATAGAGAAATGTTAAATAAATCTTTAAAGTGATATATAAAGAAAAGAGAAAAAAAAAACTGAAGAAAATAACTGAAAAGATGGAGAATTAAGCAGAAAATCAGAATCCACCATCTATAACTGAGATTAAGAATTCAGTAGATGCTGCTGAAAGAGAAGAGAATTTAAAATACTTACTGATAAAGATCGAAGACCAAAGCCTTTGGTATG
Source organism: Chrysochloris asiatica (assembly GCF_000296735.1). Classification (NCBI taxonomy): domain Eukaryota; kingdom Metazoa; phylum Chordata; class Mammalia; order Afrosoricida; family Chrysochloridae; genus Chrysochloris; species Chrysochloris asiatica. The sequence goes on along the minus strand of NW_006408574.1, from coordinate 3,175,401 downwards.
GGTTGCATCTCAATGTAAAAAACAGAAAACAAAACAAAACAAAAATTTTAAAAATGGAGGTAATTCATTACCAGTGTACCTATTCATGAAATTGCACATGACAAATCCCTCTTGCCTTGAAATACAGAAAGATTGACATACTATTTCTCCATATGTACAGTCCCTGGGGCTTCAGGTTTCAACATGTGTGCATGTGTCTGTGTCAGACATAAAGAAGATGATTCTTAACTGAAAAAGGAAGGAGTGAAAGAGAGCTACAAAAAGGACAAAAATATGGATGAATTGAAGATATATGCTGACTACAAAATCATGATGGTATTCTTTTCTAGGATGTAAATAAGCATATAATTAGGATGTGTGACAATGGTAACACAAAAGGAAGGAGGAAGTTAAAAGTGGTTAAAGGTCCTAGTTAGAAGCTCTGGTAGCATAGTGATTACAAGTTGGGCTGCTAACCTCAAGGCCAGCAGTTTGAAACTACCAGCCGTTCCATGGGAGAAAGATGATGCTATCTGCTCCTATAAAGATTTACAGCTTCAGAAACCCCATATAGGGTTGCTATGAGTCAGAACCAACTCCACGGCACATAACCACCACCACCAAAAGTCCTACTAGTATGGTTAGTGAGGTGATAGACTCAATAGTTTTTATTATACTGGAGTGAGTCCAAGAGGTATGTGACAATCTCAAGGATAAACAATACGAACAGGAAAAGAATACACAAGTTATAAGTGAATAGAGGCAAGAGATGGAGAAGGACCAACAAAAGGAGAGAGAAGAGGAATGTGAACATATGGAAGCGAGCCCGGGACACAGAGTAGTTTAAGTATTCTACTGCAAACACAATGTTAGTAGCTTCAGCCTACCAGCAGCTCTGCAGGAGAAAGTTGTGGCAGTCTGCTTCTGAAGAGATTTGTTGTTGTTGTTGTTGTTGTTGTTGTTGTGTGCCATCCAGTGAGTTCTGACTCAATAACAACCCCATTCCAAGGAGCAGCTGGTGGGTTGGAATTACTAACCTTGCATTTAGTGCTTGTCATGCAGGACCACACCTGGACTCCTATAAAGATTTACAACCTTGGAAACCCTGTGGGGCACTTCCACTTTGTCATATAGCATCCTACGAATCAGACTCGACTTGAGGGCATTTGGGTTGATTTTTATGTAGGGGGAAGATTTGGAACAATATTCTATGAATGTCAAAATACTGCGAGGTGGGGTCAAGTTTATAATCTTGCTTACACTAGTTACTGTGGAGTCCATGTTGACTCTTGGTGACCCCATGTGTATCAGAATAGAACTGCTCCACAGGTTTTCCATGTTGACTTCCTGTAGACTGCTCTTTCTTCCAAGGTGCCCATGGGTGCAATTGAACATCCAACCTTTTGATTAGTAGCCAAGTGCTTATCGTTTGCACTGCCTTTGAGTTGTGGTGTTGGAGGAGAATATTGAAAGTGCCATGGGCTGCCAAAAGAACCAACAGATCTGTGTTGGAAGAAGTGCAGCCAGAGTGCTCCTTGGAGGCCAGGAGGGCCAAACTTCGTCTCTAATACTTTGAACATATTGTCGGGAGGGACCAGTCACTGGAGACGGATACTATGTTTGGTAGGGTGGAGGGTCAGAGAAAAAGAGGAAGACCCCCAACGAGATGGATTGGCAAAGTGGCAGCATCAATGGGTTCAAGCGTGATAATTGTGAGGTTGGCCCAGGACCGGGCAGTGTTTCGTTCTGTTGTACATAGGGTTGGTATGGGTTGGTACTGACTTGATAGCACCTAATGACAACAACAAAAACAACAATTGGTTTCCTAAGACCACACCCTTCAGTATGGATTGCACCAATGTAAACAAAACAAAATTCCTCACCACAGCATCATGATAAATGGAGCAAAGGTTGTTGTCATCAAAGACTTCATTTTGGATCTACAATCAACACTCATTACATCAAACTACCTATGGCATTAGGCAAATTGCACAAGACCTCTTTAAAGTGTTCAACAGTAAATATATCAGTTTGAGGACTAAGGTGCTCTTGATCTATTATTTTCAATTGCATCATATGCATGTGAAAGTTGGACAATGAACAAGAAGAGTGTAGAAGAATTGATATAGTTGTGTGTGGTGGTGGTGATATGTATCTGGTGTTGGAGAAGATTATTGAAGATACCATTGAGAACCAGAAGAACAAACAGGTTTGTGTTGACTGGAGAGCCGGGGTGTGTCTTGGACACCAGGATGGCCAAACTTCGTCTCTAATACTTTGAACGTATTGTCAGGAGGGAGCAGTCCCTGGAGAAGGATATCATGCTTGGTAAAGTGGAGGGTCAGTAAAAAAGCGGCAGACCCCCAACAAGAAGGATTGGCACAATGGCAGCAGGGACGGGCATAAGCACGACAGTGACTGTGAAGCTGACGCAGGACAGGGCAGTGTTTCCTTCTGTTGTTCACAGGGTCGCTATGAGTCGGAACTGACTCACTGGAACCTCACAATAGTTGTTCCCTTCCCACAGAATCGCTAATACACAGTGATCTGACAGCAAGTGATTTTTCTGGTAAGAGTTTTGGCGTGATTTGTGTTCAGAAAAGCCCCTCCGTAACCTTATTTTGGAGTCCTGGTATGATGCTGTAGGACAAGCACTGGGCCACAGTGTCAGACTGAACCATAATAGTCTTGGTGGTGCAAACCCACCAGCCACTCCTTGGAAACTCTCTAAGGGGTCACTATGAGTCAGAACTGACTCGACAGTGAACAACAACAACAACAACAAGGCTTACTTTGTTGTTGTTTTTAAAATTAGTGTTCTATTTCCAAAAATTACAGAATTGAAACCTTAGCTATTCCTAGATCTTTTATGTTTGGGTTACAGCTCTTGCTTTTCTATTTCTGTTGGTGTTGTTGTTAAGTGCCGTCGAGAGAATTCTGACCCATAATGACCCTGTATAGGGTTTCTGAAGAGCAATTGGTGAGCTTGAACCACCGACCTTGCAGTTCAAAAGACTTTGCAATCTGATGCATTAGCCCACAGCGCCACATCAGGACTCCTTTCTATTTATAAGACCTGCAAATTTTAACAGTTATCTTTTAAGGGTCTATGAATACTACAAATTTAGTTAATTAAATACCTTCAGTCAGTTAAGATTGCAATAAGTGCAATTCCTTCTCAGGTACTTCAGTGGTTTAATGAGCAAAACCTTGTTAGTAATACTAATTAATCTTTAGAAATTTAAATCATTTCACTTCGCAGTGCAATGACCCAATTCTCTTAGAAATCCCAGTACCATGAACAATGGACGCAGAGTTCATGTAACATGACAAATCCAAGTCAGTGAGCTCATTAAACATCTTAAATTGAATTTATGCATCTTTCTTTCTAACAGGCCACATTCTTGCAGCATTTGAATACTACGAAATACTGAACCTGTCCAAATCCCTTACTACTAGAGTCATAATTCTGCAGCTTTTATTACATTTCTATACTTTTTGCTTTGAACTTGGTGTCCCCCAAGAATATGGTCCTACATTTTCCTGGGGCTTTTAGATGTTTACTTACTAATGAAGACATATATCTTCCCAATCAATGGAGTTTACTTTTAAGCAGGTGTGTCTGCAGGGATGTTCTTAATTACTGTGCCCAAAGGTACCGTAATATCAGGAAAAAATGTGCAGGAGTTCATGTCCCTGGATGTGTGTATACCTACCTCAGCAGTAAAAACAAATTAAAAACATTCCCAAGTTGTGAAGCATAGTAAATATATAATAAAAGCATATAAAAATAACTATGTTTTTATCATGATTTAAGGATACCAGTAGCTTAGTGGGTTACACATAGGTCTGCTAACTGCAAGGCCAGCCGTTCAAATCTACCAGTGGCTCCAAGGGAGAAAGATGAGGCTTTCTGTTCTTTGTAAAGTTTTACAGCCTCGGAAACCCTGTATAGGGTGACTATGAGTTGGAATCGACTAGACGGCACACAACCACCATCACACTGATATAACAAACACACCTTCCCAGGCACAACTCATCCCAACCCCTAAACACCATTATTTCCTTATTTTTCTTGAATACATTCACCAACTAAGCATGCTGTTGTTAGCTGCTGTCTCATCAATGCCAACTCATGAGAACTTTCTGTTCATAAGAAGGAAACACTGCCCAGTTCTGCAGCATCCTCACAACTATTCCTAGGTTTGAGTCCATTATCGCAGCCACTGTGTGGATCCATCGTCTCAGGGATTATTCCTCTTTTTGGCTCATGTTCAACTTTACCAAGCACGATTTCCTTCTCTAGGGACTTTGCCCTCCTGGTGGCATGTCTGAAGTGCATGCCATCCTCGCTGCTAAGGAGCATCCAAGAGATTTGTTCATTCTTCAGGCAACTCATGATATACACAGTATTCTTCATCAACATCATAACTCAAAGGCATCAATTATCTGATTGTCCTTATGCCTTGTCCAGCTTTCACATGTATTGGAGGTGATTGAAAATACCATAGTTTGGGTCAGGCTCACCTTAGACCTCAAAGTGACATCTTGGTTCTTTAACATTTTAAAGAAGTCTTATGCAGCAGATTTACGTATTCAGTACATCATCTGATTTCTTGACTGCTGCTTCTGTGAGTGTTGATTGAGGATCCAAATAAAATGAAATCCTTGACAACTTCAATCATTTCTCCATTGATCATGATGTTGTTTATGGATTCATAACAAGGAGAATTGTGAGGATTTTTGTTTTCTTTACATTGAATTGTAATTCATACTGAAGGCTATGTTCTTTGAGTGACATCAGCATGTACCTCCAGTCCTCTTCTCTATCAGCAAGCCAGGTTGTATCATCTGCATATCTCAGGTTGTCAATGAGTCTTCCTCCAATCCTGATGCCACATTCTTCACACATTGCATCTTCTTGGATTATTTGCTCAGTACACATCTATGCTTATATCCAAATACTGTAGGCTATTTTGCTTTAATAAAATGGGGCCATTAGTGTGGGCTTATTTGCATCAAGCTTCAATTGCTTGGTTTGCGGAGTAGGTCATTATTGTGGGTGTAGTTGTAGCTGCTCAGTTTCTAAAGCTGTTGGGATTTCTGGGTTCTATGAAAAAAAAACATGGTATCAGGATTGGAGGAAGACTCATTAACAACCTGAAATATGCAGATGATACAACCTTGCTTGCTGAAAATGAAGAAGACTTAAAATACTTATTGATGAATATCAAAGACCACTACTTTCAGTATGGATTGCATCTTGATGTAAAGAAAACAAAAATCCTCACCACTGGACCAATAGGTAACATTCTTATCAACAGAGAAAAGATTTAAGTTGTCAAGGACTTCATTCTTCTTGGCTCAACCATCAACACTCATGGAAGTAGCAGTCAATAATCAAGCGACGTATTGCATTGGGCAAATCTGCTGCCTTTTTAAAGTGTTGAAGAGCAAAGATGTCAGCTTGAGGACTAAGG
>NW_006408574.1:3161672-3168472 GCF_000296735.1 Chrysochloris asiatica | reverse complement strand
GCTGGACGACAAAGTTGGTTTGAATCACAAGGTCAGTGGTTCAAGCTCACCAGCTGCTCCTTGAAAACCCTATACAAGGTCACTATGGGTTGGAAGTGACTCAATGGCACTTAACAACAACAATAACTAATAAAGTAGGAATCTTTTTATAATTATAATATCTGTGGATATCATCTTTTGTGAGGTGTCTGTTCAAATCTTTGACTCATTTTTCTACCTTTCTGCTAAAGTTTTTCTGGGTTTATAAGAGTTTTTTAAATATTCCGGATAGGTGCCCATGGGAAATATTTGGAAATTTGGTGTGGTAGAAAGAATGATGATTCTCCAAAGAATTCCTGTGATTCATTTACCTACGGAAGGGACTTTGTAGCTATGAATAAGTGTTTGGATGTGGGTTGGAAAGAGTGTATCCTGAAGTACTCCGGTGAACCCAGTTTAACCATGTAAATAAGTCAAAGCAGGGACCCTTCCCCAGCTGTGGTCAGAGGGAGACATGACTAGAGAAGAAGGAATCACAGTGATTCGATGTTACTGACTTTGAAGGCTATGAGGAGGGGTTCTGAGCCTCCTAATGCAAGTGGCCTCCAGGAACTGGAAAAGGCGAGGAAACAGATGTTCCTCTGGAGACTCCAAAAAGCAGGCAGCTCTGCCAACACCTTGATTTTATTCCACGGAGGTCCACACTGGACTTCTAACCTGCAGACATCATGACAAGAAGTGGGTGTAGTTTTAGGTCCCTGAGCTTGTAGCACATCGTGGCAACGGCAGAAACCTAACGTGTTCCAACTCAGAGTCCCAGTAGGACAGTGTAGAATTGCCCCCATAGGGTCCCCAAAGCTGTAAATCTTCACAGACATAGACTGCCACGTCTTTCTCCCTCAAAGCAGTTGGTAGGTTCAACCCACAAAACTTGCAGTTAGCAGCCCAACGCTTTAGCTCACTGCACCACCAGACTCTGGGAAACTTAATGCATACATGTTTCAAAGTTATTCTATTCCTCTGTGAGTTCCTTCATTCCTCTTATGGTATTCTTGAGTCTACTATGATCCCATCGATCAATCCTGACCTTATGCTTGGTGCTTCTCATATCATATTAAGAAATCTCTCTATGGCCAGAGAAGACGGAGACACCTCTGTTGTTAGCTCCTGTAAGCCTTGCGTACCTCGACACCTTTAGCTCTACAGTCCACTGGAGCTGAGGTGTGTGTGGTGTGAGGAAGTGATACATTCTCCATTGCTAGGTGGCCAGAGAAGATGGAGACACCTCTGTTGTTAGCTCATGTAAGCCTTGCGTACCTCTACACCTTTAGCTCTACAGTCCACTGGAGCTGAGGTGTGTGTGGTGTGAGGAAGTGATACATTCTCCATTGCTAGGTGGCCAGAGAAGATGGAGACATCTCTGCTGTTAGCTCATGTAAGCCTTGCGTACCTCTACACATTTTAGCTTTACAATCCTCTGGAGTAGAGGTCTATGTTGTGTGAAGCATGGACCATTCTCTATGTGCTAGGTGGGTGTCCCACTGACCCACACTGCGCTGAAAGATGCAGCACCTTCCTCATGCATATGAGTTCGGTGCTTGCAGGAAACAATGAACACAAAACATTGACTTTGCTGTGATTGAAGGCCGAAAGGTTCTTATTTAACTTTCTCCCATTCTCATGAGTGTTTTGAAGGCCAGTTGTAACCTTTTTAAAGATATGTGCAGATATTGTGAGTAGCTCACAGAAAGCAGGGGATTCCAGGTGAAGGAGAACAGCTGACAAACAGTGTCAATGAAACGAAGAGACATAGAGCTCCAGGCTGGAAATCCGTGGCAAAGCTATTTAACCTCTCTGGACTTCAGCAATTAAATCAGCCAGATGGACATACTAATGCTTCCTCACTCAGCATACTCATGGAATCCTCCACCCATGTGACAGTGTACCATACTGTGCTAGCTTATGTGTTCCATGATGCTGGAAGCTATGCCACTGGTATTTCAAATACTAGGGGGGCTTCCAAGGGTTAGGGTAGGGGTATGGCTAGAGTTAAGTTAGAGTTAGGGGTAAGGGTAGAGTTAGGGGTTAGGGTAGGAATATGGGTTGGGTTAAGGAGCTCTGGTAGCATAGTGGTTATGAATCGGGCTGCTAATCTTAAGGTCAGCAGTTCGAAACTTTCAGCTGTTCCATGGGAGAAGAGGAGGCTTTCTGCTTCTGTAAGGATTTACAGCCTCAGAAACCCTGTACGGGGGCGCTATGAGTCAGAACCAACTCCACGGCACCCCACCACCACCACCAGGGGTTGGGTTAGGGTTAGGGTCTGGTGATTTACTTCTGGAAATTAGTCAATGACGACCCTATGGATCAGCAGAGTATTATGGGCTATAGAGCTGGAAGATGAGCTCCCTGGGACAGAAGACCCTCTGAATACACATTGGCTTTCAACAATGGGCTAAACACATGCACAATAATGAGAATAACAGGACAGAGGCATGTCTCATTCTGTTGCGTGTGAAGTTGTCAGTTGTCAGAGTTGACTTGAGAGCAACCAACAACATGTATGGAAATATACCCCAAAGACTATATTTGAGAAATGCAAATGAAAACTGAAATAAACAGCTTGTCTGTTAGAGAGCAAACATTTTTTCAAAAACCAACCTTCTTCATTTTAGTAAGGTTTAGGGACGCAGGTCCCCTGTGGTACAAAGATGGCTGGTGAAAGGCTTTGCAAAGTGAGGCCACAAAGCTGTGATGGAGTGAGTGGGGTACACAGTGAAGGTTTTGATGTTGCCATGTCTGTGGGTGTGTTTTCCCCACTGGGGGCGAATCCATTCTCATGGGACCTATGCGGCTACCTGGACCCAATCTAGGTGGGCCGCAGTTTCATCTCAGACATCTTGTAGCTGTAGTTGTATCCCTTTCCTGATTTCCAGTTGATGCCATTTGCAAAGCTCTCGTGGTTCCCTCCAAGATAGAGGCCATTCAAGTTTGACACATGACAGTTGTTGTGCCACCAGGCTCCCTTGTATACCTGGGCACAACTGCCACCATTCTGGTCATTGTCTTGGTCTTTGGTGCTAAAAAAATTGTTGTTATGGGCTGTCAGAGAATCACCTGTCCAGGAGAAAAAGTAGGTGTAGTGGGTGATAGAAAAGGCCCTACCATCAGGTAGTCCTCACCTGGCCTTGGCTCCTGCTTCTACCTTGTATGGCCCTCCCTCCAGAGATGTGGGGACTGATCACACAGAGGTCTAGAGTCTGCCCAGGGCTGGAGGAGGCAGGAGCAGAAGTGCCATCTCCTGCCCCAGACCTAGGATTGCTCCCCAACATGACGCACCCTCCTTCCTCCAGCCAAGACTGCTTCCCTCTGGGTTTCCCCATGACCCTGAGGAGTGTTGTCTCCCTCCTTCCTCTGGGTTCTCCCATGTCTCCCTGGGGAGACACCATCCTCCAGTCAGGCTCTGGCCTGGGCTTCTCTCTGGCCTGGCTCCCCTGATTGGCTCCAGTCATGCCCCCAATGTGTGCTCTCTCCCTTTTATAGAGGATCAAGGCAGGAGGAGCTAGAGCTTCAGGCTCTACTTCTGCACTTCACCCAGCCCCCACTCCCCACACAGCCATGAGCTACTGTCTCTGAGCAGAGCGCCTGCCCTGAAGAGGCCTTCTTCCTCAGGAAGGTTCCCTCTAGAGTTTCTCATGTGACCCCTCCCCTGGTACCCATGGGTGGCTATCTGTAGGTTTAGCATGGCCTTCATCCAGGACAGTATCCTATTCCCTCAGATCCCTGGGTTCACCCTCAGCTCTGGTGACTATAAGGAGCAGTTTTCCCCCTGAGCCTCAGTTTACTATCCACAATAGGTGTCTAGCCCCTGTCCTTCTGTCCTCCAAAAGGTTCAAAGGTCCATGTAGGTGAAAGGAATATTCAAAGTCTCAGGTTCTCGTGATGAACATGGGAGTGCCTTGATCTGGAAGCCCTGGATAAAGTACTGAAGATGGGCTTCATGCTACTTTGATTCTTCGATCCTCAAAGGAACTCATGTGCATGGGAGTTAGTTACCCAAGAGGATGCTGTATAGGAAAAGACCCTCACATCATGTGGCTAGAGAACCCTTTGGGAAAGAACAGAGTATACTGAGTTCATGCTCCAGGAACACAGCTTGAGAAGAGGATGCTATGGACATGTGTGTAATGACCAGCCCCTTCCAGATGTTGGAAATGATGATGCTCGATTATCAATCACCCTGCAGCAGAGAAAGTCTATGGGTAATGTCATGTGATCCTGCCCAAGAGATCCAGGTGTGAGTGCATTCACAGATGGAGGGACAGGAACTCAGGTTGTGAGACCCCTGGAACAAGATCACCCGAGAAGGAGGAGAACCAGGATATCCACAGTCTCAATGCCCCACCCTCAGCCACTCTGAAGTCCACTCACCTGCACTGCCCCCTGCAAAGGCCCCCACGGCCAGCTTGTATTTCTCTGACTCATCCGCCATCTTGAATGAGGTGTACTTGGCAAATTGGTGATTACCCTGGAAGTCCACCAGGTCCACACGGAGCTCACTAGTGCCTGAGAGAAAAACATGATAAAGTCTCAGCAGAAGATCTTTCTGTCACCAGAAATAGGGGTGGGTGATTAGGGTGAGTTCTTGAGGGATGTCTGGAAGTGGCATCCAGGGAAAGGTCAAGTGGGACCTTTAACAAATGTCGTGTGGACATGAGAACCTCAGAGATGGTCCGTATTTCAAATATCTTCTTCACCATCTCGAATCCAGACCTGAATTTCACTGCTGTGGTCAGTGGATGAAAGGACACATCACTCTAGTTTAAAATGTAAATTGTACTGGAAGTGGTTGTTAGGACACTAATATGTGGTGTGAGAGCTTGTGTTTTAACTTTCCCTTCTCTTGGAAGATTTGAGACACATGAGGGGATGCCCTTGAGGTTTCCTGGGGCCACAGAATGGAGAAAGGACCAGACTAAAGTTTACTCAGGGCAGATGGGAAGCTGACTCTGTGGCGTGGAGTCAGGGGACTAATCTGGGTGGGGTCTGCCACAAGCACTGACACCGAAGAAGTGAAGGAGGACCTCCGGGGACCTAAGATCCCAGCTCCAATGGATGATCATGGGTGGTGGACCTGAGGGTGACTTCTCTCAATGCCCCTTCCTACTCTTGTTTCCATGTGACCACACTCCTGGTTCCCATGCTCTGAGAGCCCCCAGCAGGGCCACATGCCAAGCACATCTCAGTGAAGACATGGATGTCTCAGAGTCCCAGCATCTATGGTCCAGCTCGGGCAGCAGGGCCTCACCCTGGGCTGTCAGGGTGTGGATGTTGTCATTCCCCAGCCAGAACTCTCCCAGCTGACTGCCGAAGCCCTTCTTGTACTCGGCCCAATCCCGATAGAAGTCCACAGAGCCGTCGATCCTGCGCTGGAAGACCTGGGGGCAGAGGGACTTGGGGAGAAGGTGGCCCACAGTGCGGAGTGTGACCCAGACTTTGTGCTGCAGCAACACAGAGTCACCCTGTCACAAGTCAGCAGCACCCACGTGGGCCTCTTCACAACCCAAGATGTTCAGGTGGGAGCCCCAGCTGACCCACGCGGAGATGGGGCTCAGAGAGGGGGGGTGTCAGCACACAGCCACACAGCAGGAGAAGGATGGGCTCCTCCCTGACCTCTTTCCCTCACAGGGTCATGTCCCCCCCCACCTCTCCTGATTCTCCCTCCCTCAGAGAAAGGAGAGCTCTGTGCTTTGTGATGACAGGGAAACCAAGGTCGAGAGGGAAAGAGACCACCAGCAAAGTCACAGAACAGCATGGGGGTGCCCATGTGGTGCTGCCCCCCATGCCCTGTACTCACGGTCCAGCCCCCTCCCTCCGTGTGCATGTCACACAGCACTGTGAGGGGTTGACAGTCAGGGAGGAAGATGGTGTGCCAGCTGCTCAGGGTGTGTCCCCGCGTGAGTAGCTCCATACAGTTCCGAGGCCCTGGGGGAAATGAGAAGGAGGACTGGTGTGGTGGGCAGGAAGTCAGGCCCTGGGTCCAGGGGAGTGGGGCAGGATGGGGGTTTCTGTATGGGAAGGTGAGGCAGGGACTAAGACAGAGATAGACCCATAAGGACCCCAACTCTGATTGGCAGAAGCCAGCTCCCTTGGTTGTCCCCACCCTTAGACCACCTTGGTCTTCACACCCCTGCTCTTCCTGAGTGCAGTCTAACTTTCTGGAGATCTGACCATAGCCCCTCTAGGACTGTCATATGAAATCAGCAAACGTGGAAGGGAGAATGGACTGAAGTCCAGGGCTGCGGATTGCGCAGGCTCTGTAGCCATGGGAGGGGCCAGTGACGTTCCGCAGGTGGGGCTGAGGAGGGGGTGTGGCCCATCACCCACCTGTGCGACAATCCTGAAGTGTCCCAGGTTCTCCTGTGATGGGCAGGGAGGTAAAAGGACATCACATCACATGAGGAAAAAGCAAACCCTCCAAACCCCCCTAGACTAGGAGGGGGGCTGTGTATCCAGAAAGAAGGGGTCTCTACTTCCGGAAAAGACAACTCTGTCCCTGTGGCCTTGTGGCATCAAGTGTATTGTCCAGTGTCCTATACAAGGATCCCGGGGCATCGGGTAAGCACTGGACTGTTAACCACAAAGTCAGCAGCCTGAATCCACCAGCCACTAAGAGGATAAAGACGAGGCTCTCTGCACCCATAAAGATTTACATTTTTGGAAACCCAAAGGGGCAGTTGTACTTCATCCTCCAAGGTCTCTATGAGTCAGAGTCTGCTGGAGACATTTACATTATGGATATATGCACATGTGGTTGTGGTTGT
>NW_006408574.1:3149154-3160877 GCF_000296735.1 Chrysochloris asiatica | reverse complement strand
GTTCTCCTGATTGTCACACAGTGCCGGGGCTCCAGCTATGACAGGAGTCTGAGAACTACCATGTGTGTGACTGGGATGGCTTGGGGGAGGGGATCAGGCAGTCCTTGCCCTGACCCCCAGACCACGTCCTGACCTCCAGACCATGTCCAGCTCCTTGGCCCAGCCCAGAGAACCCCTTTCAGGACAACTCACCTTTTTCTCCAGGAGCCCCCTTCTGTCCCTGGTCTCCTATGAAAAGAGACAAGCTCAGCCCAGGGAAGACCCTCCGAGTAATGGAAGAGAAGTACAGTGAGGACTAACCTAGAGGAGGATGACCAGGGCAGACAGACCCTCCCATGGATGGAAGGAGGTGGGGCGGGACACAGGCTGCTCAGGACAGGGAAGCCCAGGGCTCAGCTGGCCCCATGGCTCCTCCAGAGAGCACTGCCAGGTTGTGGTCAGGTATGTCAGGGTCTGTGGGCCCAGACTCAGGGCCAGATGGGGCAGAGAGTTTTCTGGGTGAGGACTGGGTTCTAGAGAAAGGACACTATCCCTCCTCCCCATCATTTCTTAGAGCCTGGTTTCCTGAATGTCTTTCTTCTTTGTCACAGTTTTACCTTTGGGCCCAGGTGGTCCTGCCTTCCCAGGGCTTCCAGGAGGACCACGTTCTCCTGCAAATTCCAAACAGACGTCATGGAGCAGAACCCCCCAGAACTTGAACCTCAGAGTCCCCCTTGGAATTCTGATTTCTGATACTCTTAATACCCATGTTTGACCTTGGAGAGCCGGGAGTATGAGGCCAGGTTCCCATCTCAGGGGGCTCCAGACAACAGCAAGTAGAGGTAGGACATAGAAAATGAGGACCTCCCTGGTGTCCATGTCCCCCAATCACAGGGTGAAGGTGGGATTCTGGGTGCACAGGGGCTGTGAGAGGACCAACTAGCTCCTGGTCCAAGTCTCAGGGCTCCTAGAGGTCAGAATGCTACTACACAGCTTCCTTGTGGGTGTTGACCAGCAAAGGGACTCCAGAAGCTGTAAGGTCACCCTGCCAGTGTTATTCATACCATTTGGGGAGAACAGACTTTTATGGATAGAATTTTTGTCCCCAAATTTGTGTGTTGGAATCCTAACCCCTACAGCTGTGAATGGAATCCCATCTAGGAATAGAGGTTTCTGTGTTACATTAGTAAGGTCATTCAGCTCAAGGTGGCTTTTAAGCCATCACTTTTGAGATACAAACACAGATAGGAAAGACAGAAGCCACCCAGAAACCCAGGAACCAAAGCTGAAGAGACAAGGACCTCCCACCGGAACCAGCAGCTCCGGAGTCTGAAAGTGGGAGTTCAGGACCTGGACTTGTAGCTTTCTGAGCTGTGGGAGGAGGGAAATTTATTCTTTAAAGCTGCCTCATGGGGCATTTCTGTTACAGCAGCAGAGGACGCCCAGGGCTCAGGTGAGAATACAGAGGGACGGGGAGGAGGAAGTCCAGCCAGTGACCACAGAGAGCCAGTGTTGGGTCAAGATTGGAAGTCTTGTTTTCTGTTTAAACATGCTCCCCCCCCCCACCGCCCCCCAACAGCTCATGAGAAATGAATCTCAGCTGGCCTCTGTTCATCAACTGCTGACAAGGCACAAAATGAGGCCAAAGCCCTGACCTGAGAGCCACCCTTGGGAGTAGCCCACCTTGGGATCAGATTTAGGACGAGCAGGTCAGCAACCCCTTCACCCTACACAGACACCCACCTAGATCAACCAAGCACATACCTCTCTCTCCTTTGGCACCTGTCTCTCCCTTGGGTCCTGGTGCTCCGGGAGCCCCCGGGCATCCTCGGAGAATGCTGAGCTTGTCAGAGCCTTCCAGACCCACGACCTTCACCTCTGCAGGAAAACACAACAGACTGTCAGTGTGGGTGTCCTAGCTGGAAAAGACACCACTCAGCTGCTAGACAGGTCCCCCAAGGAGAGAATGTGGTCCTCGGGGTTGTGAGTCTGCTCAGCAGCTAAGATGACCACCAGCATCACCACCTCAGTGGAGGGGTACTCAGGTGTGAGGGTCCTGCTGTGGTCAGGCTGAGCCTCTGCTCTCACCCTAGAGTGCTGGTCAGTGATGGGCAACAGGCTGCACGAGGACAGGGGAAGACTGACAGAGGATCTGGCCCCCTGTCTCTGAACCCTCTGACCCTCCTCTGTCCCCTCAGCTGCCAGTGGGGATAATACTAGGTTTATGGGGAGAATCTGGAGAAAGATGTGGTTGTCAGGTCCTGTGAAGATTTATAGTCTCAGAAACCCTGAGGGCAAAGGTCAGCAAACTACAGCAGATATAGAGCTAAGCAGGGGTTTTATTTACTTCCTTTAAAAATCTTCAAAAATCAGTTGATCACAAAACTAATAGATGTTCCTAAGAGTACCATTTGCCCAAGGACAAAGTTCAGAAGGGTTAGCAAAGAAGGCGGAATGGAAACAGGAGACAAGGAAGTGGGAGGAGTGAAGTTACGTAGAGGCGGTGGCGATCTTTGAGATGAAACGAAATGTGTGTGACTTGTTGAATGCAAAACTGGTGGACTGCTCTGAAAACCTTCACCAAATTCACCATCAAAAAAAAAAGAATTTTAAGCAAAAGACATCTACTGTAAGCTCCTAAGAGATAACTTGGGCTGCACTCTCCGGAGAAGACAACACCACCACCATCAGAGACACTTCCTTTCTGTCCTTCCTGCTGTCCTCCCACAATATCAGGGGTGGCATCCTCTGGGGAACTCCTCTGTCCATGCCATCAGACACCTCTGGAGGTCTCTGGCCCTGTCGTCAGGAGCAACGTCTAGCCAAAAGTGATGTGGAGGCACCTGCTCCAAAACCAGTGAGGTGGATCATCATACTCCCCCCCAACACCTTCTCTTGTCTATGGATTCTAACTCTCTGGGGGAGGGCCAGGAATCTGCATTTAAAGTAGTAATTGAAAGTGAAGAGGACTTGAAACATTTACTGATGAAGATCAAAGATCACAGCCTTCGATATGGATTGCATCTCAATGTCAAGAAAACAAAAATCCTCACCACTGGACCAATAAACAGCATTCTTATCAATGGAGAAAAGATTGAAGTTGTCTAGGACTTCATTCTTCTTGGATCAATTATCAACACTCGCGGAAGCAGCAGTCAAGAAATCAGACGATGTATTGCACTGGGCAAATCTGCTGCACAGGAACTTTTTAAAGTGTTGAAGAGCAAAGAGGACTAAAGTGTGCCTGACCCAAGCCATGGTGTTTTCAATAACCTCATATGCATGTGAAAGCTGGACAGTGAATAAGGAAGACTGTAGAAGAATTGATGCCTTTGAGTTGTGGTGTTGGAGGAGAATACTGAAAGTGCCATGGACTGCCAAAAGAACCAATAGATCTATTTTGGGAGAAGTGCAGCCAGAGTGCTCCTTGGCGGCCAGGATGGCTAAGCTTCGTCTCTCATACTTTGGGCACGTTGTCAGGAAGGAACAGTCGCTGGAGAAGGATGTCATGCTGGGTAAGGTGGAGGGTCAGAGAAAAAGAGGAAGACCCGCAACGAGATGGATCGGCCAGGTGGCATCATTGATGGCGTCAAGTGTGGCAGCGGTAGTGAGGTTGGCCCAGGATCAGACATTGTTTCGTTCTGCTGTGCATGGGGTCGCTATGAGTCGGTTCCAACCCGATGGCACCTGACAACAACAACTATTGTGGTAGAAGCTCACATATAAACCAAAACATTTGCTGTTTTAACCACTTTTCTGGACTTAGTTGTGTCCACGCAAAGTATGTGCCAACTTGGCTAGGACTAAGCAATTCTCTTCCTATGATGTAAATGGGGCAGGATGCAATGGATCTCTTTTGAGAAATTAAAGAGATTAAACAAGTGAGCAGACAGAGGGAGTAACCACCAAGAAACAAGAGCTGGGGGTGCGCACCTCCTTTGGACCCAGGGTTTTTTGACCTGAGAACCTCTTAGACCCAGAGGAAGACCAAGACACATGGAGGGTTCTGTGGGGTGCTGAGTTTCCATTAGAGCCAACACAGACAGAAGAAAGCCATCTCCAAGATCGGGTGCCCTGATCTTCCAGTCCCCTAAACTATGAGATAATAGACTTCTGCCTGTTAAAGCCACCCACTTGTGATATTTCTGTTATAATATTGTTGTTGTTAAGTATCATCCATAAGGTTCCTGAGGAGCGACTGGTGGGTTTGAACTGCCAGCCTGTGGTAGACAGTCTAGTGCTTATCCCACAGCACCTCACCAGGACTCCTCTGTTACAACAGCACTAAAGGAATGAGAAGAAACGATTATAAGGGTCCAGTTCAGTGACATCACTTACAGCCACCTCGTGCAATAGGCACCAGACTGTGAAGCCCAGGGGCTGCAGTTGAAGCCCTTCAGCCACTCCATGGGAGAAAGATGAGACTTTCTGCTCCCTCAAAGATTGGAGTCCTGGTGTGGCACTGTGGGTTAATGCTCTAGACTGCAAAGTCAATTTGAACCACAAGGTTGGTGGCTCAAGCTCACCAGACGCTCCTCAGAAAACCTATACAGGGTCGCTAAGTGTCAGAACCGACTAGATGGCATTAACAACAACAACAACAACAACATGTTTTATTATCACCAATCTCCACTGCCCACCCCCAGCCACGTCAGTTCAAGAGTCACTGCAGTGGGAAATGTTAGGGCTCCCTCCCAGGGGCCCATGTCATTGCGGATAGCCGACTCGGACTCATGGTGACCCCAAGTATACAGAGTAGACCAACTCCATAGGAGCTCAAAGTTTATCTCCAGACCTTTGGAGGCACCTCTGGCTACGTTTTAACTAACAACCTTTTGTATGGAAGTTCAGTGCTTAACACTTTGCACCACTCAGGGGGTTCAGGAGGACTGGAAAGATGAACACCGACTGTCCTGTGTCCTCAGAGACAGAGTTCTGGCCTGTCTGTGAAGCTCCCTGTCTGTGCAGACCACGGGCTCTGGAGTCAGGACACCTGGCTTTCAATCCTGCTCCATCCCTTTTAGCTGTGTGGCCTTGGACTCATCACTCCAACTCTCTGGGCCTCAGCCTCTGCTTTGAAGATAAAATTCAGCTTTTGATCAGTGCTGGGGTGCTCTGAGTGGCCCATGAGTGGCAGTTATCAGCTTTGAGGAACCAGAACACTGGGTTGTTCTTACCTGGACAAGTGTCAGTAGCGTGGACAGTCGAGGTTGCAAGGCTCAGGAGCAGAATGAGGCGGACAGCAGTCTCCAGCGCCATGACACTCTGTTCAGCTCCACGATGGCTCTGACTTCAAGAGGCTTTTACAAGGCTGGGAGAGCAAGCCCAACCCGAGGCTGTGATTTCCCAACGCCTGTGGGGACATCACTTCCTACTGGCTGGTTGCATTAGCAGGAGGCATGAGTTAGCACCCAGCAAGCTGCTCCCCCTCCAGGCTTACTCCTCCCATCAAGGGTGCCCTGCCCCCAGACTAGAGGCACCAAGGTTACCCTGCTCTGAAGGGCCTGATTGTTTGTGGCTTAAGGAGAACCTCTTCCCAACCTTCCTCTCATCCCCAGCTCTATCCAAATAATCCCTGGAGGCCTCAGCTTCTGGCTGCATCTGAATTCTCAAAGCACTAAGGGCACAGAGGAGGCATTCTGAACAGCTAAGTGCATATGCGACATGCTAATTACATCTTTGGGGTCCTGGTGTGATGTGGTAGGATAAGCATTAGACTGCTAACCACAAGTTCAGTGGTTCAAACCTACCAGCTGCTCCTTGGAAACACTATGCCGAGTTGGAACTAACTCAATAGCACTTAACAACAACAAAATGTATATCTTCTGCTCATTGTACCAGCCCCTTGATGCGGTTCCTATCATTCGTGTTTTACAGGTGGAGCAATTGAAGTCACACAGCTGGTAGTAGTTGGACTCGGGTCTACCTAACTGGAAGGTGGATGTTCCTTAGAGTGTTGATACTTCATTTGAATCTGCCACTACCATGTCCTGCTTTGGCATTCAGGAATTATTGTAGCTGCATCTTGCCTACCTCATAGAACTTGAATTTCTCAAACTCAAGGATGAGGTGGTATCTTGGGCATCTCTGCACTCTAGCCCCTAGAATGTGGCAAGCCTTCAGTGACACTCTTCTTAGAGCTGTTGGCTGCAGGGAGAACTGACCAGTTCTTGTCTCTCCAGCCTTCTCCATCCCGTTAGCAGGAGAGGGTATGGGGCTTCACTCTCATGGGCAGCAAGCTCGGTGATCATGGGGAGCTCAGAGCACCCATCTCTCTGCCAACTGGAAGAGCAGGTGAGTGCTGCGTCTCACTTGGGGATGAAGGGTCAGCTAATAGCTGAATGATAATGGGTGCCTCTGAGAACTTCCAAGGACAAGCTTTCCATACCACAGTTCTTTACCGGTGTTGGCCAAAGCCCACTGACCACGTATCTTAGTTACCTCATGTTTCCATAGCAAAATATACCACAAGAGAGTGAATTCAGAGAGCAGGAATTTATTGTCTCTGTTTTAAAGACTAGAAGTCCACATTAGGGTGTCAGCTGTAGGGGAGGTCCTTCCCTCTTGGTAGCTCCAGGTGCTTCTTGGCATTTCTTTATTGTGATGGGACTTCAAAACTTCATGGGAAAATTCCACTCTCTTTTAATTCCTTTTTTTCCCACAAACTTTTTAAAGCTGGCTCACTTACATCTCCACATGGCAACTGTCTTCCCACTATGTGTGTCTCTCTGTGTCTGTTTTCCCTTTTTATAAGACACCGCTCACAAGGGATTAGGCTTAGGACACAGCTGACTCCAGGATGACCTCAATAATATAATAAAACTCCTATTTCTAAACAAGCTCATATTTGCGGCCGTAGAGGTGACGATGTCAACATACCTTTGTAGGAGACACAGATCAATGGGGAATCTCTGCTCATTCCTACAGAGAATCCTCTACCAGATTTTTTTGCACTCCAGCTTTTAAAATATGGCCAATGATCGTGAACAACTCAGCAAAGCTCAGGAATTTGTAGGCTTTCCGCTTAAGTCAACTGCCTGCTCATAGCCTTCCCAACTTCTTTTTGTCACATTTGTTGTCTTTTTATGGTTAATGTCATGTCTTTTCTAGATTTTGATAACAATTGACTTCAGATGTTGAAAGTGCCTTCTTTTATTTTATCAGCACTCCCTAAATTTTACGCTTACATTTTTTTAAAGAACTTTTTGTTGTGAATTGAGTGAAGGGTAACAGAGCAGATCATCTATTTTCCAGTCAACAAATCTTATACTTTGCTTCATTACAGTGTTTACCATTCCCTCCATGTACCATAAGCTAACAGTATTTACCTCTATTCACTCTAACTCTTGCATTCCTCCCTGCATCTCCTGCTACCTTCGTCTTTTCTCTGCCAGTCTCCCTCTTTACCCTTAGAGTTTTTGACCTTTTAATTCTTGCTTTTAAATTTTTGTTCAAGATTCGCCTCCTTAGCCTTCTAACAAACAACCTGTCCTTTCCCCCATTGGATTTGTAGGGCCATCTTTGTGGTGAATTAAGGGATCGCCTGTGGTCAAGTGTCTGTGTCCCTGAGCTCACGGTTCTAGTCAATCTTCTGTGTCAAGTCCACCCATTTATTTATGCATCTTTGTAGGATGCTTCTTAAAGGTCTCATAGAGCAAGTGTTCCCTCATGACTCTTTTTTAATAACATTCAAGTCGCTATTTGTGGACCTTATGTCTCCATATAAATCTTAGATCAGTTTTATTGAGTTTCTCAAACATGTTTTGATTGGGGTTACATTGAATTTATGGGTTAATTTGGAGACACTTGGCATCTTTATAACTTTAGGTCTTCTCATTCAAGGGCTTGAGGTCTATTCATTCAGATCTTCTTCTCCATCTCATGGCAAAGTTTTAAATTTTCCTCCATAGAAGCCCGGTGTCTTCTCAGTTACATTAATTCCTAGAAACTTTACAGTTTCAGTTCCTAGGGTGGAAGCATCTTTTTAAAATTACATTTTTTGATAAGCTATTTATTGTTAAAATTTTTTAAATTCCATTTTCTGATAGGCTATTTATTTTTAACGTCTTATTGTGATTTGGATGAAAGTTTTTTAGAGCAAATTGTCCGTTTACCAGTTCATACACCTCTT
Source organism: Chrysochloris asiatica (assembly GCF_000296735.1). Classification (NCBI taxonomy): domain Eukaryota; kingdom Metazoa; phylum Chordata; class Mammalia; order Afrosoricida; family Chrysochloridae; genus Chrysochloris; species Chrysochloris asiatica. The sequence goes on along the minus strand of NW_006408574.1, from coordinate 3,152,767 downwards.
GATTTGTGACATTGATTGCTAGCCCCTCAGTGTGACAACATTTTTCTCACTTCCACCCTGGGTTTCCTGTTTCCATTCATTCTTCTTTCCCATCCCTTCCTGCCTTCTGAGCGTTATTCCTGGACAAATGCTGCCCTTTTGATTCTGATAGTTGATTGTTCTCAGGAGTGGATACCTCCCTGGCATTGTAGTTCTCATCTGACTGACAGTTCATTCATGGGAGTCAGAATTCCATTCTAGGCCTGAAGAGTGTCTAAAGGCCATGGTATCAGGGGTTCCACCAGCTTCTACCAGACCATTAAGCCTGGTCTTTTTATAATTTTGAGTTTTATTACACAGATTCTTCCACTCTATATAAGACCTCCTACTGCAATTCCTCTGGGAGCAGTCAGCAATGGTAATCAGGTACTACCATGGTCTTCTGGTCTCCATGTCATGGAAGTTGGGGTTCATGTGGTCCCCTTGTCATTGTTTCCATGTACCTTTGGTTTTCTTCAAGCTTCTTTACTCCAGATTGGAAGAAACCAACAGACGGCCTCTCAGGAGCCTTTAGGACCCCAGTTGCTACTCACCAAAATAGGGTATTAAAAAAAACAAACAAAGCATTGTGTTTGTGAGCTGTTATACCAGTTGACTTAAGGTGTCCCTGAGACTATGATTCTGAGTCCCCCATCCCAGCAACTCATTCCCTCAAGGTGTGTGGTTTTCTAACATTGCCTCTGTATCATAGACACATATTCATGAGTATATTTACAGCAGGTATAAATGTATGTGTAGAAATATCCTCCATCAGAATTATACATACTCGGGGGTGTTGGCCTAATAGGTTATTACTGGTTAAAACAAATGATGTTGACTTTTATAGGTCAATACCCAATATGTCTGTTGATGCTCTTGTTTTTCTAGGTAGACCGTTCGTTCAATCAGAAAGAGCCCCAATGACTCTATTCAAGGCCCTAGCAACAGAACAACAGAATGGATTCTTCAGAAACATGAAAACTGCCAATCTGTCTTCTCTCTGGTGGAGTCTGTAGGTCCACTTGGCATCAGGGAGTGCCTCAACATGCTGTACGCTGGTTCACAGGTGAAACAGTTCCTGCCCTCAAAGAGCTCAAGTGTGGCTGAGACTCTAGGATATGGATTCTAAGAGTCGTGAGAGGACAAGAATGTGTTCTGCTCTCCACTTTTTCCTTCCCTGGGCATGGCAGCTCTGGTTTCTTCCTGGAGGACACAAGAACATCCAGTCCCCGTATCTGATGACCAAGCGTGCTGCCTCCTCAGGGGCTCCTGGGGGAAGGTGGGAGAGAATCCTGAGCTCCAGTTCTAGCTCTATGACTAACTCCACGCAACCACAGGTGCCCCGTCACCAGCCAGAGCCACAGTCTTCCTGTGTAAGTGGAGGCGTGAGCACTGACTGCCCTTCTAGAAACTTCTTGACTGCAGCTTCCTTCCATCCCCAGGCTGGCTGGCTGCTCTGATTCCAGAAGGCCCAGGGACCTCCTCCAGCAGGACCCTGAACTAAACGGCTTCTGGTTGCACTGTTATTATTTGTTGTTGTGAGTTGTCATCAAATCACCTTCAATTCATATTGACCTCAAACAAAGCACTGCCTGGTCCGACACCATCTTCTTGACAGTTGAACTTCCAGAGAGGCCAGGTTCCCCCAGGTCTTGTATTAAGATCTGTTTGGAGAAAAAGATCTAGACTCTGCAGGAATCATGGCCATGTGGTGGCCTGTCTTGGTCTCTGATGGGCTCAGAGGAGGTGATGAATACCCTCCCTGACCCCCAGAGACCCAGCACCCAGGTCTTAGATGTGGGGGGGGGCAGGGAAGCCTTTCCCCAAAGACCTCAAAGGGAGTGTCCTCTCTCTCTCTCCCTTTTGCTCATCCAATCAGGAGCAAGTGAGGGCCCAAGCCAGTCCTCTGCTCAATACAGTCACCTATAAGTCCCCCCACCCTTTCTTTCATCAAGCCCCCTTCCAGCTGCCAAGGACTCTGAGGATGTAGCAGCTCCTCCCAGTCAGCAAGAGGGGTGAGGGCCGAGACTTCCGCTGGCAGCTGGGAGGGAAGAAAAACTCATTCTTGCAGCTTGCCTGGAGGTCAGGAAGGTGCAGAGAGAGAAACACCCAGGGCTCCAGCAGGAAGCTCTCCTCACCCTGCAGCCCATTTTAATTTCCCAGAGATAATAACACCAGCTGCCCGATAGCTGCCAGGCATTCAAAGACAGATGACCAGTGTTTGCAGGCTAATAGTTTGTGTCGGAGTCAATTGGAATTGATATCTCAGGAGGCAGATAATCCCCACTGGAGCTTGGTGATGTCTCCTAGCCTGAAGGTATTTACACAGCGCTTCTCTCTGAAGACAGAAGGTAGTTTGAGCTCCACAGAGGAGTCCAGGTAGCCCAAGGCAGGTGTTTAATGTCTTAACTGAGTCTTGTGAGCTTTTGAACGCTGTGGGAGGAATAAGCCCCTTGGTCCCGTGAGAGAGCTGGTTTTTACCTTCTGGAAACTCAGGGAAATGGATCAGATGGTAGGGTTTACATTTTTGTTTCATTTTGCTTTTTTTTTTGTGGGGGGGGGGGAGTATTTTTTTTTTTTTTTTTTTTATTTTAGTGAAAACATACACACCAAAACAGTCAACGACACAACGTCACATGTACAATCCAGTGACATGAATGACATTTCTCACCTTGTGCCACCATTCTTGAGACCCTTTTCCAAAAGGTATCACTGTGTTGGGCTGGGTTCTCTAGAGAAGTAAAACCAGCCAAGCTTATATATGCACAAGGGGACCTCAGAAAGAAAGCTTTATGGAAAAGTTCCAGCATCTGTTCATTCTATTTCTCTATGAACTTTTTGAAGCCTTCTCATGCATGTACATAGAAAGATTCCTCTCAAGGAAATAGCTCACATGGTAGCAAAGGCTAGTAAGTCCCAAGCCTGCAAGTCAGACCTCAGACTGGAGGCTTCTGCTGATTCACATAGCTGCAGGGCTGGTGAACTCAAGATTGACAGCTCAGATTTTTGTTGTTGTTAAGTGCCGTGGAGTCGGTTCCGACTCATAGTGACCCTGTACAGGGTTTCCGAGGCTGTAAATCTTTTTGGGAACAGAAAGCCTCATCTTTCTCCCACGGAACAGATGGTAGTTTCAAACTGCTGATCTTGCGGTTCATAGCCTGATTCTTAACCACTACGCTACCAGAGCTCCTTGGCAGCTCAGATAGCAGGCTGCAAAGACCAACAACACCCAAGATTGGCCAACAATACAGCAAGCTTCTGGCTCAGGTCTCAAGAACCGGAGGTCAGATGATGAGAACCAGATGCAGGATCCAGAGTGAGGAAAAAGCCGGAGAGTTTTGCCAGAATATCCATATACATTGGATGCAGGGCACACCTAGAGGAAATGCTCTTTCAACTGACTGGCTGCTCATAGCAAATATTACCATTGAAGTGATTGCATTCCATCAGATATCATCATGGGGGAATGACTACATCATTACACAACTGTCAAACCACTGAAAATCACATCAAGTTGACACACAGCCTAGATCATCACAACCACCGTAGCATAAAATCAAGCCTGTCCCCCCCCAAATTTTTCCCATTGTGTGGA
>NW_006408574.1:3123071-3148379 GCF_000296735.1 Chrysochloris asiatica | reverse complement strand
TGAATGGACATTCCTGTGGAAAGTACTGTCATGAACATAGGTGAGCAGGTGTTTGTATTCCTGCCTTCATTTTTCTGGGTGGCTGTTTAGTGTTTTGTATTTTTTCTTTAATGCCTTAGAACGGACCAGAAAAAAAACAGAATCAAGTCCTCACCTAAGAGGCCAGTTGGTACAGAGCTCCCAAGCCCTTCTGTTGTGTTGCCCCAGGACCTGCTTGTAACTTGTTTTGCTCTTGATTTAACCTACTGACAAACCGCTGCTTCCTGCTGCCCAGGCGTATGGTTGTCATGTTTAACACCAGGATGAAAGGAGAGGGACTAAAGTCGGAAAGTCCCACTGCTCCCGGCTCCACAAGCTTGCTCCTAGAGCCATTGTATAAACATATTTACTCTGCATGAGAGAACAGGAGGAAGCTGCCCAGAACAATTGTTCCTTGCAGTGGATTTGGCTTTGAAACTTGCATTAGGACAGGATTAACCTTGCTGAAGGGTATCGCAATGCGGGTGGAATGTGCAAAATTAATCCCAGATATAGGTTTTTACAGAAAGTGCTGAGTAGAATCAAATATTCACTGCACACAAACACCCTTTCTTAGCCTTCCCTCTGGGCAGCAGCTTATCTTCCTGCTGGAGTGGTATGTGACCAAGCCTCAGGCCTGAACAGACAGCTCTTCCCATCCTGCCAACGTCCCCTATCTTGGCCACCCCAGGGATAAGAGACACCAGGGGTGATGGTGGGTCAGTTATTGGCCCTCAGAGGGCTCACAGTGTTTCCTGGGGCCCCAGGTGGCTAGGATATGTTGTCGTTGTTGTTGCGACTGCTGTTATGGTTCCAACTCGTAATAACGCTCTGCACAGCAAAATGAAACACTGCCTGGTCCTGTGACGTCTTCACAATTACTGTTCTCTTTGAGCCAATCCACCTTGTTGGGGGTCTTCCTCTTTTTTGCAGACTCTCCATTTTACCAAGCATGATGTCCTTCTCCAGGGACTGGTCCCTCCTAATAACTTGTCTGAAGTATGAGAGACAAAGTCTAGCCCTCCTGGCTTCTAAGGAGCACTCTGGCTGCACTTCTTCCAACACAGATTTGTTTGTTCTTTTGGCAGCCCGTGGGACTTTCAGTATTCTCCTCCAACACCATAACTCAAATGTATCAATTCTTCTACGGTCTTCCTTATTCACTGTCCAGCTTTCACAGGCATATGAGGTTATTGAAAATCCCATGGTTTGGGTTAAGCATACCTCAGTCCTAAAATTGATATTGTTGTTGTTTTTAAGTGCCATCGAATCAGTTCCAACTCATAGCAACACTATATGCAGTTTCCGAGTAGTGGCTGGTGAGTTTGAACCACTAACTTTGTGGTCCAGTTCTTACTCTACAGAACCACATCAGACTCCCCTTAAAGATCACTAAGGAGTCCTGATGGTGCAGTGGGTTAAGTACTGGACTGCTAATCATAAGGTCAGTGGTTCAAACCTGCCAGACTCTGATGGAAGAAGATGAGGTTGTCCCTTCCTGTGAAGATTCACAGTCTCAAAAACCCTATGAGGTAGTTCCACTCTGGCCTGTAATGTCGTTCTGACTTGGAATTGACTGGGTGGTAGTGGGGTTTGAAGTCACCTCTGACCCAGACATAGCCCAGATGTTCGGGTGAGGGCTCTTAGTTCTCAGAGACGTGAGGTTGCAACTGTAGCGTAGAGCTCCCCAGACAGCGTGGAGGTTTGGGCTGGTAGGGTTGTGGATGCAGGGCCAGGCCAAGAACAACCCAGGAGATCCCTGCCCCCAGGTCATTACTGACCTTCTCCCCATATCTCTTGTCCTCAAACCCACACCTTGCCTACTCTCACCTTCACAATCAACTATCCTCCCTGGTTCCCTGCAACACAGCCTCCAAACTGCAGCCAGGTAAGCCCCTAAACAGGTAAACCAACTGAAGCCACTCCCCTGCTTACAGCCTCCATTGGCTTCCCATGGCACTCAGCATGAATGGAGAGCAGCCCACATTTGAGCCTGCCCCAGGATCTTTGCACTGGTTTTCCCCTCTGCTGCACCGCCATGCTCAGGCTCTGCCCCCACTGCTCCTGCTCTTCCCTCAGGTCTCCGCTGCCCTGACCACCCTCCCCGTCTCTGACACCTCCACTGCTCTTGCTGTGTGAAGGGCAAGGAGTCTAGACAGCTCTGGGCTTGGTCAGTGCTGTGGGGTTCATTGGATGAGAGATCCAATGATGCATACGCACCCTCACACACACACACACATACACGTCTGCATACATGTGCACACTTGCCCCTGCCTGGGTTGTTTCCTTCACAAGGAGAATGTTGCCACCGATGAGCCTTCAGCCTACTGCATTCTGGGAGCTGAGATAGTATGTGACCCACCAACAGCTGCAGAAGAATCCCAGGGGACATTTTGTTTGGCTGTTTTGGCAGGCTACCTGTCAGATCTGGACCAATCACATTGCCTGAGGAAGCAGAAGGTGGGGCTGCTAGACAAAGACAGAGGCCACCTCCCTTTCCCCTTCCCCCCACCCCCGCCCCCACCCCCCAGGGACTTAGAGCAGGGCTCCAGTTGGGTGACCAACTACATCTTGGTTTTGGCACTGACCATTGTCCAAGTCCTGGGACATCTCTCAGTCCAGACAGACTAGGTCGGTGGTCATCCCAGCCTCAGGTCCTGAAGCCACCTGGGAATTTCCAAAGCTGACCGGCAAGTGGGGGGTGGGCACTGACAACTTGTTTCCCAAGCGTCACTTTTGAGGTTTCCCCACCAGCTGTTTCAATAGGGCGTTCAGAGGAAGAACAAAGGAGAACTAAAACAAGGTCAGGGCTGCCTTGTGGCTTTCTGCCACATCCTCCGATCATCTTGTGGTTTCATCCGAAGTTGCTGCATGGAAATGCCTGCTGGGTCCCCTTGCAGCATCACAAATGCCAGCTGCTTGACTAACACTCAGGATGATGCACATGTTGGTACAAGTCCTCCCACAGAAGGTCTGCCATAGCCCCATGTGACGACCCTGGAGATGGTCCCAGAATGCAGGGGAGACTAGATCTCTAGGTACTTCAGGATCCTGTCCCTTAAAGCAGGAGCTCCTGGGTGGCACAAATGCTGATCACTAAATCATAGGAGGTTTGAGTCCATGCAGAGGCACCTCAGAAGAAAGGCCGGGCAATCTACTTCTGAAAACCCTATGGCGTGAAGAATCGACTCAGTGGAAACTGGTACTGGTTCCAACCTGGACATCTTCTCCCTGAACTTGGCTGAGGCCCCCAATGCCCCTTCCCACCACACCAGCTGCAGGACAGCAGCCTGCATCTGGGTTCTGGAAGGCCGACAAGCCCCACCCTCTCAAATGAGGTGACCTTGTTCCTAAATCAGAGTCCAGGACCAGCTTCAGCAAAGGGTGCACCCAAAATGATGGAGACCCCAGGTCAGGCAGTGCATGTCAACCCATTGGCTAAGGCAGCTGTCGGCTGGGCCAAAGCTGGGGGCCGAATATTCCAGAGCAGGAGACAGACAGTTGTGAGTGGAGGTGCCAGCTGGACACATCAAATCTGTCATGTGTCCACACCTCGAGAGGTCCCAGGTGCCTACTGCTCTGAAAGCAGCCCAGCTTGGGGGGTAAAGCAGAGTCTGTTCCCACCTGCTCCCAGGTTCTATCCCCACTGGGGAAGGGACTGGACCATTGTCCTCTAAGGAGGGAGGAGCACCCCTCATGTCCCTCCCCCTCACACGCCCTCAGCACCTCAGACTCCATCCATGTCCCTCCTTTCTGAGGCCCACCCCCACCCCACCGCATATCCAGGTTCCTTGCTCTGCAACTCAGCCCCTGATTCTGGTGGCTCCTCGTCTGTCCTTGTGAGTGACTTCCAGGAAGTTCACTTACCACCTCCAGCGTTCCTCTGCATCGGTGGGGGGAGGGTGCTGGGAGGCGCTGTGACCTACTGAGGCTCAAGGGTCTACCTGTGCCTGGAGGGGCAGAAGCTCAGCACCAGCCTACAGGTGCCGATCTGGGGGGCAGTTGTCACCCCCGCCCCCACCCACCCCCCTGACAATCTCCCCTGCCTGCCATGACCGCTCCTTCACGTGACCTTCCCATTCAGCCCTCTTTCTTGGACTTCCCTTCACCCATTCAGGACATGTTTACTAAGCATTGATTCCAAGTCTAAGGAGCCCTGTTTGTGCTATGTCTCAGGCATTGGGCTGCTAACCTCCAGGTTGGTAGTTCAAACCCACCAGCTGCTCCACAGGAGAAAGACAAAGCTGTCTTCTCATGTAAAGAGTTACAGTTTCTGGAAACCCTGGGGAGCACTCCTACTGTCTTATAAGGTGGCTGTGAGTTTGGGTGGAGGGTTTGGTTTGGGTTTGGTAAGATCCGGGTCTGGACATGTCCCAGGAATCCAACACTGAGCCCAGTAGACAGACCCCTCCCCACAGGGACCTCCTCACCATCTCCAGGAACAGTGGGGACAACAAGTCAGCAAATAAGTCCGTGTGCACCCTGTCAGGTGCTGCAGGGTGACATGTGTCCCCTCCCCCACCAAAATGTGCTGTTGTCCTGCCCCTAGTGCCCTGTTTGAAGGTAGGATCTTGGAAGATGTGATCAACTGGGTTTGCATGTAGTCCATAATGGGCAGGGTAGGTGAAGATCCAACATCAGTGGGACTTTATGGAAAGGTGGGCTTGCACCATGTGACATGGAGCTTTGTGGCAGCTGCAAAGCCATCCAGGGTCTGGGACCACCAGAAGCTGGAAAAACAAGGAAAGGGCTTCCTATCTAGTCTTCAGAGGAAGCATGACTCTGCCGATACGCAGTGTCCACACTGCTGGCCCCAGCTCTCTGAAAGCACGCATTTCTGCTCTTGGTGGTGCTTTTTTGCAGTAACCCCAAACCCTTGCCTTTGAGCTGGTTCTGACTCATGGTGACCCTTCCAGGCTGTTGTTAGGTGTCATTGAGTTCATTCCTGTCACCCCTACCCTACACACAATAGGACGAAGCACCGCCCAGGCCCTCATCGTCCTCATGACTGGTGTATGTTTGAACCCTGGCTACTGCCACTGTGTTAGTTTGTCTCCTTGGGGGTCTTCCTCTCCTTCGCTGACCCTCCACTTTACCAAGTATGATGTCCTTCTCCAGGAACTGGTCCCTCCTGAGAACACGCCCAAAGAAGGAAAGATGAAGTCTCAACATCTTGACTTCTGAGGAGCATTCTGACTGAACTTCTAGTCCAACGCTAGCTAACTAAAATAGTGTAATGGAGACGAGAAGAAACGGCCTCTTCAAAGTTATAAATAGTACTGTTGCTGTTATTGTTAAGTGCCATCCAGTTGGTTCTGACTCAGAGCGACTCTGTGAGGAGCCGCTCATGGGGTTGAACCACCAACCTTGTGATTAGCAGTCAAGTGCTTATCCTACAGCACCACACCAGGACTCTTTGTTAAGTCTTAGACAAGAGGAGTGAACACAAGGCAAAGATAAACATGGATCACCTGAGCGAGAGGATGTGTAGACATCAGGAAGAGTTTCCAAAGTTCTGTGTCCATGTGGTGAGCCTTTATAGGGCACAGAGAACAAAGCAATTTCCTCCCACAACCAGAACTGCGTCATATATGTACCCCAGGCCTACGGACTACTCCAGGGAAGAGATGAGATAGGAAAGTTCATGGTCTCTGAGGCTCTCGGGGTAAGATCCTGCAAGGGAAGTGGCCCCAAACCCACTTTAAAATATACAGAGATGCAGGAAGTGCTAAAAAAAAAAAAATAAAAATGCTGGCATCTGGACACATAAACATAAGCACAAGATGGGATGAAGCTCTACTTGGCTGGAGCCATTCACAGGGAAAACATTTCAGGCTCTATAACAACAGTTACAAACCCTAAGCCAAACCCATGGCCAACAAAATGGTTCATAGGTGAGCATTAGATTATGTCCACTCAGAGTAAAGACTGTCCCATGCAAACAGGCCTAGTGGACCCCTGGGTATAGATACCACAGAATTCCCACCCACTTTCAATGGCACTTTACAATTTCCAAGTCTCAAGAATGTGGGCCCAGTCTCAGAGGACCCCAGGAAAAGGCTGGTAGGGCCAGCCCCCAGCCCAGGGCTCCTGGTGACCAGGGTCTTGGAATACAAGTTGACAGGGTGTTGAGAGTCAAAACGTGGCTAAGGTCGCAAACCTGGGTGCTGTCAGCCTGCTCACCCTGTCCTCCCCTTGAGGCAGCTGCCTGAGGGAGCCAGGATGCAGCTCAGCTGGCTGGAGAAGACTTAGGACCACTCCCTATTTTATAATCACACACTCAAGTCATCTCTGGTCTCTCAGAGCTGAGAGCTTTGACTGCACTAGATACCTATTTGGTTCTCTATCCTGATATGAAAATACTTCCAGAACCTTCCAGCCACTGCAAGGGAGCTTTGCTTCTCCGCCCAGCACCTCTGGCTCCAAACTGGGACCACCACCCCCCTCCCGCCCCCAGAGGAGCAGGAGGAAAACGGTTCTGTCGCCTTCAGGTAATTAAGTCGCCCCGTACTTATGAGCATGCGTTAGATGATGATTAATCCCAGGACGGGGAGGATATTTTTCATCTTCAGAGCTTGCCTGGGTTGTTCATTAATCATCACAACCCCGGAGAAAAGAACTGGGGCCGCTCCTAAAAGCAGGGAAACTGAGTCAGCTGGTCCACCCCCATGCCCTCCTCCTGAGACCTTCATGGAAGTAGCCCATGGGGTACAGAGGGATGCAGGGGAGCTTTGGGTTTCCCCCTGGGCCTCCTGACTACACAGCTCCATCTCCCCGAGCCTCATCTGGGCCTGGATACAGGATCAATAATAGTGTTACTTTAAATACAAAGAAAACCACCCCCTGGGCCTGGCCTGGCCTGGAGCTGGGCAGCATCACTGCATCCCTTTCTTTGTTCCTCTGGTTCTTGGGTCCCTGGATATGGTCAGCCTCCCCGCCCCTTCCTTGAAACGAGGACAGTCTTACTGTTTTCTGAGCGTGCAGTTTAAAGGAAAACGCTGTTCTCTCTGAAATGTCTTTCTTTCCATTTGGGACAAACTGCTATAAATACAGCACATCCTGTTTTACATTCAAATTGTTGTGAAAGTTTGAAGCTGTAAATAATAGTCTCTTGGCGCTCCAGACAGAATTATTATTATTTTTTCCCCAGTTCTAGTAGCAGGTGATAAATTACACATTTCTCTGGCTTCCTCACACTACAGCCACCATGTCCTACAACGAACCAGAAGCCGCAGCACAGCACCTATGAGAGAACTTGACTCTGAGCTGGGGGCAAGGCTGGGAGAGGGAGGGACCTGGCTACGTGTCCCGGAGCCTGGTGACTGAGGAGGCTTGTCTGAACCAAGGCTTCTCCAAATGTTCTCTCCTGAGCTCTGATTCTATTGAAATGGTAAGAGTTTATCCTTAGAGCTCAGAGATGACGACACCCAAGTGGGTCATGAAACACCATCTCCCCTGCAATCTGCTAGAGACAGACTGAACCCCTCAGGTGGTATCTTTGACAGGAAGTGGCTATTCTCCTGGGTTGCTTGATGGTGTGTAGCAGGGGATGGCTAAGGGAATGGAGGCCTTGGGTGGGTAGCCTGACTCTGGCCCTGCAGTGTAGTTTCCAGTGACCTGGGCCTCAACGTGAACAGCCTGTAGGGGGCAGTAATGAGGGAAGCCAGATGCTGAGTGTGGGGAGTAGCCATCCCTGACCACACCCAGCCACTCACAGCAGAGCAAAGCTGGAACTCTATACCCGACTTGCAGCAAGCCCCAAACCAAGGCTGATCAGCGTGTCTTCTCATCCAGGGATCCTGAAACAGCCCTGTGCAGTCATGGCCCCGTGGGCACGTGACCAGCACAGATACCAGGATCCATGCTTAGGCCTGGTTCTCCTCTGCCCACTAACATGTCGTGTCTAGGGCAGTGACAAGTGGACAGAGGGCTATCCTACCCTCACGCCCTGGTGTCTGGGCCACTTTCAGCACTCTCCTCTCCTCTACTCAGATAGGAGTCCAGAGGGAAGACCCCTACCCTCCGTCCTAATGGGGCCCTTCCAAATGGGGACAGAGAGATGGGGCAGGGAACAGTGTCTCCATACCCAGACCTGACTGAAAAGCCTCCAGGCATTTGGGGGACTTCTCCTATAAGGAGTCCAGCCTGCCTGGTGCTGAGCTGGTTTGCTGTGGACAAACCCCTTCTGTCTCTGCCCTGCCAGTGTCCCATCTGTCTACGCTCTGCCTGCTTCTGCTCTCTGGTTAATGGGATTGAGCAGAAGCAGTGAGGAGGACCAGGTGTCCACAGACAGAAGGGACAGCCCAGCTTCATGGCATTGCCGAGGGCCTCGATAAATCAAAGTGCTTTATTTCAGAGCTTTCTTCCCATGACTTCCATTGCTTCTCAGATAGTGTTGGTTTACTTAAGAGGTTTGTCACCTGCCTGCCAACCTTTCCCAGAAGATTCTCTTGGTGGCAGGTCTCCTTTCCCAGAACTGGGACATCTGTACAGGTGAGATGTGAGATGTGCAACCTGGCGTATTGTGAGTCCTTCAACCCTGCAACCTGGCAGGTTGGGACCTCCATTCAATGACAGGGACACTGAGGCCATGGGTTCATGGCCCATAGAGTTGATTGTAAACCATGGCAATCGTATGTGCACAGAGCAGAAAGCTCCATGGGGCATTCAAGGCTGTGATCCTACCGCAGTAGATTGCCAAGCGTATCTTGTAAGGCGTCTCTTGGTGGATTTGAACTTCCAAACATTCGGCTAATGGTCTGAACCATTTGCACCACCAAGGGATTCCTGTGGCCCAGCCTTTGTTGTTGTTGTTGTTGTGTGCCATCGAGTCAGTTCTGACCCATGGAGACCCTGTAGAGGGTTTCCAAGTAGCAGCTGGTGAGCTTGAACCACTGATATTGCAGTTCAAATGGATTTTGCAGTCCAGCACATTAACCCACAGCGCCACACCTGGAGTCTTCCACGTGGAAGGTGATGTCCTCCACAAAGGCCTGTTTTTTTGCTGTTGTTAGGGGCCAGTGTCCATCCACACAATGGTTGTCACATTTGAGCCCATTGTTGCAGCCACCGGGTCAGTCCATCTAGTTGAGGTTCTTCCTCTTTTGTGCTGATCACTCACTTTTCCAGGGACTGCTCCCTTCTCACAACATATGAGAGATAAAGTCTTGCCACTCTCACCTCTAAGGAGCATGCTGGTGTGCTGCTTCCAAGACAGATTTCTTTATTCTTCTGGCAGTCCAGGTACTTTCAATATTCATCACCAAAAACCCATAATTCAAATGCATCGATTCTTCTAAGGTCTTCCCTCGTCATTGTCTAGCTTTCACATGTATATGACACTACTGAAAACATCATGGCTTCCGTCAGGCACACCTTAGTCTTCAAAGTGACAGCTTTGCTCTTGGACACTTTAAGGCAGTCTTGTGCAGCAAATTTGCCTAATGCAATGCATCATTTGATTTCTTGACTGCTGTTTTCTTGAGCGTTAATTGTGCATCCAAGTAAAATGAAATCCTTGAAAACGCCTATCGTTTGCTTATTGGTTCAGGTGTGAGGACTTTTGTTTTGTTTTCTTTGGTTCTGCTGCATACTGAAGGCTGTTGTCTGATCTGCACCTGCCATTTACTTTGTCTTTAATTTCTTTCAACAATGCTTCACTTCCAGTGTACAAGTCTTGCACTTCTTTTTAAAAAACATGTTCCTAGCTATCTAACTTACTCTTTTTAATGCTATTGTAAGGGAAATTATTTCCTCAATATCACTTTTGGATTGTTCATTGTGAGTATGTGTGTGTGTGTGTTAAGTGCTGTTGAGTCAGTTCCGACCCATAGCGACCCTATACAGGGTTTCCGAGGGTGTAAATCTTTACGGGAGCAGAAAGCCTCATCTTTCTCCTGCGGAGCGGCTGGTAGTTTCGAACCGCTGACCTTAAGGTTCGCAGCCCGATTCGTAACCACTACGCTACCAGAGCTCCTTCATTGTAATTTATTTTTTGTATATTGATCTTGTATCCCACCATTTTGCTGAACTCATTACTAAGTTCTACAAGTTTTTTAGTGAATTCTTTCTTCATGGATATACAAGATAATGCCATCTATAAACAGGGAGATTTTCACTTCTTCCTTTCCAATCTCGATGACTTTTATTTCTTTTTCTTGCCAATTGCCCTGGCTAGAACCTCTAGTACGATGGCAAACTGAGGTAGCAAAATGAACATCCTAGTCTTATTCCTAATCTTATGGAGAAAGCATTTCATTTTTTTCTATTAAGTATGATGTTAGTTGTGAGCACAGGGATTGTGGTTTTTTTAAATTATGCCAAATAACATCTTTCATTTGCTCTTTGCTTCTTTCTTTGTTTCCTCTGCACACCTTCTAGTGACCAAGAATCTGCAGAACGTTTGGTTCTTTTCTTCTGTCATGCTTACCCACCACCATCCTCTGTCTGTTCTTGAGCATTCCCAACAAAACCCACCCACCTCCCTGCCATTTATACACTACTCTTGATCCTTCAGCTAATTTTGGAATCTCAGGATTAATGCTGAGCACTTTGTGCCTAAATCCAGAAGGCAGAACAATCTCCAACCCTGTAGTAAACCTTAATGGAGGGCTGTGTAAATGACAAGGAGAGGGTTCAGATGCTGTTTCCTTTTATACTTGTGGGACAAACCTCTTAGCAGTACTTTATGATTAATGGATGGGTGGGTGCATGGATGGGTGGATGGATACATGAAGGGATGGATGGATACATAAAGGGAATGGATGGATAGATGGATGGATGGATGGATGGATGGATGGATGGATGGATGGATGGATAGGTACTTGAAGGGCTGAATGATGGATGGATGGATATGGGTGGATGGATGGTGGATGAATGGATGGATGGATGAATGGATGGATGGATAATGGGTGGATAGATGGATGATGGGTGATGGATGGATGGATAGGTACATGAAGGTACATGAAGGATGGATGCATGCATGCATGAACGGATGGATGAATAAAAATGGAGAATCAATTCTGATTTAACAGTCATCAAGTGTCAGAATGGAAACATGGAACTCTGGGAACAAGACTGGCTCTGGAGATGTTATTATTAAAATTCATACAAAACTCGCTTATCCAGTGAATATTTATCGATCTCCTATTATGCACCAGACACTGGAGATGCCAGAACAAAGGAGACAGACATTACCCTGACCTGCTGGCCCTTTAGTTTAGTAGGTCCCGAGCTTTGTTTTTCCACCGGTCCACCTCAGTCTGGGTCTGAGGAAGCAGCCCTGTGTGTACCATCTGGGCCAGGATCTGGCCTACCTCTCCCTATGTGGTCAGTGTCACTCAGGACTTGGCCATCATCCATGGTTTACAGCATATGGACTGACATCAGGACCAGGGTTTGAAAGCAGATCAATGGGATAAAGAAAGGAGAGTTGACCCTGGGCACTGCAGGCCATAAGGGGGCATCCCAGGCCAGAAAGGGTGTCCCTGGGCTGGAAGAGGGGATCTCTAGGCCAGAAGAGCATCCCCAGCCTGGAAGAGGGCGTCCCCAGGCCAGAAACTGACATCCCTGGGTCTGACACTGAGCACACTGTGTCCCTGAGAGCTGGCTTCCAACTCTGACACCTTGGAATTGAAGGTGTCAGGGGAGGGAAATTTTCAGCGTGGTTCATCAAATGCAAACATGTTTGTCTCTCTCATTCTGTCTTTAAACAAGCCCCTGGATGATCTACATGATCATAAGTAATGGAACCATGCACACACACACACACCACGAATGCTGTGCAGTGATGAGGGAGGCATTCTGGGTGCCCATGCAGCCATCTGACAGGTGAGCCTGCACCTGTGTCTTAGCCTGGAAGAAGCCCGGGGCAGCTGTGGGGCTGTAGCTGGAGAGCCTATTCTTTTCACAGGGCCAGGAACCAGGTGAAGGACAAGGGGTCACCCCGCAGAGGACATGCGCCTTGAGGAGGCTGTGCTCCAGGAAGGTCTCACCCACTGCTGTCCCAGGGACACCAGCAGCCTCTCCGTCCCCTGTCTGTTGCCAGTTCGCAGTCCCAGGTGGAATCACACCCTCTGCTATTTTCTCCCCATGGAGCTTCAAAGAATCAACAAGAAGGACTAGGGATTGCACGGATCCCTCAAGGTGTCACCGTTCCCAGCATTGGGGAACATTCAGACTGAGGTGGTGTAGTGCGTGTGAGTGTGTGTGCACAAGTCGAGTGAGTGAGTGTATTTATGTGAGTACTGTGGATGAATATGTATGTGTGTAAGAATGAAAGTTTGTGGTTCATGAGTTTGTGCATATGACTGTGTACATGTGAGTATGTGTATGTGAGTGTGTGCATGTGTGCAGCCTGAATGTGGGTGTGTATGGGCATGTATGTATGAGTAGGTGTGCATGAAAGTATATGTGTAACAGTGAGAGTGTGTTGCTCCTGAGCATATGTGCATGTGAATTTGTGTACATGTGAGAAGATGGGCATGAGTGTGTGAGTGTGTAAGGAGTATACACATGTGAGAGCACTGTGAAAGGAAGTGTGAGCATGTGTGTGCATGTGAGAGTATATACGTGTGTGTATATTTGTGAGAGGATGTGTATGTGAGAACATGTGTATATGTGAGAATATGTACATGTGTATTTGTGTGAGGCTGTGCATGTGAAACTGAACATGCACATGTGAGAGTATATACATGTGAGAGCATGTGCACAGGTGAGAGTATGTACATTTGTGTAAATGTGTGTAAGTGTGTGTGGGTGAGAATGAACATATGCATATGAGATTGTGTGTGTTGGTGTGTGTACATGTGAGATTATGTACATGTATGTATGTGATTATGTGTGAGAAAAATACATATGCATGTAAGAGTATTATGTCTGTGTGCACATGTGTGGGTATTACATGCGTGTATGTGTTTGTTAATCCATTGCACATGTGCATGTGAAAATGAACATATGCATGTGAGGGTGTGTGCATGTGTGTGTACATGTGAGAGCATTGTACATGTGAGAATATTATGTGTGTATGCAGGTATGTATGTACGAATGAACTTATACATGTTATAGTGTGTTGTGAGTGTGTGGGGGGGTGAGTGTGTATATGTGAGAGTGTGAGAGTAGATATACATGTGTGCGTGTGGGAGCATGTACGTGTGTGTGAGCATGCTAGTGTATGTGTTTGTGTGCACATGCAAGAGTGTGCTTGAACATGGGTATGTACATGTGAGAGTGTGTGCATGTGTGACAGTGTATGTGTTTATACATGTGTGTGTGATCAGTCCATGGGCAGAGGTCGCGTGGTTTCAATCCGAAGTGCTGTGGGTCTCCTCTGGCTCTGGGTCCAGGTGCTCAGCCTGGTTCTGGTGGTTTCATGGATATGCTCATATACTTCTTACAGCTCACCAGTGAGAGCTGGGAGTCTAAGGATGGTTGGCCCCTAGCCCCATGGAGAGTCAAGGGCAGACTGCCAGACACTAGAGAGCAGCCCTCTGCTGCTCCCTCCCCATGGAAGCTGAGAACCTGGAGGACAAGGCCATGACCCCAGAAAGAGAGCTGGAAAGCGCAGCCCCCACCTCCTTCGGAGTGGCTCTGAGGACAGAAGGGTTGCTGGTATGCATTAAGCCAGTTAACACGGCACCCTCTGCCTCCCCAGCCTGCTCGAGGATGTGGAGACGCATAAATTAAGGCCCGCACAGCTGTAAGGATTAGTATTCCAACGCGGACCCCTGGGCTTTAATTAGTAATTAAGCTCTTTCTGCAGAGCCCCACTAAACAGACAAGGGCACCGCAACCTTTCTCTGGGCGCACGGACACAGCGCCCCAGGGTGGCAGGAATCCCAAGGCCTCACAAGTGTGCTACAGGCTCTCCCAGGGAAAGCCACCACAGGCACTTGAGACCCTGTCCCTTGTACACCTAGGGCCTGGGCCTCACCTAGGATGCAGAAAAGGCACCGCTAATTCTTGAGGCTAACACAGTGGCAGCTGTGTGAGGTGGGCAGTTCACCCTAAGAGCCCCCCAAGGCAGAAGAGGAAGGAGACCCCAAAGTCCTATTCCCAGGGTCTAACCCTTGCAAACTAAATGTCACATTTTTCATCAACGATGGAACCTTCAGGCTGGCCTGCTATGTGTAACAACAGGGCCACAACGGGCAGATGCATGGGTGGTCTCAGTTTAGGAGGGTCTCTCACTGTCCGTCTGTCTCCCTTCTGCATGCACCTGTCTAATCTGCTCTCTTTGTAAGACACACCACTGCACCCTCCTCTAGTGTTACCTTGGTATTGAGACAAAAGAACACCCTGTTTCCAAACAGGTTATATTTATAGTAACAGGAGCTAGGACTTGTATAGCTATGTTGTTGTTGTTGTTAAGTGACTTCGAGTTGATTCTGACCTATAACGACCCTGTATAGGGTGTCCAAGGAACAGTTGGTGAGCTTGAACCTCCAACCTTGCAGTTCAAACCAACTTTGCAGTCCAGTGCATTAACCCACAGTGCCACCCCAGGACTCCCCAGTATCTGTACTGGAGAAACATAACTTAGTTCATAACACTGGGCTTTGACAACAGCTTGCCCACCCCCTGGCTTCCTGAGAGGGTGGGTCAGACGTGGCAGAGTTAGGACCAGGACCCCTGGTTCTCAAGTTCCACATCACCAGAGCCTCAGTCACCGTCTTCTAGTTCCAGCCAACGTGCCTCATGCATGGCCACCACCTAAGCCTCCTTGGAAAGGTCTCATCAGAGCTTCCAGACTAAAGCAGACTAGGAAGAAAGTCTTGGCAATTTCCTTCTAAAAAACATCCAGGGGAAACCGTACCAGTCACAGCTAATCTGCTCTCTTTGTAAGATACACCACTGTCTTTTGTAAGACACATTTCCTTCTCTTTGTAAGACACATTTCCTTCCATTGTACTGGATTCCACAGTTGCTAACAATGACGACAGTCCCACTGCTTCAAGGGAACGCACCCGGGACCTTCAAACCACTGTCTTTGGTCTGGCACCCAGTCCCCTGCCCGGGGCACGTTACTGCTCACACACTCACGTGTCCTCAGAAATCTCCTTTCAACTTCTGGTGAACCCCTGAGCCTTCCCAGACCCCGTCTACAGGTTGCCTGCTCCCCTGTTCTCCCACCTTGATACCCAGTACCTGTCAGTTACCCCCCACGATCACACACAGAGGGACTGAGGGTGCACACTGGGTGCTGACCATGAGCTGACCTCCCAGCTAGACTCAGCTAGACCATCTGGCCAGTGTCCTGTGGCCGAGGTGGGGAGCCCCCCTCAACAGGATGTTCTGCAGGCAGACTTCCCAATACACAGAAGGAGGCTGGCTCTGCCATTCATAAACTCTAATTAGGCTATTTAAAGATCACAAAGGCAAACAAATGCCCTTATAGACGCTCATCTGCAGCCTGCTCAGAACATAAAGGTGTCCGGTAGCACATGCTTTATTGGAACATCGGGGAGCACATCTCCCCCACAGAAACGCCTGCTTGCTTAGCCTGGGGTAAGGCTTCTCTGCACCTGGAGATGACTGTCACACCTGCTCTGAGACCAGACCTGCATCCCCAGCCCACACCTGTCCTACTAGGAGAAGCATATGGAACAGGAGAGGGCATCTGAGTCCTGGCTGAGCATCCCCCTTATGTTCCTGAGCCTCAGTATTTTCCTCTGCATAATGGGCATCTTGGGAGTGGGCTGTTTGGGAGGAAGAAACCAAAACAGAGTGACACTGATATCCACTGTCACGGAGTCACTGCTGACTCGTGACAACCCCAAAGGACAGAGAAGAGCTGCTCCTTCGTGTTTCCAAAGCTTTAACCCTTGACAGGACCAAATGACCTCATCTTGATCCTGAGGAGCAGTTGGTGGGTTTGAACCACCCAACTTGTGGTTAGCAGCCCAATGCTTCATCCACGGCACCACCAGGGCTATTAGTGATATTGATTGCAGGGTGCTAATGGATGGATGAGGTCAGGCTCTCTAGGCAAAGATGGGGAAACTAATGTTTGGAGAATCCTGCAGAGGTGGGTGTGGTAGACTGAATTGTGTGTCAGCCTGGCTGGGTCATGTTTCTCATTGGTGGGAGAGTTCTATAATGATGCAGCAGGCAGGTATAGGATGATCCCCAAGACATAATCTGAAGTAATAAATAAATAAGAGGACTAAGGGGGCCTGCAATACCTCAATTCCATTACAATCCTAATCTGATGTAAGGGGATTCTCAGGGGTGTGGCCCACAACACCTTTTATCTTACAAGAGATAAAAGGAGAGAGCCGCAGAGAAAGGGAACCTACTACCACCAGGAAAGAAGACCTGTGAGGGGTGAGCGTCCTTTGGACCTTGGGTCCCTGCCCTGTGAAGCTCCTAGATCCCCGGAAAGATGGATGCCAATACACATGGGGATCTCCCAGGAAGGCTGGGTCTACAGGTGCTGAAAGGAGACCAGGACCTTTCTTGGGATTCAGCTCTCCAGCCCCCCTTTGTGGTGTCTCTGTTGTAGCAGCACCAGAGAACTGAGACTGGCGGATCCCAGGTGTGGTCTCTTTAACTCTAGGTACCTCTGACACCTCAGGAGCCGGAAGGCCCACACACGGATGCACACACTCACACGTGCTAACAGCTTTTTATTTGTGTCTCCTGTGACTCATTCCAGAGCCAACTTCCCTTCAGGTTGCAGGAAATAAAACCATTTTTTTTTTTTTTTCTCCAGTTCTCATGCTGAAGAAAATTTAGTCCAAATGAGGAGTAATTGGCCTTCCAAGGCCCAAGGCTGGCAGAGTGAGGAGATCTGCTGACTCTTCAGAGGTGCAGAAATAGCAGTGCTGAGACGCAGCTCCCAGTAGCTAATGCGGACAGAACACAGGGAGTGCAGGTGCCAGCCCAGCACACAGCAAGAGGGGGTGCCATGCCGGCTGCCCCAGGCCTATGTTCATTGGAACCTCTTCAGACAGGATGCCCAGGGGTATCCTCAAAGTCACCTGGCCACCATCTCCTCAAGGGGTTCGGCCTGCTAGCCTTGTCACTGGACTCCGCCTTGGCCACTTCATACAGCACAACAGGATGCTGCCTGCAGGGGTCTCACCCTCACCAGCACGTGTGAGTCCTTCATTGCTATTGTTGTCTCAAGTCATCTCCCCAAGAGTCACCCACACCCTCACTGGCCTGCCACTTCACCAAACACAATGTCCTCTACCTGCTGACATGCTCAAAGCAGGGGAATGGGACAATGCTCTGTTGGGACCCATAGGCTTTCCAGTGGATCATTTCAGATGCCAGTCACCAGGCCCTTCTTCCTAGTCTCTCTTAGTCTAGATGCTCCTGCAGGTGTCTGAAATATTAATGGCATTGTCTCCCGCATCCCAGCAACAGGTCAGTCGCCAGTAGGATGCCTCTGACAGACTGTGGTGGGCATGTCGGCTAGTCCGCTAAGCCCCTCCCCTACCACCTCCTTACTCACTCAGGATTCACTTACTCTCCCTCCAAGTGTCCCTGGGTGGCACAAACAGTTTGAGTTGGCTGCTGACTTAAAATTTGGCAATTTGAACACTCTGAGGTGCTTCAGAAGAAAAGTCTGGTGATCTGCTTCCGTACTGATCAGAGCCAGTAAAGTCTGTGGAGCAGTTGTGTTCTAACACAGAGTGGACTTTATGGCTGCACAGACATCCGGCCAGAAGTCCCGTACTCTGACTCTTCCCAGATCACCTGACCTGCCCCTGCCTCAGCTTGCTGCTGACCAACAGATTCTGGACGTGCCAGCCTCCTACAACTGCTCATGGGTCAATTGTTTAAAAAAGACACAATCTCTCTCCTTCTCCATTCACATGTATCTATTCACATCTATGTCGGTGTGGCACTGTGGGTTAATGCGCTAGACTGCAAAGCCATTTGAACTGCAAGGTCAGTGGTTCAAACTCACCAGCTGCTCCTTGGAAACCCTACACAGGACGCTATGGCACTCAACAAATCGACAACAACATGTCCCACATACAACACACCCACATCAGCAAGGCACAGATAACTGCATGGGGTTATGTTGTTATGTGCTGTGGAGTTGGTTCTGACTCATAGAGACCCTGTACAGGGTTTCCAAGTCTGTAAATCTTTACGGGACCAGAAAGCCTCTTCTTTCTCCCACGGAAGAGCTGGTAGTTTCGAACTGCTGACTGTGAGATTAGCAGCGCGATTCGTACCACTACGCTACCAAGTTTGCAAAAACCACGTAACATGTTCAATTTTTACATAAAATATGGCACATACATATGCAAGCACATCCAGATAGACACACTGGTTCTAAATCCTTAGAGAACTTTCAGACAGTATTCCAGTATCAAATCCACTGCCATCAAGTTAATGCCAACTCTAGTGCCCCTCTATCGGGTTCTCTCAACTGTCAATCTTCATGGGAGCAGACAGCCTCATTGTTCTCCCTTGGAGCAGCTGGTGGGTTTGAACTGCCGACCTTGTGTTTACAGTGCCATTGGGACTCCTTCAGATACTATTATGACTTTTTAAATCAGAGAAATAAATTTAAAAATTTTAATCATCAGACTGAGCCAAGAAGATTCTAACTTAATTCTCAAAAGATTTCAAAACAAGCAAGAGAGCAGCATGCTCTGGCTCTGGGCCTGCTGAGGAGCTACGGGCAGTGAGTCTGAGTGGGCTCTGTGCAGCGCCACCCCTCATTTCTCACCCAGGGACTCAGGTCATTAGACAGGCAGAGACGGGCTTCATGGGAAGAGCTCGTCCAAATGGACAGGAAGGCGCAGAAGTGAGGCTAATGGAGCTAGCCATGCAAGCACCCTCTCCCCCCGCTGCTGGGCTCTCCCAGCCGCTAATGGGTCATCCTGGAAAAGGGCACTCTGTGAGTTCAGGATGGCCAGGCGGGCACTTAATGACCTAAGGCTGAAGCAATAGAAGGACCACTTTGCAAACGTTTCTGGCTGAGTAGAGAAGTCGCTTTGCCTGGGGGCTGCTGTGTGCAGGCAGGAAGAATGGGAAGAAGTAGACAAAGGCTGGGCACCGATTCCTGGCCACACAAAGCAGATCAGGTCTGTCCTGCATTGCCCAACAGGTCCCTGCCCGAGTGGTGGGACCAAGATCTGAGTTGGTGGCTTCCCCAGGCCTCCATCCGGTCAAGGAGTCTTCTTCTCCTGGGGTCTCTGGAGAAAACTGTGCAGTGGTCCCAGAAGGTGCCCACCCAGTGAAGACAGCCCCAGTGTTCTTCTCAGCCAGGACTGGTGAGGCAGCCACAGAGGACCCCAGGACATGAGTCTCAGGCTTTCAACCCAACATGAGGCCGCCGGAGTGCCTTACAGGCTGTGTGAGGATGCCAGGGGCCCATGTGTCCTCAGCTAACACATCCATGAAGGCAGCTCCAAGAGAGGTTCCGTCATTGAGAATTGTCCTAAATCTGTCTCTTTTTAAGGCAAAGAGACCTGTGGAAATTAAAATTAAAATGTGCGAGCAGCCCTTGCAGAACCAGGCTGATGTCCCGATCAGTCCTTCCTCCCTTGATCAATAAATCAGATGATAGAATCACACCCACCCCAGATCTCCCAACTACCAGCTCTGGGCAGGAGCACCAGCCCCATGCACATTCCTGCTGCCCTGCATCCAGAGCCTTTTGTCAAGGATTTTAAAGACCCATGAAGATTCAGCTCAGCAATACCTTCTTGGTGATTTGACCTTGAATGACAGTTTTGGTCTGAGCCCCCATCCTGGCTCTGTCCCTACTGGAGAAAGTCTTCCCTGAACCCTGTCTCTGGACTCCACTCCCCCCTCTTCACACACCCCCATTGTAAGTAATGAATGTCCTTCCTCAGTAGATAAAAGGTGTGTCAGCAGCCCTGGTGTAGGCAGCTGCTGTCAACTTAGGGAAGGAAAAAAAAATGACATTGCTGAGGGGCCAGCCCAGGGCTCCTGCCCCACATCCCCCGTGCCACCTCTGCAAGGCCCCGCTCAGCTGACTCCATTACTTGATTAACCAGGGAAGGAGTGCTACTTGGGAGAGAGCCAATGCTAGTTTTCCAAGGACTGCTTGCTCGATATTTTAATTCTCCACAGTGCTAGATTCAGGCCCCTTTTCCTTCAGAAGAAAAGAGACATAATTGGGACAATTCTCTCTATTATGTGCTCCCTGGTATTCGACCTCAAGGCTGTGTTTGCAGAACAAGCAGTCCTTGCTTCTGCTTCTTCCCAGCCAGGAGCCCAATGCTGAGGACTCCAGCAGAGCATCAGGGCCCCTCCTCTCCTCCCACGTCTCCTCGCCCCTCCTGCCGGATTCATGAAGCTACAGGGTCTTTCCCCAGCCTGGCCTGGGGTGCACTTGCCCCATGTCCACCCACGGGCAGTGTATGCTGACATTCTGCTGACCAAGCAGAACTAGCCCTCAGCCTACTGGTGCGGAAAGGAAGCTATGCACTTGACTGCTTCCCCGGCTAGATGGTGACAAATAGGCTCTCGGCTTTGTATAATGAGAGGAAATGAAGACAAAACCTGCCTGGCTCTCACCAAGTCCCGGTGAGCTGCAGGGAGTCTGGGGAATTTAAAGGCCACCACTGAGAGAGGGTGACGTCTGCCCAGACCCTCCCTCTTCAAGGAGGAGATGGTGGGGGCCTTTTCAACACTCAGAACTCTGTCTCCCCAGCAGGGGTGACCCAGAGAGGTCAAACAGCCTGACCTAGTCCTAGTCCCATGGCCAGTATTGCATCTCTCCCCAGGGGACTCAGACTGGAAAGCCATCAACTAGTCTCCATTGCTTGGTCCCTGGGGGCCACCACTGCTGTGCCCACCACTCAGAGCAAAGGCAGGTCATGCACCCCAAGACAGAGAGCATGCCAACACCTGGTCTCAGCCAGATCTAACCTGTTGAAGGTCCCGGAAGTTACACTGGATGAAAGGCTCAGGGGATGTGTGAGCTCAGCTTGTCCTTCCTGAGTCAAGGGGACTCTGATGGATGAAGTGTGGCTGCAGAAAGGGCTGGCAGACACTAAATCCTCATTATGAGCAGAAATCTGCCCGGTGTCAGCACCACCCACAGCCCGCTCTCTGGGAGCATGGCTGCTGCTTCCTAGAGTGTTGATGGTTGATCCTAGCGAAATGAAGTCTTTGACATCGCCAATCTTTTCTCCATTTATCGTGAAAAGTGGTTATTTATTGGTCCAGTGGTGAGGATTTTTGTTTTCTTCACACTGAGGGGCAACCCATACCAAAGGCTGTGGTCTTTGATCTTTATCAGTAAGTATTTTAAGTCCTCTTCACTTTCAACAAGCAAGGTTGTATCATCTGCAGGTTGTTAATGAGTCTTCCTCCAATCCTGATGTCACGTTCTTCTTCATATAATCCAGCTTCTCTGATTATGTGCTCAGCATACAGATTGAATAAGTATGGTGAAAGAATGCAACCTGGCACACATCTTTCCTGATTTTAAACCATTCAGTGTTCCCTTGTTCTGTTTAAGCAACTGCCTCTTGGTCTGTGTATGGGTTCCTTATGAGCACAGTTAAGTGTTCTGGAATACTCATACTTTGCAATGTTGTCCATAGCTTGTCATGACCCACACAATTGAAAGCCTTTGCATAGTCAATAAAGCTCAGGTAAACATCTTTCTGGTATTCTCTGCTTTCAGCCAACATCCATTTGACGTCATCAACGATATCCCTCATTCCATATTCTCTCCTGAATCTGACTTTAATGAATTTCTGGCAGTTCTCTGCCACTGTACTGTTGTAGCCATTTTTGGATTATTTTAAGCAAAATTTTGCATTCCATATTCCAATTATTAATGGATGCTTACAGCTGTTTCTTCTCATTTTGACTTTTATCCATCAGCACATGAAGGTCCATCATCATGGTTAAATCGACACTGAAGAAACAGCTCCTTCCCAGATGTGTTTTGAGTGCCTTCCAACCTCTTCTTCTGACACTGTAGCTGACAATATCCTACTGCGACTCATAACGTTTTCACTTCTGGCACTATATCTGACCATGTTCTGCTGCTCTTCATAAGGTTCCCAGTGGCTAATCATTCAGCAGTGGTCAGCCTCTCCTTCTTCCTAGTCTGTCTTAGTCTGGACGCTGTGCTGACACCTGTCCAGGGGTGACCCTGATGATACTTAAAATACCGATGGCCTAGCTTCCAACATCACAGCAACATGCAAGTCACCACAGCATGACAACCTGACTGATGAGTGGTGGCCTTCATGTCTCATGAATGAATTAATTTATGTTTAATGTAAGAATGAATGGAGTCCTGGTGTGGCACTGTAGAATAAACACTGGACTGCTAACCACAAGGTTGGGGTTTCAAGCCCACCAGCCATTACTCATAGACCCTATACAGTGTTGCTATGAATTGGAACCGACTTGAAAGCATTTAACAATAAGAATGAATGGATTAATATATAATACGTGCACATGTATAGTATATGGAGTCCTGATGTGTCACCGTAAGATAAATACCGGAAGGAGCTCTGGTAGCGTAGTGGTTATGAATCGGGCTGTGAACCTTAAGGCCAGCAGTTCGAAACTACCAGCCGATCCGTGGGAGAAAGATGAGGCGTTCTGCTCCTGTAAAGATTTACAGCCTCGGAAACCCTGTACAGGGTCGCTATGGGTCGGAACCGACTCCATGGCACATAACAACAACAACAACAACCAAAAGATCAGCAGTTCAAACCCACCAGTCATTCCTCTGAAACCCTATACAAGCTGCATATTGCAGGTTGGTAATGAGTCGTCCTCCAATCCCTATGAGTTGGAACCTACTTGACAACACTTAACAACAACAATAACATATTATACACCCAATGTAACCCACCAGCTGCTCCTTGGAAACCCTATACAGGGTCATGACAAGTTGGAACCAACTC
The DNA here is from genome assembly GCF_000296735.1 of Chrysochloris asiatica. NCBI lineage: Eukaryota > Metazoa > Chordata > Mammalia > Afrosoricida > Chrysochloridae > Chrysochloris > Chrysochloris asiatica. The sequence continues at coordinate 3,125,490 of NW_006408574.1, read as the reverse complement.
AATGGGACTTCACACCGCCAACAACAACATGTAAAGAAAAAAGGAATGGGTGGACTCTCACCCCCACCCCAGTTCCTTCCTCTAATTGCAGTGGGAATGAATGAATGAACAAATGAATGAACACACACTTCCCCTACGCACCTCCCTCTGCCTGTAGCAGGCATGAATGAATGAATGAATGAATGAATGAATGAATGAGTGACCGAACCAGTGCACACCTTCCTGCAGATGACAAGGTGTTTTTGTGCAGTTCTGACCAGACGATAAGGCTCTTACGATTCCTGGTAGGGCTGTCTGATGCCTGAAACCTCCATAAATCTGCTTTTAATAATCAGGTGACATTAAACCAACACACGGGCTGTCTTATTAAATGGAAATGCAGGTCCTGTTGGAGCCATTGAAAGCGTGCCTGAATTCTTGGCAGCTGTGTAGCACGAGCATGGGCTTGGGGGCTGTCCCCGCCGACCTTGCAGACCTAGATTGGCAGCTCCCCTACCTCACTGACCTTCGTGGGGAGAGCTGGCCACAGGGCTGGGGCAGTGCTGCAGTTACCAGAGGGGCAAGGGTGGAATCGTTTATCTTTCAATTAAAGGTGTTAGCAGAGCCATTATTTAAATGACCAGCCACATGTGTAATCAATCTTTAATGAAACAATAATTGAACTTCCCCGTCAATGAGTCTGCTGAAAGCCTTCCAGGTAGGAATAATAAATGGTGTGGGGCTCCAATCAGGGCCAGGGGCTGGGCTGATTATCCATCCTGTGCAGCAAGAACCTCACTTAGGTAGCTCCCCTGGGGTCGACCCTCCAGCAAGATTGTGTCATTTGCATATCGCAGATTGGTAATGAGTCGTCCTCCAATCCTGGTGCTCCATTCTTCTTCATATAATCCAGTTTCTCAGATTAGTTGCTCAGCATACAGACTGAGAAGTGCGCTGAAAGAGAGCAGGCTGGACAGGGGTGAGTTAGCAAGTAGGATCCACTCAGCTGCCACCCCATGGCTCACCCGCAGTCCTACTGTAGCTCCCCAGTCACAAGCAATAGGGCCGTGAGTCAATACTGGGAAACACTCCGTCACCTGACTGAACAAACTGGTCATGGAAGAGGTGGGGTTCTGGTGGTCTCAGTCCATATGTTTCTTATCTCCCATCTGAAGGATGAGGTGGAGTAGACCAGGCCCCTTGAGGCGCCATTACTCAGCTCCCATGAGTCCTCAAACTCACTTTGTTGTTGTTGTTAGTTCATTGCTAGTCAGGTCCAACTCATAACAACCCTGCAGAGGGTTTCTGAGGAGCAGCTGGTGAATTTGCACCACAGTGTCCATGAGTCAAGACTGGAAGAAAGTGCTGCCATGCAATGATGCTATTCCTGAAACAGCACTGAGGGGATGCAGCTGGTAACCTAAGCAGAACTACTTAGCAGTGCTCCCCAATCCCTCAAAATCCCCGACTCCTGAGCCTGCAAAGCCGACTTGTCCAAGGCCATGTGAAAGACGCGAGCTTTGCTGTGTACAGAGACTCAGACATCAGCCCGTGTCATGTCTGATGGTCCACCAAGCAATGTCTCTCAGGAGGTCTCATTATAGCTACTGTCTAGTCAGCTCAAACTCCTGGAGGCCTCCACAATAGGACATTTCCGGGTCCCTTGTTGTCCTCGTGTCACCAGCATACTCGAGCCTCTTGGTGGCGCTTCTGTGTTAGTGCGTGTTACCGAGGGTCTCCCCAACCCTTGCTGACCCTCTCCTGCACCAAACAGATGCCCCTCCAGCAACTGCTCCATCTCATGACTTGTCCCAAACAAGCTGAGCAACACTCTGCTGGGACCCAGAGGGTTTCTCTGGTTAGATTGGGAACTAACTTGCCAAATCTTTCTTCCTAGTCTATCTTAGTCTGAAACCTGTCCATCATGGGTGACTCAGCTCCCAGAATCACAACGCAAAAGCCGTCACATGGACAGAGGGTGGTGGGATTGCTCTGTGTGTCCGTTTTAGTTCTGGTTTCCAAGTGAAGGTGGGCTGACTCATACTCCTCCTGGTGGTCCGTATGAATTATCCTTGGGTTTTGCTTCTAAAACAGAGTTTCAACTCCTTAAGCACATCATATCCGAGGAGCTATGGAGATCAAGGCCCCTACTGGCAGAGCAACTGCAAATGGTTAGGTTCCCCAAAAAGAACAGGAAAACATGGAGACTTAGAACGGTTGTTGCCGTTGAGTGTCGTCGATTCAATTCTGACCCATAGCAACTCGGTACAGGGTTTCCAAGGAGCAGCTGGTGAGTTTGAACCACCGACCTTGCATTCAAACGGCTTTGCAATCTGGCGCATTAACCCACAGCGCCACACCAGGCTGGTATTATAGCTTAGAAAGGTTGTTGTTGTTGTTGTGTGCCATGGAGTCGGTTCTGACTCATAGCGACCCTGTA
>NW_006408574.1:3120422-3121721 GCF_000296735.1 Chrysochloris asiatica | reverse complement strand
AGCCGAGATCCACTGGACATCAGCAATTATATCCCTCATTCCACAACCTCTTCTGAATCCGGCTTGAACCTCTGGAAGTTCTCTGTCAATGTATGCTTGCAGCCATTTCTGTATTACCTTTAGTAAAACTTTATTCGCATGGGATATCGAAGAAATTGTCCGATGATTTCCGCATTCTGATGTGTAGCCTCTCTTTGGAATGGGCACAAATACGTATCTCTTCCAAGCAGTCAGCCAGATCGTTGTCTTCCAAATTTCTTGTCAGAGATGAGTGAGTGCCTCCTGTGCCACCTCACTTCCTTGAAAGATTTTAATTTTTATTCCATCAATTCCTGGTGCCTTGTTCTATGCCAATTCCTTCACTGCACCTTGGGCTTCCTCCTTCAGGATCATTGGCTCTTGATCATATGCTACCTCTTGAAACGGTTAACCTTAACCACTTCCTTTTAGTACAGTGATTCTGTGTATTCCTTCCATCTTCTCTTGATGCTTTCTGTATCGTTCAATAATTTGCCCAGAGAATCCTTCAATAACGTAAGTCGAGGCTTGAATTTTTTCTTCAGTTCCCCCAGCTTGAGAAATGCTGAGTGTGTTCTTCTTTTTGGTTTTCTGTTTCCAGATCTTTGCACATTTTGTTATAATATTTGGCATTATATTCTCGAGCTGATCTTTGAAATTTTCTGTTCAGCTCTTGGACCTCCTCATTTCTTCCATTTGTTTTAGCATCTCTGTGCTGGAGAGCAAGTTTTAGTGTCTCTTCTGACATCCATTTTGATCTTTTCCTTCTTTCTTGTCTTCTCAATGCCTTTTTCTTTCTTCATGTATGATGTTCTTGATGTCATCCCACAACTCTTCTGGTCTTCGGCCTTTAGTGTTTAATGTATCAAATCTGTTCTTCATATGATCTCTAAATTCAGATGGGATAAATTCATGGTTATATTTTGGCTCTCATGGACTTGTTTTCATTTTCTTCAGCTTCAGTTTGAACTTGCATATGAGTAATTGATGGTCTGTTCCACAGTCTGCCCCAGCCTTGTTTTCACTGATGATATGGAGCTTTTCCATCTTCTCTTTCCGCAGATGTAGTCAATTTGATTTCTATGTATTCCATCTGGCGAGATCCATGTATATAGTTGTCTCTTATGCTGTCTAAAGAAGGTATTTGAAATGAACAAATCATTGGTTTTGCAGAATTCTATCATTATATCTCCCACATAATTTCTATCACCAAGGCCAAATTTTCCAACTACTTATCCTTCCTCTCCAACCTTTGCATTCCAATCACCAGTAATGAGCAAT
>NW_006408574.1:3116059-3117432 GCF_000296735.1 Chrysochloris asiatica | reverse complement strand
CCAGGGCAAAGCTACTATGCCAATAACCATACATGGAACAGGCATCGAAGGAGAAGCAGGTGTGGTCCAGCACTGGGGATCCCCCTGGTGGGGGGAGACCCCACCCGCCTTGCTGAAGTTCCCATTTCCTCTCATTGTCCTTGCAGTCTTGTTTTAGAAAGATCTGACTCGTAAGGGTGCATCAGGGAGTAATCTCAATAAATTAATTGCTCCCCGGAGGATCTGTTTGCTTAGCTTCTCTGCTCACCCCTGTTCCTCCCCCAACAAGTCTCACCAGTGATCAGTCCTCATTCTTGGGACCCACTACCAGGTACTCCACTCAGGGCAGCCTTGGGCGTGAGCAGGAAGGAGGGTCAACTCTCCTATGGTGTGTGGTGCCCAGCTATGCCTCCCTCTGGGGGAGGAAGGAGGACAGGTGCTGGGCTCAAGACTGCCTCTTGTCTGTCCACTGAAGTGAGCTTTCCTCCCTGGCTATGGGATCTGCAAGCCTCCACAGGTGTGAGTTCTGGTCCTTTCAAGGACCCTGCTTGGCCTTGGGGAAAGTGAGAGATATGACCCCACCAGACCATTAAGCTAAAGCGGGTACCCAGCTCCTCCTCATCCTTGGGCAAGCAACTGTCCTAGGAGAAGCCCATGACTGGTCAAGTCCACTGCCCATGGACAACAGAGTCCAGTAAGAGCCTGGGGTGGGAGTAGGGGTGAGTCAGGGGCTTTGAATACACTTGGGAGAAAGGGTGTCTAGGGGTCTCGTGGCAATGTCTCTGGAGACTAGGGTGCCCCAGATTCAGAGCACATGGTTCCTACTCTTGAGGCCAATGAGCCTTGTAGGGTACACCCCTCTTCCCTCCCACCTTCCTTCGCTTTTTCTCCATTATCCATTGAATTGTGTTGAAGTACTAACCCCTACCCCTGTTAAAATGACCCACTCAGAAATATAACTTTTTGTTGTTGTTATATTAAAGGAGTCCTGGAGTGGTGCTGTAGGGTAAGCATGGGACACAATCAGTTTGAACCACAAGGTCAGAGGTTCAAACTCACCAGCTGGTCCCTGGAAATGCTGTACTTTGTTGCTGTGAGTTGGAATCAATTCGGCGGCACTTAGCAACAAGAGGTTCTGGTGATACAACGAGTTAAGCATCAGACTGCTTAACCACAGATGGCAGGCCAACCTCAACAGTCCCTCTGGGGGAGAAAGATGAGGCAGTGCATTCCCATAAAGATTTTTTTAAAATATTTTATTGTAAATTGTGTGATAGTTTACATGGGAGAACATTAGTCTTACATTGATCCTATCATATATCGTTTCATTGCCATGGTTACAATCCCCTCCATGCATCATCAACCAACCAAAGGGTATACCCTACAAACCTGCT
>NW_006408574.1:3108368-3115424 GCF_000296735.1 Chrysochloris asiatica | reverse complement strand
GCTCCTGTAAAGATTGACAGCCTTGGCAACCCCACGAGGTGTTCTTCTCTGCTCTACAGGGTCGCTCTGAGTTGGGATGAACTCCATGGTTTGTAGGTGACATTAATTAGGTAATACTGGAGTAGGATAGGTCCTAACCTAATGTCTTCTAAGTGGTATTTATAAAAAGACCAAAGTCAATCCCAAGGCACACCTGAGTATGCCACCTCACAAATAGGAAGACCCCAGGAATCCCCATGTTCGTCAGGGGAAGTCGCTCTGAAATGCTGGGTCTTAGGTGCAAAGCCGGTGTCCTAAGCATCGTTGATGTGGCTGTGTCTCCTGGCCCTGGGACCTCTGTCAGGGTGAAGTTCATCACCCACACCCACCCCACCCCGCCTGCAGAGTATCCAGAATCCTGACACGTGCAATGCCTCCACACAGGACTGATGCTTTCTAGCACTAGCTCCCATGATGCTCCCACCTCCTCTTGTAACTTCACTGCAACAACTTTGAAGAGAAAAGCAGGAACTGCAAACATTTGCAGAATTCATCTCACACAATATTAGATGGTGGTAATTAAAATGACTAAGCCAAATTAATTGTTTTGTAGCAAATTAAAGCCCGTCCCTCCACTCGGCAGCTGCCAGTCAGGAAGCAGGTGCCAGGTCCAGGTGTTAGGTCCCCCAAGATGGCTGAGTTCTGTCCTGTGGGCGACAAGGTCCCAGACTGAGCCCCTCAGGGACCTGGGTGTCAGAGGGTGTCCTGGCTGCCTGGCCCAGGAGGGAATGCCACCTGCATGCTCAGTACTGTCTGTGCTGAATGACCCCAAGGTCTCTGACATCTTCCTGACAAGTGGGTACCATGTCCTGGGAGTGGGAGAGATGGAATGCTTGCACAAAGGAGGATTAGGGAAAGGAAGGAAGGAAGGATGTGAATGAGAACTGATGGGGAACAGAGAAGGGATGGGGCGGGAGGGAGGAGAGGGGTCAGGATGGAGAATTGAGGGGGCTGGCAGGGCAGGGGGGCAGGGACTGATAGGATAGAACCCACAGCAGGCATGTAAATTCCAACTCTATAGTGGCTCTATAGAACATAGGGTTTTCAAGGCTGTCATCTTTATGAAGCTAACCACAAGGTTGGCAGTTCAAACTCAGCAGCCACTCATCAGGAGAACATTGAGGCTGTCTGTTCTCATAAAGATGGACAGCCTCAGACACCCTAGGCAGACTCACTGAGTCAGACTTAGCTGATGGCAGGGGCTTTAGTTTTGGTGAGTCTTTATGGACGCTGACAGCCTAAGCTTTCTCCTGAGGCTGATAGGCTAGAAATACCGGCCTTGTGGTTAGCAGATCAACGTTTAACCTACTGCGCCACCAGGGATCCTTAAGACAGGGAGGGTGGGGGTGGAAATGGATGGAGGTGGACTGATAGGCTAGAAATACTGGCCTTGTGGTTAGCAGATCAATGTTTAACCTACTGCGCCACCAGGGATCCTTAAGACAGGGAGGGTGGGGGTGGAAATGGATGGAGGTGGAATGGGTGGAAGAGATGGGAGGGATGAAACAGTCAGGGAAAGACAGGGTAGCATGTACACAAGGGTGAGAAGTAAATCCCCAGATACTAAGAGGAGCGAGACACTAGATGGGTCGGTATGAAAATAGATAGAGGGACACCTCAGAGGAGACACAGGAGCAGGGGGCTTCGCTCTGGACCACCAAGAGATAGATCCCCATGGCCAAAGCATCTTGAGGGGTGGGGGCAGGTTGCAGTAGAGAGGGGTCAGCTCAGGCTGGACCAGGAGGTTTACCATGCAGGGCTTCCAACCACTTTCATTGCAGTTTGACACCTTGCTGAAAAATCACCTTTCTGCCCAGAGAGCCAAAACCAGAACCTGGTTAACAAGACTGCCAGGTAGTTCTTATGTAAACGTAAGATCTATAAGGAATCCATGAGAATCACCTGAGATCTTGTTTAAACTATAGGTTCTTGTTCCGTCTATCTGGGGTGGAAAGGCAAAGTCTCAGCAGAATGTCAAACTGGAATGAAGCTGTTTGAAGCCCCCTGCCCTGCCCTGCCCTGCCCTGAGGAGCTTGGGTCACTAAGTGTTTCAGGACGTCCTGGCATGATGTGAGCAGATGTTTTTAGAGGGTCCCTCCAGCTGCTCAGCGGGGACTGGGCTCCTCGGGGAAGAAGGAGCCAGACCACAGCTCTGCCCCAGCTGTGCAGTTGAGATGCCAGGGGCTTGGCCTGGTGTTGTGTTAGAGAGAGGATGAGGAGATGAATGTGGTACACAGATTGGAGGTGGGCTGGCTGATGAGGAGGCAGGGAGAGATCACTCTTGGGTTTTGTCCCAGCCACTGTATGGCTGCTGGTGGTGTTTCAAGATGGAGGCCAGGAAGAACATGAGGTGGGGGGTCAAGTCAGAAGACTCAGTGGACCTGTTGCATTTGAGACTTGTATTGCAGCAATCAGCACCCCAGGTCCAGTAGGCAGGGAGTGTCTGAACCAGGAGCTCCACCTCAGGGTTAGAGTGGAGATGGACACGTGGGAGCCATTGGCCTAGAGGAGTTCAGAAGGCACAGAGGACCTTATGTTGGAGAAGGTGTTGGCCCCACATGGAAGAAGTCCACCACTACCATCAACACGCCAACCACGTGGCCATACCTCCCTCACTGCCTAGAAGTCTGGGAGACACCATCTGACAGAAAAGGAAGCAACTTAGGAGACATCAAGCTGTCTTTGCCAAAGTTCACCCCGGTGATTCTTTGGGGCATGTTTGAACATCTATGTGTGAATAGCGTGTGGGACAAAACGTCCAGCAGATGACAGGAGACAGGGCAAGACAGTGTAAGAATGAAAGAAGGCCAGCCAGCAACATATGCAAGAGTCTGGTGCAGGAAGTCCTAGGCACTGTGAGCTGCGGAGGGCCAGAAAGGACAAAAAGGAAGCCACTCCCACTGTTGCCTTTAGTACCTCCCTTTGTCAAAAGAGAAGTGTAGTGGGTGGGTTGGCTCGCAGAAGATATATCTCCCATAACCCATAAATAGGACCCAATTTGGAAGAAGGGCCTCTGCAGGTGTGGCTAAATCAAGGCTCCTGAGTGAGCTCCCTGAGGGTTAGCAGGTAGGTATGCATCTTTATAGGACACAGAAGAGGAGAAGACACAGGCTCAGAGTAGAGATGGAAGTGATACAGCCACAGCCAAGAGACCCCTGGAGCCACCATAAGCTGAAAGACTCAAAGAGTCCTTCCCTGGAACTCCAGAACTGTAAGAGACCAGCTCATGTTGTCAGGAGCTTTCCAGTGTGTGGTCCAGGATGCTCACAAGGAAGGAGTGGGAAGCGGAAATGGTACCAGGCTGGAAGCTGCAGAAGGGGGGCCTTGAAGCTTCTTTTCTTTATTTCTCTCTGCACCCATCATCCATAGATGCTCTGGTTTGGCCCCACTGCACAAGCTCCGTTAAGTTGTGGGTCGTACTGGGGACATACCAGCCTGAAAGAGGGGTGTCCCACCCCCACAGATGGAGGGAGGCGGTACCAGTGTCTAGGGGGAGATGCTGCCTCCTCCGGCTGCACCCTTCGTGCCGTGAGGCTGAGTCCATTGGGTTGACCCACCATCAATGTTGAGGGTCTGCTGTCAAGCATTGGTTACGGCATAGCTGAGGAAATAATTTCCCAAGAGATGCTCCCTGTCTCACAATATAGCAGACAGTTTGTTATTTTGAAGCTGCTACATGATTTATTTGATTAAATAACCATCGACTATAGTTTTAATCCACACATTTTCAGAAAATGTTTGAAGCTTCCAACTTATTAAAGTAGAGAAATGAAGTTCACGGCTGGCCTTGGATGACACCCACCCCCTTCCCATATTCAATTAACCACATTTTCCCCACAGCACAGAGTGTGGTGCAGGGCAGGTCTGAGATTAATGTATCATGGGGCATTGAACTCTAAATGGTTTTTCTATTTACTTATGTAACTCGTACATAAAAGATGGTGGTATTTAATCAAATACAGACCGGCTGCAAATTACGGTAGATAAACAGTATGAAAAAAAAAAACAAAAACTCAATATGCTATTGACTGCTGATGTAGATATATATATAATTGATATATGTTGAAGAGGAGCAATCTAATCTGCATTGTTAACCCTGTGTGGACTAACCATGCATTTAACATTCCTCCAGCCGACGGTCAAAGCTAGTCTTTTTGTCCCTTCCTGGCCACCACCGGCTGCACTGAGTTTCTGAAAAGACCATGTTGTTGCTGTTGTTGGTTGTCATCCAGTTGATGCCGACTCCTTTTGTGTCAAGCAGAACATGCTCTGTAGGGTTTACAAAGCTAAGACCTTGCTTAAGTAGACCACCAGGTCTGCCCTCTGCAGTGCCTCGAGGTGGACTTGAACCACTACCTTCCCGCTTATAGTCAAGAAACTTCACTGCGCACACACCCAAGGACTCCAGGAAGATGAGCAAATGTTTTACCCTGGTTCTCTAGCCCTCAACACACTGGCTCTCAGCCAGGAACATTTTGCTCCCAGGGGACATTTGACAGAGTCTGGAGATATTTTTAATGATTACAATTTCTACTGGCATCTAGTAGGGAGAGCCTAGGGATACTGCTAGACATCCTGCAATAAACAGAAAAGCCTTCACAACCAAATCTTACCTGGTACAAAGTGTCAGTAATGCTAAGAGTGAGACTTTCTGACCCCATGCAGTGCCTAACGCTGGTGCGAATCCGATACAGTCTGAGCAATGGAGCAAAACCCTCGAGTTAACAAGTTTCACAGCCCAGTGCATCTGCTAGTCCCACTGCCTGGCAAGTGTTGCCTCTTACCTTGTACCTTAGCAAACATCCTCTTCTCCTTTAAGACACAGCCCCAATTTCAACTTCAGGGACAACCCTCCCTACATCTGATCTAGGTGTGCTCTCCTTGGGGCCCCCAGGACACACCATACCCACCTTGATTGTAACACTTACACCTGGACACTTCATAGTTCAGTAAGTGTTCCCCAAACTGCTTTTTAAGTTCATTGAAGAAATAAATTGTTTTCCCAGCTCCTAGTAAAAGTTGCTAACGATAATTAAAAACTGGCTTCAACAGTATGTTGACAGGGAACCACAAGAAATTCAAGCTGCAATTCAGACAAGGACGTGGAAGAAGGGGTATCAATGATGACATCAGATGGACCGAGGCTAGAAGCAAAGAATACCAGAAAAAGGTTTACTTGTGCTTTATTGCCTATGCAAAGGCTTTTGACTGACAAGCTGTGGGTAACATTACAAATAATGGGATTTCCAGAACACTTAATTGTGCTCGTGAGGAGCCTGTACATAGATCAACAGGCACTCATTGGAACAGAACACGGGAACACTGAATGGTTTTAAATCAGGAAAGGTGTGCACAAGGATTGTATTCTTTCACCATACTTATTCAATCTGTATGCTGAGCAAACGATCCGAGAAGCTGGATTATATGAAGAAGAACATGGCATCAGGATTGGGGAAAGACTCATTAACAACCTGCAATATGCAGATGATACAATCCTGCTTACTGAAATCAAAGAGGATTTTAAATACTTACTGATGAAAAGCAAAGACCACAACCTTCAATATGGATTGCATATTGCATATTTCAGTGTAAAGAAAACCAAAATCTTTACAACTGGACCAATAAATAACAGCATGGTAAATGGAGAAGAGATTGAAGTTGTCAAAGACTTCATTTTGCTTGGCTCCACCATCAACACTCATGAAAGCAGCAGACAAGAAATTTACCCTCACTGCCCCTACCTGAGGGTCCAGGCCAGGCACCTTGGCACCACGTGTCCCCTAAAGCCTCCCTGGGTATCTGAAATCAAAACTTTGCCAGATGTCACCCAATTCCCTGTCCATTTGAAACCTATATGGAGGTCCTGTTTCTTGCAGGTTCTACACTGGGTACACAGCAGCAAACAAGACTCACCTGCTCCCTCCCTGCCCCTGGGGAGTCAGGAAATCCAGCAGCACTTCTGAGTAAGTCCAGGAAATTGGTCAAGGAGACAGGAAAGGCCATTGGGAGAGTGTATCATGAGGGGTGGTGGGAGGACAACAGACAAAGGCCAGGAGGAAGTGAGGAGCTTAGCATAACTGTGGACAGGTAAGCACTGTCCTTTCCAGAAGCACCCTGTAGGATCTGTTGAGGAATTTGGAATTTAACATATAAGCACAGGAGACTGGGGAGGGTTAGGCAGGGAAAGCATAGACCCAGATTTTAAAATATCACTGCTATTGGAGATTGGCATGAATCAGTGGATGGGTGGATGCATGGATGAGAGATGGGTAAAAGAACAGTGGATGGATGAATAGAAGGATGACTGAGTGGATGGATGGATGGATGGATGGATGGATGGATGGATGGATGGATCAATGGGGTAGATGAATGGATGGATGGGTAGCTGATTGAATGAGTGGATAGATGGATGGAGTAGGTGGAAGAATGAGTGGATGGGTGGATGGATGGATGGAATAGGTAGATGAATGTGTGGGTGGGTGGGTAGATAGATAGCTGGATGGATGAGTGGATTGGTGGATGGATGGATGGATGGATGGATAGATGGATGGATGGATGGATGGATGGATGGATGGATGGAGTAGATGGATGAATGGGTGGATGGATGGATGGATGGATGGATGGATGGGTGGATGGGTGGATGGGTGGATGGGTGGATGGATGGATGGATAGCTGGATGAATGAGTGGGTGGGTGGGTGGATGAATGGACTGAGAGGTGAATGGATGAATGATTGACTAGATGGGCAGGTCCATGGATGGGCAGGTGGGTGAGTGGGTGAATTGAAGGGACCAGGCTAGACACAAGTTAGCCAGTACTCTGTTGATTCAAAGAGAGGTGTTAGGGAGCCTAAACTAACATCTGGTAGGGGACTAGAAAGAAGGAAGCTCACTTGAGTGTTCTCTTAGCAGGTGGCACAGATTGGGGTCTAAAGGAGGAGCAGCAGTAAGAAGTGATGCCCTGATGCTGTGGCCAGGTAGAGGGGAGCCATCCCTGGATTATAGGAGGACAAGGAGGG
>NW_006408574.1:3066807-3108084 GCF_000296735.1 Chrysochloris asiatica | reverse complement strand
ACATCCAGAGAGCAGAGGATGCTGCCCAAGACTGTCATAGATCCCACCCATCTATAGGTGAGACTCACCTAGGAGTAGCCCAGTGGCAGGGCCATCCCTCCTGAGTTCTGGGGTACTGGAGCATTGGTAGATTTCTAAGCTCCACGGGTGATTCTAGTATGAGGCCTGGGAAAGAGACACTGATTGGATGGACCAGACAGACACAGTCGGAGCTACAAATAGACCAAAGTCAGGAGGCTTCCTCCCCAGGTGTGCTAAAAATGTTTCCCTGGTTAAACCCTGGGGCCACCACCTTCTCCTTTTGGTCTTCACAAGCCTGGGAGAGGCAAGAGGACTGCCACTCTGGGTGTCAAACCCAGGGTGACAACTCTCCTCACTAGGACCTAGGTCCCTGCAGCTCTCCCCACCTGGTCCTGCCAGCCCCCACCTCTGCTCACCTGTCTCCAGCATTTAGAGAGAAGACAGCTGTGCTTGGCATGGGTGCTGACTCCTCTCACCCTCTTCAGGGCCTTTTGGCCTTTCTCTGCTGAGCTGCGGTAAAGGGAAGTGAACCTGACATTGGAGACCCACTTGCCCAAAATAGACAAATGAAACCCAGCCTCTTACTAGGTTTCTGACTCTGCAGGTGCAATCATGTCACTTCTGTCACTGATACTTAAGGTGAAATTAACACCCTCAGAAAAGTTCTCCAAAAATAGACTTAATGACAAATGCAGTATGCAATTATTATTTTTCTCTGGGATGTTAAAAAAAAAAAATCCTTTTTCACAAAGATATTTTTTGCTCGGTTTAAAATATCCTCCATGAAATCACACATGTAAGCATCAGAGTGGGGAAGTGGCCTCCCTTTCTGGCCAGGTCTCCACAAAAGGAGTTTCTGGGAATTCAGATACAGGATGAGAAATGTTGAGTGGTCAGGAGTGAGACACACGAGCTGGGAGCTCACGTGACCATTCTACCAAACGAAAGCTACAACCCACAAAATCAAATCATTGTAGACACACCCTACTGATAGATGGAGCCTCAAAGCTGGGCCAGGTATGGACGGCCAAGAGCCGGGACTGGAGTGGAGCACAGGAGAGAGGAGGGCTATGAAGATTTCCTTGGGACATCAGAGGCATGTCCCAGGACAATGCTGGGGGAACAGCTCTGAGGGGATGTCTTATCTGTCATCGTTCACCGTGTGGTACAGTACATGCCCTTGGGAGCCAGCGAGACCTAGGTTCAAATTCTACCTTCCCTATGCTTATTTTTCCATCTTTAGAAATAATTCTTGTTTTTAAATTTTAAGAAGAATTAGAGTAATTTTAGGTTTATGAAAAGTTGCAAAGATAGTGCAGAGTCCCTGAAAACTTGTCATGGGTTGAATTGTGCCCCTGAAAATGTGTGCCAACTTGTCTGGGCCATGATTCTCGCTGGTTTGGGAGTGAGGTGTGCTCACACCTTGATGGGATCGGGTTTAATCCATTAGCTAGTTGTCAGGGGATTTGGGTAGAATGCAACACCCTTAATCTGTCCCCTGCTGCCCCATCACATCTCTGATCTGATGGAGGTGGAGTCTCCCTGGGGTGTGGCCTGAATCACCTTTCCCTATGCAAAAGAGAAAGAGAAATCTGCTACCACCAAGAAAGAAGAGTCATGAGTGAGGGGCATCCTTTGGACCTGGGACCCCGACACTGAAAACCTCCGAGATCCAGAGGAAGACTGATGCCAAGACACACAGAGCTCTCCAGGAAAGTCCTTGGAAGTTGCAAGGAGACAAGGGCGTTTGTCCAGAGCTGACACAGAGAGAAAGCATTTGCCCCAAGCTGGTGCCCTGAATCTGGACTTCTGGCCTTCTAAACTGAGAGAGGACACAGTTGTTTGTTTCTGTTATAGCAGTTCTAGAGAACTGAGACACCTCTCATCCAATGTCTGGCTCTGTTTGCATCTTACGTCAGCGTAGTGCTGGCCCTAGGAAGTCAACATTGGCATAATACTATTAACCGATGTTAGACTTCATTCAGATCTCCTGAGTTTCTGCCTCATATTCCTTTCCTGAAGGTATTCTGGTGGTGCTGTAGGATAGATACTGGACTAACTGCAAGGTAGGCAGTTCAAACCCCACCAACTGCTTCTCGAGAGGTAGAAGGTGCTTTCTGCTCCTGTGAAGACCAAAGTCTCAGAAACCCCATGCAGGGCCGCTATGAATGGGGGAGTCACATGGTGACAGTGGATTCGGGTCTCTGTGTTGTTCCAGAACCTCACTCTAGATTTAGTCGTCCTGTTTCCTCAGGGTCCTTCTGGTGTTTGATGAACTCAGCCATTCTGAGGATGTTGGTTGGGTACTTTGTAGACTGCCCCTCACCTGGAGCTACAATGGGTGATGGACGTTTGCGAAGAAGACCTTGGAGGTCAAGCACTTTCTTGTCACCCCTACCAAAGGCATGCTGGGATACCAACATGAGCCATCACCACCAACATTAACCTCGATCACGTGGCTGAGGTGTGGCTGCCAGGTTTCTCCACTGTGGGTGGTGGTGGTGTGCCACAGAGTTGGTTCCAACCTATAGAGACCCTATAGAAAACCTCATCTTTCTCCTACAGAGCGGCTGGTGGGTTCGAACTGTTGACCATGTGGTTGGTTAGCAACCCAATGCATAGCCCACTACAACAGCAGGGCTCATCTCCTCTATAAAGTTATTTTCATTTCTTTCTGAAAGCTGGGGAGGTTGGTATTTTAAGATCAGTGTTGCCTAGATACTTGCCCAGGAAGGGGCATTTCACAGAGCCCATGAATCACCTTGAACCCCACCCAGGGTCTGGGCCACTGTTCACAAGGAGGCTGTTGTGTGAGTGGAGGTCACTGCCTTCCCTGCATCTTGAGGAAGGCCTATGGTTCCTCCCCTATGAAACAGTGTGAGACCATGGTTCTGGAGCTGAGGACTCAAGTGCTCCTGAAGTCAGCAATGGTGTTTATTCAAATGGCACAGTGTTCTCCATTTCAGACCTTCCTCCCTGTCTGCCAGTAGGCAGAGGTCCCCAGAGCTGGATGAACGTTCCTCTTGTCAGCCACCAGCCTGGAGGGCCAGCCAGGATGCATGTCAGCAAGAACGGAGGCAGAACCGGCACTCATGAAGCCGAGGCCTGCAGTGCCAGGCCATCTCTTGCCCTTTTCAGAGATTTCTCTCACCCTGCATGTTCCAAAGGCTTGCATCTTCAAAGGGGGGCTGGATTTAGTGCTGATAATGGTTACTGTCTAAACCACGGCTAGATCTGGCTTTAATTAAAGTGACAAAAAGGGGGCGGGGCTAGACTGTGGAGTCCTTAATGAGAGGGAAAGTGGTGGGCAGGAGCTGGGAGGTTGTCCTCACTGCCTTGGGGCTCACACATCACCTGCTTCCCACACACAGCTCACCTGCTTTCCTCTCCAGAGAGCTCAGGTTCATAAGGGAGTGGAAGTCATCAGCTTTCTTCCTCTTTCCTTCCTTCCTTTGTCCCTCCACCCCTCCCTTCATCCCCAGCTCCTCCTTCCGCCCACCCCTCCTCTCCCTCCTCTTCTTATTCCCTCCAGCCTTCTTCCCTTTCTTCTCCCTATCTTCCTTCTTCCCTCCTGCCTCCTCCATGGACATTTTCCTCCTTCTGTGCCTGGATATGTCTTTTGCAAACCCAGACCCTCTTCCTTCTCAGAAAGAATTGCCCAGCCCCATCTGAAAACCCCAATGCTCTTGTGGGTTTGGAACAGAGTCAGAGAATTATTGCTTTCTGCATTCTCTCTGCCATCTGGCCTGGAAGTTTTGGGAAGCCCAGGAACATGCACCCAGTCCCTTTGCTGCCCACTCAGTCACTGGACACCATCTAAAGGCAGAGGTCTCGTCCACCCACTAACCATCTTGCCCCAGAGTTGAAGCAGATGGAAGCAGTGTTGTGCGTGGGCAGCAGGAAACCAGGACACGCCTGTCGTGACTTTTACTTCGGTCCAAGGGGGGGTGGCCCCAACCCCAGGGAGGACCCCCAGGGATGCAGTGAGGGAATCCTCCCAACTTGCTGTAGAACAAGTGCCTGAGCCGGCTGGAGCTGAGAGGTAACAGAGGACGCCCTGGGACTGTGACCCTCAGCTATATGAGCCAGGCCTCCCAGCCCAGAGAAGAGACAAGAATGTCCACTCTGAAACCTGTGCAGGAATGTTCAGTGCAGCATGCTTCTCCACAGCTAACAGGAGGAAACGACCCACCTTCCAGCTGTGGTCTCTTCACACAGCAGAATTATCCACACGATGGAACGTCCTTTGCCATCGAAAGAGATTTCTTTTTGATGAAAATTTCTAGAATGGACTGAGGTGATGGCTGCCCCATTCTGTGACCATGCTAAAAACCACTGAGTGGCACTCTCTATGAGGGAGAACTGTGTGGGATGTGACTAGATCTCAACAAAGCTGTAAATTAAACGGCAAGCAGAGGAGATACCCACACAGCCGCTTCCTCTAGAGAGCATTACCGTGAATCTGGAAAAAAAAAAGTCAAACTCACAAATTATTTTATTTAGTATAAGAACTCTCCATACAATATTGGTGTGGCACTGTAGGATAAGCACTGGACTGCTAAGGATAAAGATAAGCAGTGGTTCAAATCTATCAGCTTCTCTTGGAAACCCCATACAGGGTAGCTATGAGTCAGAACCAACTTGGTGGCACTTCACAAGAAGTCCAGGATGGAAGAGCCCCAGTGACACAGTGGTTAGGTGGCGGTTCAAACCCATCAGCCACTCTGTAGGAAGAAGATGAGGCCGTTTGATTTCTTATAGATGACAGCCTTGAAAACCCTTTGGGGTGGTTCTACTCTACGTCCTATGGAGTCGGAATCGACAAGATGGGAGTGGGTCTGGGTCTTTGTTCATGGAACTCAATGCATTGGAAAAAAAACAATAAAGGGCTGAGAGTGATTGGACCCAGAGACCAAGTGCTCAGCTGCACACCCACCAGCCTCTCAACAGCAGGAAGGAGAAGTGTCTGCGGCCACACGGTGTCAGTCTGGGAACTATCCTGCTCTGTCCTCGAGGGTCTTTAGGAGTCTCATTGGCATGAGGGCACTGGGCTCCGAGTGGAGTGCATGATGGGAGCTCAAAATCCACTGCAGGTACCGGTGAGGAGCTCCAGATGGAGGACTGTTACCTTGTCCACAGACCGAGCCAAGAGGGGGACAGACCCACAGGTCTCCATGGGAACCAGGGTGCATTCCCACGTGGCAGAGTTCCAAAATCAAAGAGACTTTCTAGAGCCAAGAGGGGGTCTGACAGGGGCTCAGCTATGCTGCAGAGAGGGTACAGTGAGCCCTTGGTGGGTCGGAGTGCTGAGCCGGTAGGGTCCCCTAAGGTTCAGCAACATCTAGAGTCCCCCACAGTTCAAGGGGTCAGGTAACCTGACCTCCAGGAAGAGAGGAAGGAGAAAACCTAAGTGGTGCTGAGAAGCATCTATTTATCTTTTCAGAGTGGATCCAAAACCCAAACCTCCTCCATGAAGCCTTCTCTGGGGCTCCCTGGGGACCCTCTCTCTGACTGCCACTGCTGTCATCTCCTATGGGTTTATGGAAAGAGGGAGAAATGGAGAGAAAGAACAGAGAGCGAAAGAGGGAGAGGAGGGAGAAAGCGAGGAGGAAGGGGGGAAGAGGAAGGAAGGAAATAAGGGGGGTGGGCACATACTCAGAATCCCTCCCTGCGGGGGGGAGCAGTAGTGAGCCCAGCTGTCAGCAAGATCCAGCACATATCTCTGTTCTTCGTGGAGCTGAGCTATGAGACATCCCATCTGCCCTTTCTTTCCCAGCATCCCAGAGCCAAAGGGGCTGGCAGCGTCAACCCAAGCATAGCAACCCTCCCAGGCCTCATGGCTGTCCAAGGGGCCCGGGCCCAGGACCATCACCACTCTGAGGTGGGCAGTGACATTGGGAGTGTCTAGGGCCCCCTCCCTTGGGGCACAGAGGAGAGGGTGGGGATGGTTCTGTTGTTATTGTTGTGTGTGTCTTCAAGTCAGTTCCAACTCATAGTGACCCTGTATAGGATTTCCGAGGAGCTACTGGTGGGTTTGCAGTCCTGGTGTGGCACTGTGGGTTAATGCTCTGGACTGCAAAGCCATTTGAACTGCAAGGTTGGTGGTTCAAGCTCACCAGCTGCTCCTTGGAAACCCTATACAGGGTCGCTATGGGTCGGAACCGAGTCGACAGCACTTTGACAGTTGACAACAACTGGTGGGTTTGCAGTCTTGGTGTAGTGCTATGGGTTAATGCGCCAGACTGTGAAGTCGTCTGAACTGCAAGGTCTGTGGTTCAAGCTCACTAGCTGCTCCTTGGAAACCCTATACAGAGTCATTATGGGTTGGAACCAACTCAATGGCACTTCACAATAGCAACAAACTGATGGGTTTGAACCACTGACTCTAGGTTAGCAGTCTAGTGCTTATCCCACAGTGCCACACCAGGACTCCGGGGAGGGTCTTAATCCCTTTTTAAAAGAACCTTTTCCTGGACTGGCGATTTAAGACCCTTGGCAGAGAAACAATGTCACTAAATTAGAATCTCTGTTGCTTTAGAAGCTAAGGAAGAGAGTGCCATTTAACAGCCCAGGGCCCTCGGGGACTCCCCTGGGTCCTGCCTCTGTGGATAGTCCTGCCCAGCTTGGCTTCTGGACATTCACAGGGAGCTCAGAGTAATAATCACAGTGCTGGGACCCCTGCCCCTACTTGGAGAGACGTTGAGGATGAGACGTGAGAAGGGACTCATTCAACACACCGTCGGCAAGTGTGCTGGAGGTGGACACTTTTGGCCATCATACGGGGGCAAGGGAAGATCTAAGGTAGGGCACATGCCCCAGGGACACCAGTCAGTAGACTCTATGAACCCAGTACAGCCTAAGCACCCTGGTGGCACAGTGGGTTAAGCAAAGGACTGGTAGCCAAAAGATAAGCATCTCTAACCCACCTCCTTAGGAGAAAGATGAAACCATCTGTTTCCATAAAGATTTACAACTTCAGAAACCCTAGGGAGACGTTCTACTCTGTCCTATGCGGCTGTTATTCATTAGAATCAACTTGCCGTGAGTGGGTTTTTGGTTTCAGTTTGGCCCAGTGTCCTTCTTTAAGCACGGTAAACACCAACACCTATAAAAGCACAGACCACAGCTACATGAGCAAAGACTGGCCTACAGAAGGCTGCTGTCAAGTCAGGCCAACAGACCTGAAGACCTGCTGGGATTTATCATTCCCCAGTCTTCACCTTGCTGTCCAATGATGCTAATGGTCACCGTCCCCATCGCAGCTATGAGAGCTCACTCAGAAAAACAAGTTCAAGCCTATGGCTTCGTATTTAACAGCCTCCATGGGTCCAGGGAGACTGTGCTCTGGTGAGCGCAGAAAGAGAGGAAACTGCAAACGATGGCTGACCATCACAGACCAACTGTTGCCAGTGAAAGCAGAGAGGCATGGTTGTCATTTTCACATTTGAGCTGACACTTTGGCAAAGTTCCCTAAAAGATGGTGCCAGATGTTTGGACAGAGCTGTTCTATTTTATAGACATGCTTCTGGCCAGGGGCAGGGGTTTTTCTTCATTAGAAGGTGGCGGTGGATGCCCATAGTTATCGAGCCATGGAGTGCTTTATTTAAAGGCCAGCTGGACATTACTAGGCAGAGAAATCTAAACTGCATACTCAGGAAAGAGAGAGAGTGTTGGATTCTAGGAAAGAGTGCCTTGGGGCAGCCTGCCTGGTCCCAGAGGACAGGCCCTCTTCTCTCCATGATGCACGCCCCACCCCCAGATCCTCATTGGTCAGCTGCAGGGATGCTAGCCCCCAGCAGCTTCCCAATGCCTTGAGTAGCTAATGAAATTAAGGATGAGCACAGCTCTCTGCCAGTGGAAAGCCCTGCCCTGTTGGGAGGTGTTATTAAGTCAATTTATTACCTGGGACATCCCTTCGAGCCAAATCCATTTCAAACCAATTAAATTGACAAATGGCTTTGTAAGATCTTACATTTGGAGCCTGTGACATTGGACTTCAAGATTCTACTTCTGGGGCCCTGTCTGGGTCTGTTCAGCCTACTTGCAGAGGCAGTATGGGGCCCCTAAAGACATCAGGTTCTGATGCTGGAGTCATAAATGTGACTTCCTAGGGCATAAAGGAGGAGCCTTGGTGACATAGTGTGTTAAGCACTCGCTGCTAACCACAAGGTGGTGGTCTGAACCCGCCAGCATTCAGAGGGAGGAAGATGTGCTGTCTACTTTTGCAATCTGGGAAACTCTATGGGGAATGGGCTCAACAGGACTTGGTTAGGGCTAAGGAAGAGGGGTTAGGCAGGTCTGTGATTGAGTTAAGGTTCTGGAAATGGGAGCTGACACTGGATTATGTGGCTGGACCCTAAATCTAATGCCTTATAAGAGGGATGAAGAGGAGGGATCACACAGATTTGCACACCAGTGCTGACCTTCAAGTACTGGTTAAGTCATTTCCTGCAAGTTGTAACTTCTCTAAGCTCTCACTCTAGGTACTCTAAGCTCCTCACAGCCAGGTACATTGACCTTTGGCACACCCCCATCCACTACCATCATTACCCCCAAAGTGATGGAGATTGGGTAGTGACAGAGGACCTACCAGGAGGGACACTCCATCCACATTCACTCTTTCCTCTTCTGAGCACCTTATCATTGGGTTTGGGGCTACTGATTGCCTGATGCTCCCAAATGTCCAGCCTCATCACAATTGGATTCTGCACTTTTATCCCTTAAGCCCCAGAGTTTTGCGGATGCTGAAAGGGAGGACCGGAAACCTGCCTTCATTCTTGACTTCTGTGCAAATTCAGGTCTTGGATGAATTCATTCAAATGCAATGGTTTTCAAACACTTTTGGTGCTAAGTCCCCTTTCTCCATGGATTTCAGAGCATTTCCATGCTGAAATGCAGGCATTTCCTGTTGGATCAGAGTCTCTGGCAGGTCATACATCATCTGTGTGAGGCTGGAATAACAATACCAGCAGCAGTGACACTAGGAGCTTGTGAGTGCTCTGTGGCTCATAGAAGCACTTTGGAATTTCCCAGGGTATTTTGCCCTTCCAGAACTCCCTGGAGGCAGATAGGAGAAGCAGGGGGCACCATCTTAAATGGGGGTATCCAGGGTAGGCCCTCAGGGGAGACCAGAGTGTAACCCTGGTCCTTGGACCCTTCTGCCAGACTGTTTCCACGGCACCAGAACCCCACCCAGGCCCCTCTGGGTCCCTCGATTCCCCTCTCTGACCCTAACCTCTCGTATGCCTGGCTCCTCCTTTCTGTAAAGTCTTCCCAGATGGTGTTCCCTGTTCTTAGAAACAACTGCCTCTCAGTCTATGTACAGTTTCCTCATGAGCACAATTAAGTGGTCCAGAATACTCATTCTCCTTAATGTTATCCATAGCTTGTTGTGATCCACACAGTCGAAAGCCTTTGGGTAGTCAGTAAAGGTAGACATCTTTCTGGTATTCTCTGCTTTCAGCCAAGATCCATCTGACATCAGCAATGTTATCCTTCGTTCCACAGCCTCTTCTGAATCTGACTTGGACCTCTGAAAGTTTTCTGTCAATGTATGGTTGCAGCCATTTTTGTATTTATCTTTAGCAAAATTTTCCTTGCTTGCAATATTAATTATATTGCCCGATACTTTCCAGAGTCCATACTCTCTGTGGAATGGGCACAAATACGGATCTCTTCCAACCAGTTGGCCAGCTGTCTTCCAAATTTCTTGGCACAGATGAGTATCTCCAGTGCTGCATCAGTTTGTTGAAAGATTTCAATTTGTATTCAATTCATTCCTGGTGCCTTGTTCTTTGCTAATTCCTTCAATGCACTTTGGCCTTCTGGCAGTATTGTTGGCTCTTGATCATATGCTACCTCTTGAAACGGTTGAACATTGACCGGTTCTTTTTTGGTACAGTGACTCTGTGTATTCCTTCCATCTACTTTTGATGCTTTCTACATCGTTCAATATTTTACTGAAAGAATCCTTCAATATTTCACGTTAGGGTTTAATTTTTTCTTCAGTTTCCCCAGCTTAAGAACTATAGAGCGTGTGCTCTGGGGGAAGGTGGAGGCAGCTAAATCTCACTCCCCTGTTTGTCGGCACCAATAATGAAGGGAGAATCTGCCAGCCAGATGGATAATCCAGCTAGCTCTAGCTTGCGCTCACACTTTTTTCAAACCCTTTAAAGATCATCTATTTTCAACTTAATCAGGGTTTTTGTCCTACTTTTTTAGAACTTTTGATTGTGAATTGGGTGAAGGTTTGCAGAGCAGGTCAGCTTCTCCTGCAACCAACTCTACATGGTTTATTTCATCTTGTTGATTACAATGCCCTCAGTGTAACATCAGGTGCTCAGTCTCCACTCCTCCTGCTTTGCTACCTTCTGAACTTGGTCCCAGAGTCAACCCTGCCCTTGTGGTCACTCACGATTGATGAGTCTCAGGTGTGTGCATCTCCCAGCATTATTGTTCCCTTTATAGATCTGTCTACTGCTTGCCTGAAAATTGAGCTACAGGGGTGTGTGTTCAGCTCTTTGTCCATCCCACCTGGGTCTATGGACTCCAGTTTGGCAAAGGATGTTCCCAGACCTTCCTTCAATTCAGTCTGTTTGTCACCACAGGGCAGAGTGGGGAGCAGGGGAGAACTGGTGCAAGACCAACTCAGGATGTGGGTCTGATGAACCCCGAGGCCTTGTGGGATGCATGTTCCTCCAAGGAGGCATAGTGAGGCCTGTTGTTGTTGTTGTTGTTGTTGTTAAGTACCGTGGAGTCGGTTCCGACTCATAGCCACCCTGCACAGGGTTTCCGAGGCTGTGAATCTTTACGGAAGCAGAAAGCTTCATCTTCCATGAACAACTGGTAGTTTCGAACTGCCGACATTGAGGTTAGCAGCCCGATTCGTAACCACTGGCTCCCGAAAAACCACAGGGCAGAGAAAAGACAAGTAGGAGAGCGATCGAGTTTAACCTTCGGAGATCTGCAACTCCACCTGTGACAGTGGGACTAAGAAGGGCCACTGTGTGGGGAGATTAGGGGCAATGGTTGGCTTCTTTGTAACGTGTCTGCCTCTTGCGCAGTTTCTGTCAATGTTTGTGTTACTCTTGGTGTTAGCCACCATCTAGACCATTCAGACTCACGGTGATCCCAAGGGTGACAGAGCACAACTGCCCCGTATGTTTTTTGCGGCTGTCCTCTTTACGGGGGGTGGATTACCAGGCCTTTCTTCCTGGGGGCCACTGGGTGGGTTTAAGTGGCTAATCTTTGGGTTAATAGCCAAGTGCTTAACCGTTGCACCCCCAGGCCTCCTTTGACGGTTATAGATTATAGAACCTGGAAACAGGCAGTGGCCTGGTGAGTGATGGAGTCCAGGGTGTGAGTGGCCCTCCTGGTCCCGTGGGACAGCCCTGCAGCCCCTCAGGGTGGCCACACACACCACAGCCTTGGGAGCGCATCCCAGATGCCAGGCGACTCAGTCCCGTCTCTCTGTTTACGGCCAGCAGCCTAGCCGGCCCTGGCCATCAGACCCTTAATGGCTCGTGTGTTTGGCAAGAACTTCAACCTTTCTGAGAGAAAATAGCTGCTCACGTGGACACCTCACAGCTGGCAGGTCAGGCCTGCGATCTGCACTCCACGCCACATCCCCTTAATGACGGGCAGAAATTGGCTGACGTCTCCTTGAAATGGAAACACTGACCTACATGCCTGAAAGCAGGCCTCACCCCCTGTCACTGGCTGGGCCTGTTTAAAGAACAGCAAAGGACATCTGTTCTCAGAATTTCTGACAAACCCATGCGGGCATCACCTCTTAGTGCCCACTCAGCTCCACATGCACGTGACTCAGCATCTACTGGGGGTCAGTCAGTGAGGGGGCAACACATCAAACACATCACACCCCCAGAAGGGGGCACAGAGGGTCCCAGAAAGCTTCCCAGGGGAGACAGAGGGGGTGCTGGACTCTGGAAAAGGGAGGCATCTGACAAGCAGGGCAACCCTGGTGGAGGGGACAGGACATTCTGAGGAGCAGAGTCCAGGGTGCTGCATCCTCCTGGGTTAATCAGAAAAAGACCCCAGGTGACCAAGGGTAACATCAACCTTGGGGAGTCATGTGGACCATGTTGACCCTTGAGATGTTGTGATGAGAGGGGCGTCCTCCTCAAAACCTAAACCTCAGTCTAATCAGAAGGAACCTTGGGAGTGCTATGGTTAAGTGCACAGCTGTTACCTGAACGGTGGACAGTTCTAACCAACCCAATGAATCCATGAGGAAGATCTGGCGGATGATCTGCTCCTGCTATACAAACAACCGCCAACAAAATCCTATGGAGAAGTTCTTCTCTGACACACGTCAGTCGGAATGATGGGGGAGGGGTGGGAACTGGTGGCTCCGTAGATTTCTTTCTTTCCATCCTGTGTGAATGGGGTCACCATGACGGGGGTGATGTAACCCACACTAACAGTACAGCACCAACCATGAGAACAGCAGCAGACATTGATGAGACATTCTAGAAAGTCTCCCATCAAGGTCAAAGCCATCAAAAACCAGGTGGCTCTTAGGTGCCATTGAGTTGTCTCTGACTCAACAGAACAAAACCCTGCCTGGTCCTGTGCCCTCCTTACCATCATTGTTATATTTGGGTCCACTGTTGCAACCATTGTGTCCATCTCAGTGAGGGTCTTCCTCTTTTTTGCTGACCCTCTACTTTACCAAGCATGGTGTCCTCCTCCAGGAACTGGTCCTACCTAACGATGTGTCCGAAGTGAATGAGATAAAGTCTCACCATTCCTATTCTTGTATTTCTTCTAAGATAAATTTGTTCCTTCTTCTGACAGTCCTTGGTATCTTCAATATTCTCTGCCAACACTAGAATTCAAAGGCATTGATTCCTCTTCAATCTTCCTATTTCGTTGCCCAGCTTACGAGGTGAATTGAAAATGCCATGGGTTGGGCCAGAGGCACCTTAGTCCTTAAAGAGACATCTTTGCTTTTTAACAACACAAGGTAAGTCTGAGAAATTGCCACAGCTCAGAGGAGTCTGAGGCAACATGAGAGGTACATGCAACGTGGGCTTCTGGATTCACTTCTGGCGTAAGAAAAGGACATTAGGGATAAACTAGTGAAATTTTCAGTCGACAATCATGTAACAATATGGGTTCATTACTAGTGACCACACTGATGTAAGTTCTTAAAAATGTGGGGTGCATAGTGTTTGTGCTATCTTGATAAAGTTTGAATTTTGGATCTAGAAATGTTCTAGGATTTCCATGTGTTAAAAACGGGTAAGCTATGTGACCATTCAAAGCAGCCAGTACCATTCCATTTCAGCTCACGAATGCACAGCATATCAATCTGTGTGCATCCCATTTCTTTTGTGATGACTTTCAGATTTCCTAGATTCTTACTTCATACATTCCATGTTCCAACGATTAAAGTTTGCAGCTATTTCTTCCCATTTTGAGCAAATGAAAAGGTCCTGAAAGCTTTACTCCATCCACATCCTCACGGTCAACTCTACTTTGAGGAGTCAGCTCTTCTCCAGTTGCATTCTGACTGCCTTCTAACCTGAGGGGCTCATCTCTGGTGTTATATCTGACAGTGTTCCACTGCTAACCATTTAGAAGTGGTCTGCCTCTCCTTCCTCCTAGTCTGTGTTAGATGGTCTGTCGGCGCCACTGGAACTTGTCCATCATGGGTACCCCTGCTGGTATTTAAAATACTGGTGGTATAGCTCTCAGCATCACAGTAACATGAAAGTCACCGGAGTAGGATACACTGGCAGGATAGTGGTAGGGAGGCGGAGTTCTAGGTGGTATTACAGACAGGCTGAGATCATCTGTTTCTGATGGGCTCTGTCCAGCTCACTGGGACAGGCTCCCCACCATCTTTACTCACCATCCCTGCTCCTGGCTGTGTCTGGCACACAGCAACCACTCAGGTACCTGTCTGAAGAAAGCCCCTTGGATTCTGCCTGGGGAGCCACATTGAGGTGTTGTCAGTGCGTTCTCTGTGCCCAAGGAGAGCTACAAATGGGTTGTCTATGTGAGATATTCAAGTAGAAAGAACTGAGGGCCCAATCAGTAGGCCTTCTGGTCTGGGCTCAGTGAGATGTCTGAGCAGAGAGCCCAGGGGAGTTGTCCATGAGGTGGGAATGGAAACAGGACACTAGGCAAGCCTTCTGGGGAGCATCCAGGATTGAGAAGAGGAAAAGTCCTAGTGAATTTTAGGGTACACCAAGATGAGAGAGGTTTAGGATTCCTTGGATACTATTGAGGGTTTTCAGGGATAGTCCCTAATGTGGGATCCACTGGGACAGTTCCCAGTCACAGGATGTTGCTGCTCCTTACAACCTTGACCCTTGTATCCCAGAGACAGATCAGGTGAGCACCGCAAGTGGACAGAGAGCCCAGCAGGAATACTTAGGGGTGCTCTTGGAAGCTCCAACAAACATCCTGCCCACCAGGATGATGCAATGGGGTCTCCATCCAAGGAGGTGTGCTTTGTCTCCATGCCCTCAAGACACTGACAGGGACCAGAGTGGCACCTGACCTTCCATAGATGTCCTCACTCTGGGTTCCTGCTGACTCAGTGAAGGAACTGGAGATGGCCTCGTGCCTCTCAACCTCAGACCCTGACCCTGACCCTGGCCCCCCACCCCTGGTCTTGGATCCTGTCCCAGCCTGACTGTGGGTGTGTCCTTCATATCAGCCGTGGAAAGCCACCTGCAGACTGCAGAAGAGCTAGCAGATAGCACCCAGCCCTGGAGCTCACGTGGCCAGCTTTTGAGTGAGGTCTCATAAGTGAGAGGCTCATCCTTCTAGACGCCCCAGCAGCAGAAACCAGGGGCTTCCCACAGCGTGATGGGGGCTGAGGTCCAGGGAGCTACTTTGCGATTGCTGGAGGCTCAACAGGGAGCCAGGTGTGTCCCCTCCAAGATGCCTGAGAGTTGGCCAGGCGTCCACAGGGTTCTCCTGGCAAGTCCCATGTTCCACCCAGGGAGAGAGGGCAGGTTCCCACTTGCTGGACCCTTCTTCTTGCTGGGCCCCTTCCACTCAGCACTGCCCCCTCTCCTCCTGTGTGATCTTGCATTTACTCCTTCCTGAGAGGCCTCCCCTGTACCTCATTCAGCTTTACCCCTGGAAGGGAATGGCACCCACCCCAGCCTCCCTCCCCCAATTCCATGCTCTTTGTGGGCAATGGAAAGGACTTCCCCTCTGCCCCTGGATTCTGAGGCCAGGCCAAAGTGAGGACTGGGCAGGGGAGAGTGATTTAGCCAGGCACCCATTGGACACCAGCATGGATCCGGCCCATCACTGTACACCCAGCTCAGGTGGATGGAGAGGGGGAGGGGGACTGGTAAGTGACCGAGGATGTGAGGCCAGGAAGAAGACTAGAACTTGGGATGCCTCCTTGGGCATGGAGTCCTAAGAAACAAAGCCAAGGGGGGCTTCTGGGTGGGCTGCACAGGTCTACACTGGCCCCTCTGAGGATGCCTCCGTGGCTGCTCAGCATACTGAACAGTGCTGCCTGCTACTAGAAGCCCCCTTTCTTTTGTGTGCTCTTGTCTGGTTCAGAACCTCCCTGTTCAGAACCTCCCTGTTCAGAACCTCCCTGAGTTTGGAAGAATGCCCCAAGGCGCTCCTGGCCACTCTTCTCAGGGGGATTTTCTGCAGCAGCAGACTGTACTGGCTTTCTGCCAGTATGAACCATGACAGTGAGAACAAGAGTCATCCTCCTGAATATACAGTCTCCATTGCCTGCTTGCCTCCACGGGTCTCCTGGGAGAGTCAGGAGGGTCCCTGCAGGGCAGGCTTAGACAGGTGGGGGTTCTAGGGGCTCCCACAAGGCAGACTGGACAGGTGGGGGCTCTGGGGGCTCCCACAGGGCAGGTGTGGACAGGTGGGGGATATGGGGACTTCCCGCAGGGTAGACAGGGCCAGTACATGCAGCCACACAGGTACACACCTGTACAAGCACACAGGTTTGCACTGACATGTGTACATGCACACTGCACACAGAGATGCATATGCACATCACATGTACACAGAATCACACATGTACATACACATGCACACCTGTGCTTGTGCACACACATGCATATACAGGCACAAGCACGTGTGTGCACATGTGTGTGCACAAGCATACATGTGCAAAACATAACATGTATACACAATATATGTACATGCATGCACACACAAGCATGCATCCATGTGTGTGCATGCACCTGTTCTTATGCACACACATGCACACGACCACAAACACAGACTTGCACACACATGCATTTACATAACACATGCATGCACACAACCACAACCACAGACATGCACACGCATGCACAAGCACACACATGCAAAAGCACACACATACACACACATTGCAGCACAGCAGGAAGACTCCCCCACCTTCCTGGTCTCATGATGGATATCCCAGGTGACAGGCTGGCATGGGCACCCCTGGGTGAGTGGTGTGGTCTGGAGGTGCCCCTAACCCAAGGCTAAGAACTTGAAAGAAGAAGGAGTTCTGCTGGGGAGCCACCAGGGAAAGCTCTGCAGGAGGAACCTCAGCCTGACCCACTCTAGAGCACCAGGCAGGCCTCAGGATTTCCTCACCTGGGGAAAGAAGCTGGACCTGCATGCTCCTGCACTGGACAGTTGGCTGTGATGGTGCATTAGTGTCCTCATGGTGGCCAGGTATTCGTCCCAAGGGATGCTCACCTATTGTTGTCATGGAGTAATGGTTGCTGTTACTTGCCCTTTTCTAATGTCTGGTCTTTTCTGATGCTTGTCAGAGGAAGCAAACGAGCAAATTCGGTTATATTTCTTTCTGAGACCCATTAGTTTATTCTTCGGGCAGTCATGCTATATTCTTCACCAACACCACAGTTTGAATGCATGAAGCACTGTCTAGTGTTCGCATGTATTGAAAAGACCATGGCTGGTCCGGGAATCTCCATCACCAGAATGACGCCTTCGCTTTTCAGCCCTTGGCGAGGTCTTCCATGGCAGATTTGCCCAATGCAATACATTGTCTGATTTCTTGATGGCTGCTTCCATGGACATTGATGGTGGCTCCCAACAGAATAAAATTGTTGACAACTTCAATTTCTTCTCCATTTATCATCGTGCCCCTTAGAAACAAGGATGGAGAGACGTACTTTCAGCATGTCACCAAGAAAAGCCAACTGCTAGAAAAGAACATCGTGTTTGGTAAAAAGAGCGAAACCGCCATGAGAAGGCTCATCACAATGGCCAAGACAGAGGGCCCAACCAAAGAGTGCGGCAGAGGCAGGACTGGGCGCCGTCCTATTCTGCTACACATGAGGCCACCTTGAGTCAGAGCCAACACAATGACAGCTAACAAGCAAGTGGAGGTCCAAGGCCAGGGGGTGAGGAGAGGCATCTGCACAGTGGAAATCCCTTTACCTCAGAGGCCCTAGGTTGATGTTTAGAATAAAGGAAGGAGGCTTTTAAGATGGAAGGGAATATAAAAGCAGCTTTTTGATCAATAAGTGAATTAGTTGATCTTGATTTGCAATGCAATTGCCTCCATTTTGACCTGCGTTAGACAGCAACACCCCCAGGTGTTTGGAGTTCATCGTTATTGCTACTCCTCCTGGTCCAGCTGGAGAGGGGGCGCTGGGGAGGGTGGGGGATGGGAAGGCCTCCAGAAAGGGTTGTACCCCACAGCTACATGCATATGTTCGTACTGCCTGTGTGGGCGTGGGGGGAAGAAATTTCTGGAAATGAGCATTGAAGATACATATCCTGGGTATCCCACACTGTCTGCCTAAATAATCATCACAAGACTTCATGTGGCATGTGTTTGGGTGGTGGTGGGCAGCTGGGAGAGAGGCTTCTGCTGATGAAAGCTTGGCCTTTCCTTCTCAAGGGTTATATATACCTCCTTCATCCAATCTGCACGGGAGGCGCTCTGGTAAGACAAAGCAGAAGAATCTCAAAGTAGGCTCCCAGCATGGCACCATCAGGAGGGGCAGCATTCAGGGTTGAAGGAGACCTCCTATGCTGTCTGGCTTTACACTGCCTCTCATCCTGGAGCTGAGTACATAGACTTGCAAACATGCAAGTATACACACATATGCACACATGCATGCACTCATGTTCACTCACATGCAGGCCTGTGTTGTGTTGGTAAGTCTCCTGGGTGCATCCCTGTCCTACCACACACCTTCACTATGAGACTCCATTTCTTACCTCGAGCCCTGACTGCCCTCTGCAATTCAACGCCACTTCATCATGGCTCCGTGTGTGGAAACCAGGGGTTAAGTATGCTGCTCTGGTTCTAAGGGGAGCTCCCCAACACTAGAGGAGTTGGGGTGCAGATGCGGCTCAGGATGCCACAGAGGGAAGTCTACACTTGTGGTGACCTCAGAACCCACCTCTGGTCTGAATCACTTCTGTGTCTGTTGATTGGTAAACACTTCAGGATGCAACTGTATCAGGTAAGGCCCTTCAAAACAATCCCCTAAGAACAAGGCCACTCCCAACAAGATGAACGTGAACTCCTGAATGAACATAAAGCCCAACAGCCAGCATTCCAAATGTCCTTTTGTGGTGGGCGTATTTGAATCTATGTTGTTGTGGCGACTGTGTCCATCTATCACATTCAAGGTGTCCTCGTTGTCACTGACCCTGTACTTTAGCCATCAATAAGCCTCTACTTGGACTCAAACCCACCAGTACCTGAAGATGCCATAGGGCCAAGCAAGGTTTCACTGTATGCTGCTGAAGCCCCCTGTGACTTGGAGTCAACTTGATAGCATTGAACAGCATGTTTGAACCAAGACCCAAAGCCTACTAGTTGCATTTTGTTTCTGTACAGGCCTCCCCCATGTTGAAAGAATGGGATCTTTGGTCTCCTAGAATCCCTCACAGTCTGGAGCCTGTTGGCTGCCCTCCCATGCTGTCAGTTCATATCATACCACCCTTGAGTTCCAAGAGTCAGGCTTGGCATTTTGTCAAGAGCCTTGCATGAGTGGTGTCTTAATTTTCCAATCCTGCCATAACAGAAATGCCACAAGTGGATAGTTTTTACAAACAGGAATTTATTCTCTCAACAGTTTCGGCTGAAAATCCAGACTAAACAAACGCACAAGCACCAACAAAGTCTATCTTTCTGTGTCGGTTCTGGGAGAAGATCCTGGTCATCGATATTCCCTGGAGTCCAGGAATGTCTCAGCACTGGGACCCCAGGTCCAAAGGATTCGCTCCACTTCCAGCTTACTGGGGAAGTATGTTCCTCTCTCTCCCTTATCTCTTGTTAGAAGGTGATGCGGTCCACTCTTCAGGGAGTGTCCCCTACATAGGATAAGGGCTGCGATCGGACCTGAGTAAGTGTGTTACATCCTATCATCATCCCCAGTGTTGCTCACATGGAACATGATTACATCATTCATCAAAGCCACATCACATCATTATACAACTGTCAAACCACTGAGGGTCATGGCCCAGCCAAATTGACACATAATTTGGGGGATACAATGGAATCCGTGACAGGTGGAGTAGGGTGCTCCCTGCCATATGTTGTTAGGGGGCTGGGAAGGAATGCTGAGTCTCCTTGGCCTTCTGTGTTCTGTTGAAATGGTGTCAGCTTGATCTACTCATTATGAAGCCCCCATAAGCCTTCCTCCTGGGGGTCCCGGCAGTCACTTCATCAGCGTTTGCAGGAGGGTAAGTTTGCTGTAACCCTTCTGCTGTGTGTTTCTAAGTGGGAGTGCCGCTACTGTGAAGAACATCCCCACTCAGTACCAAACATACGGGAAACAGAAGAGGGATACTTGATCCCTTCTCTGTGTTTGCCTGTTTTTCTCAAGTGTTGGTACCCCCTGCAGTTTCCAAAGGGGATCAATACTGTCTTCTGTAGCTTAAGTGTGAGCTCATGAATTTTCAACACGTTTAATGTGTTTCAATCTACTGCAACCATGATTCTTATGCTCAAACTATCTCATCAATGACTAGAAAGAGCATCTTCAAACTGTGTCCTTGTCTTCATCTGCATACATATTTAAGTCTTTATTACTCTTGTATGAATCAACTTTCAGTTGGTACAAGGGCAACCTTTAGTGGGGGCCCATAGGCCACTATTCCCATGCCCTCCTCACCTTCACCAGTCTTATTGATTCCCCGGTCTCCTTGCTTGGCCTTTGGGTGGGAGACAGTCTTTATCATGTTCTCAAGGGCAAAGCCTAGGAGGACCCCATCCTCGTTCTTTCCAGAAATGATCACGTGATTCCATCCTGAAGTAGCAACTCCTGGAGATGGTCTCTGAGAAAGATGCAAGGAGTAGACACAATACCCTCACACAAGCACGGGTCTAGTCCAGTTCTATCTCCAACAAAGCCTGTTACTGTTGTTAGAGTAAGTTGGTTCCAATTCACAGCAACCCCATGTATAACAGAACAAACCATACCCGGTCCTGCACCATCCTCACAATCGTTGTTGCAGCCACTGGGTCAATCCATCTTTGTTGAGGGACTTCCTCTTTTTCACTGACCCTCTACTTTTATAAATGATGTCCTTCTGCAGGGACTGGTCCCTCCTGATACTGTACCTTTCCTCCTTAAAATCTTTCAGGGGTATTAGAGGATTGAATAAGCTAGTAAATGTCAAGCACTAAGGGCAGTGCTTTACCAAAGAGTTGTTGTTATTAAGTTGGTTCCAACACATAGCAACCGTGTATAAGGTTTCCAAGGAGTATGTGGTGAGTTTGAACCACCGACCTTGTGGTTCAAATCAACCTTGCAGTCCCGTGCTTATCTTACAGAAAGCAGTGGCTTCCAATATATGTTCCTTTTTTTACAAATTCTTTTTTATGTGTGACTTAAGGCAAGAGTCCTAGTGTGACACTGTAGAATAAGCACTACAGTGCCAGGTGAGTTTGAACCCCAACATCGGCAGTTCAAACTCAACAGCTGCTCCTTGAAACACTGTGTCAAGTTGCTATGAGTCAGAGCCGACTCAACATGACTTTAAGAACCACAAAGGCAGGTTAAGTGATTTGTGAGGAGAAGTGATCCTATAGGAGGGTATGG
This sequence comes from Chrysochloris asiatica, assembly GCF_000296735.1. NCBI lineage: Eukaryota > Metazoa > Chordata > Mammalia > Afrosoricida > Chrysochloridae > Chrysochloris > Chrysochloris asiatica. The sequence goes on along the minus strand of NW_006408574.1, from coordinate 3,087,034 downwards.
GGGCTGCTCAGGAAGACACGAGGCGGGAGGATGCGTTGTTTTAACATAACTCTTTGCTATGTCTTTGTCTTTGCTACTCTCCTTGCCCTTGGTACCATGAGATGTTCCAGGTCCAAATGTAGAGTTGTTGTTGTTGTTGTTATATGCCATGGAGTCAGTTCCGACCCACAGCGACCCTGCACAGGGTTTCCGAGGCTGTAAATCTTTACTGGAGCAGAAAGCCTCATCTTTCTCCCGCGGAACAGCTGGTAGTTTCGAACTGCTGACCATGAGATTAGCAGCCCGATTCGTAACCACTATGCTACCAGAGCTAACGTTGAGTATTAACTGCAGCAGTCTTTCTTCAAAGGGATCTGGGTCCTGTTAGCAGAGGGTACCTAGAGACCACAATCTGGACACTCAGGTGCTCATTGTTGCTGAGTTGTTCATTGCGTCTCGGTCTCCTCAGTGGATAGAGATGATGCACACACACAACACACACACACACATTTTAAATGAGAAAATACACCACAAGGACACACTGGTATTTTTTACTTAAATATAGGATTTAAATTTTTTAACTTAATCATCTTTGTTCGTAATTAACATATCCCACTGTGCTCATGTGCACGTATACATAATGTTTTCAAAGTAGTAAGCCAACATTTTTATTATCAACATAATTGCCAACCACAATTTAAAATTGCTTTGCCTGTTTTGCCCAATTAGATCTGTAAGATCCATCTCATTAGATATACATGATATTTTTAAAGTACCTGCAATAAATCACAATGTTGTTGTTGGTGGTGGTAAGTCCATTTCGACTCATAGAAATCCTGTATAGGGTTGCCGAGGAGCAACTGGTGGATATGAACTGCTGACCTTGAGGTTCACAGTCCAGTGCTGATCCAACGGGGCCACACCAGGAGTTCAATTCACAATGAGGTGTGATTATTCACAATTGTTGTTGTTCCTAAGTGCCATTCAGTCAGTTCCGACCTATAGAGACCCTGTATAGTGTTTCCAAGGAGGAGCTTATAGGTTTGAGTCACTATCTTTGTGGTTAAAGCCGACCTTGCAGTCCCAGTGCATTATGCTACAGCATCAGAAGGAGAGATAATAGACAATAAAGTGCAATAATTCACAATAACGTGTGATTCTTCACAATGAGACACACTCACTCCAACAAGGTGTGATCCTTCACAATAAGGCTTCACACAGGAAGAAGGTCCAACTTCCCAGCCATTCTTTTTCCCTCTCACCATTACATTTTCTAATTTGCACCTGTATATATAAATGTTTGTGTATTCATCGTTACAGTCTCATCGGTTAAAAGTTCATCTTTGTAGCTTTCCCTTACATGACACAGCCTGACAATAATGTACTTGCGGAGTATGGGAATGGTCTTGATTTGTGTTTACGGCTGCAGAGCATAGCAGAGAACACCCCATATTTTATTTGCCTGTCTTCTACTGATAGACATTTAGGTGGTTTCCAGTCTCATTGTTACAAATGGTACTTCCGGGAGCAGTCTTGTGAACGGATCTCTTTATATTGTTGCCAGAGTATCTTTGCTAGACGTTGTCAAATTTCCCTCCACAGGGATTATACTAGTTTACATTCTAACCAACAGTGTGATGATGCCTGCTTCCCCACAGCCTTGCAGCCCAGGAGCCAACAAAGCGGGCTGTCAAGCCTTGGGATTTGTGTCGATCTGAGAGTGAGAAATGGTATCTCAGTGTAGTCATTTGTATCTCTCCAATTATGCGTGTGGCTGAGAATCTTTTCATATGCGTAAAGGCCATTTTTACCTCACCTTCTAGTGTGTTATTTTTCTTTAAAACAATAGAAAACATTTACTGTCCCACATATATGAAATATCTGGAATAGGCAGAACCTTTGAGGCAAAATAAGATGAATGGTTATCAGGGGCTGGGGCAGGCTGGGGAGAGGAATAAGGAATTAAAAACAAAAACGGGACTTACTGTCTCCAATAAACAGGGGAGTCCTGTGTAGAGCTGCAGGAGAAATCGTGAACAGCTATCAGAAGTTGGTGGTTCAAACCCACCAGCCGCTCCTAGAAAACCCTATACAGGGTTACTATGAGTTGGAATCGACTCCACGGCACATACCAACAACAACAATGAGCAGGCACTGCTCTGGCCACCAGACATAAAATCACAAACCAATCAGAATAATGCTTCTGTAGGAGGGCTTGACTAATTACATCTGCAAAGACTATTTCCAAACAAGGCCACTTTCACAGACACTGGGGTAAAAATTTCAGTGTACATTTTTTTGTGGGGGGGACTGGGAGAAGAGAAACCATCCGAGAGAGAAATGAGTCTCTACTTGAGTCCTGGTGTGGTGCTGTGGGTTAATGCACTGGACTGCAAGGTCAGTTTGAAACACAAGGTTGGCAGTTCAAGTTCACCAGTCGGTCTTCAGAAACCCTATACAGAGTTGCTATGACTCAGAACAAACTCGATGGCATTTAACAACAACAACTTTGCCCCTTACACTAAAATATGAGAATTAAAGAATTTATGATAAAATAAAACCATAAAATTATTAAAATAAAAAATGGAATAACATCGTTACAGTCTTTCTAAACATGTAAAAAATTCTGGCAGAAAGAGTCAGATGCTCAGTGACAAACTTAGTACACCGTATTTTCCACATGTGATTGCTGTTGTTAGGTGCCATCGAAGTGGCTCCAACTCAAAGCCTCTGTACGACAGAGCTGACACCACCCAGTCCTGTGGCATCCTCACAATTATTGTTACACTTGTCCATCTCGTTGGGGGGTCTTTCTCTAGTGCGCTGACCTTCCACTTTCCCATGCATGATGTCCTTCTCCAGGGACTGGTCCCTCCTGATAGTACGTCCGAAATATGAGTTCATTTCCTTAATATTTAAAGTCTTCCTATAAAATTGTTAGAAAGTGACCCAAAACTCAAGAGACAAAAAACCCAACAGGCAAATACATGCATAAAGGACTAAAGAAAAAAGAATGTGAGTGACTATTAACAGAAAAAACATATCTATCAGAAGTATTAGGAGCTCTGGTAGTGTAGTGGTGACGAATCGGGCTGCGAACCTTAAGGTCAGCGGTTCGAAACTACCAGCCGCTCTGCGGGAGAAAGATGAGGCTTTCTACTCCCGTAAAGATTTACACCCTCGGAAACCCTGTACAGGGTCGCTATGGGTCGGACCCGACTCGATGGCACTTAACAACAACAACAATCAGAAGTATTGGTGGTTCGAACCCAGCATCCACTCCGCAGGAGAAAGGCTTGTTTGTTTCCATTACGATGGCAGCCTTGGGAAACCTCTGGAGCAGCTCTTCTCGGTCCCACAGAATCTCCATGAGTCTGAACCGTGTCTACAACAAAGGGTTACATGGTGAAGAAGACCATCCTCATAAAAGTTTGGAAGAAATGTTGATTGAACTCTTTGGAAGGTGGCATGGGACACGTCATTGAGTAAGACCAATCACTAGACAAGGTAAAGGGGGCATTTGAGGAAACGAGGGGAGCCACAACAGTGGACTCAGACAGACCATGGGTTGTGAGGATTCGCAGGGCAACATAGCATTTCCCTTTCTACATGGAAAGTCACTGTGACCCAGAGCTGACTCTGGAGACTAATGAGAAACAAATTTAAAAAATCAAACTGTTCCTAAGTTTCTGTAGACAGATGTCAGTACCCCATCTGTGCCTGTGCACAGACACAAGGTTAAGTACTGCGGCATTTCTATTTACAAAATATCAGAAACTCTTCATGGATGCAGCCATAGTAGGTCATCTGAATGAATTTGGGCACAACGCATGCAATGGGATCATGTCTAGGCATTAAAAAGAACAAGGGTGCAGTGTAAACAGTCGTACAAAGTCGTCTCCAGAACATTGGATGAAGGGAACACGAAGGGACAAGAGGACATCATTTGTACCACATGTACATTTACAAAAACAAGTGAGTGTGAGTGTGTCTCCAGGTTCATTTATTAAAAGTAATCTTAGGTTTGGAGACAAATTGTGTGAAAAGTACAAGACTTGGTCAAAAAGTACTGCTACTAGGGTTCTAGTTTCATACAAGCACAGGTTTATTCCAAAAAAAAACCGTGTTGAACCATGTCTCTGTGATAGGTGGCTGCCTGAAGACAAGTTCTTTCAGTAACACAATTGCCTCAGTCTTGTAAGGGTTCCTTCAAAACAAATCAAAATAGTAGCTTCTGAAGGAATCTTCTGGGCCAGTCAAATTCCAGGTCACAATGTTGTGGAGACTGATTTTTGAAGGGAAGTCCAAGGGTTCTTCTTGATATATTTTCTCAAAGGACACAGGATGATCATGCAGTCTCAGTATGAAGAAGTATTAGGTAAACTGAAAACTATATTGGGGGGACAAAGGCCAGGAAAGTTGCACCAAGGAATTCTCCCCCATCATGGCAGTGCACCTGTTCATTCTTGAAGGGGAACAAAGGCTGTCCTAGGAGAACTGCACTGGGAAACCTCATCCCATCCACCCTACAGCCCTCATCTTGTCTCTTAAGACTTTTGGTTCCCAAAATTCAAAGAACATTGAAAAGGAGCACATCTGGAGTCCCTCCAGGATGCCAACACGAGCACATCTGGAGTCCCTCCAGGACGCCAATACGAGCACATCTGGAGTCCCTTCAGGATGCCAATACGAGCACATCTGGAGTCCCTTCAGGATGCCAATACTGCCATTTTGCTCTAGGGTCAGTAGAAGAGCTCAGAACTCCCCTGGGAAAGACTAAAAAGATGAAGAGACCTAGATGCAGGAGATGTTGAGAAACAACAGCTTTCCATTTTGATATTTATGTTTAATAAACGTGTCTATGATGTTGTAGCACTACTGTTGGAATCCCCTGGTACAGTCCCCATAGATCCTCAATCCCCGGAAGCAGCGTCTTCGACAACTCACTTCTTGCATCTTGCCTTATTCTTCATAAGGTATTCAAGGCTGTGACCTTCCAGAAGCAGATTGCCAACTCTGCCTTTCCAGACACTCCTGGGTAGGTTAAAAACCCCAATCATTTGGCTAGTAGACAAGTGCTTACCATCTGCAATACATTAGTGTGGTGAGTTTGTTAGAATTAATAAGCACCTATTGGAGCCCCTTTTGAGTTATGGTGTTGGAGGAGAATATTGAAAGTGCTATGGGCTGCCAAAAGAACCAACAGATCTGTGTTGGAAGAAGTGCAGCCAGAGTGCTCCTTGGAGACCAGGATGGCCAAATTTCATCTCTCATACCTCAGCCATATGGTCAGGAGGGACCAGTCGCTGGAGAAGGATATCACGTTTGGTGAGATGGAAGGTCAGAGAAAAAGGGGAAGACCCCCAATGACATGGATTGGCAAAGTGGCAGCATCAATGGGCTCAAGCATGGCAACAATTGTGAGGTTGGCCCAGGACCAGGCAGTGTTTCGTTCTGTTGTACATAGGATCACTATGAGTTGGTACCAACTCCATAGCACCTAACAACAACATTGGAGTCCTGGAGTCCTGGTGTGACTGAGGGCTAATGTGTCAGACAGCAAAGTTGTTTGAACTGCAAGGTCGGTGGTTCAAGCTCACCAGCTGCTCCTTGGAAACCCTATACAGGGTCATTATGGGTCAGAATCAACTTGATGGCACTTCACAACATTGGAGTCCTGGTGTGGCACTGTGGGTTACTGTGCTGGATTGCAAAGTCCATTTGAATCGCCAGATTGGTGATTCAAGCTCTCCAGCAGCTCTTCAGAAACCCTATACGGGGTCGCTATGAGTCGGAACTGATTCAACGTCATTTAACAACAACAACATTGACCATTATTAGCTGAAGTCCATATTCACTTTTTGTGTTGTTCTGTCCCATGGGTTTGGACCAAGACATCATGTCCTGTGTTCACAGTAACAGTGTACTGCAGAATAGTTTCATGGCCCTGAAAATGCCTCCGGCTCCTCCTCTCCTCTCCTCTTCCCCCAACTCCCTGGCAGCCACTGATCTCTGTAGTTTTGCCTTTCCTTGAATGTCATAGAGTTGTAATCACCCTCTAGTGTTAAAAACTGTCACAATGCTTGCATCTGGGGACAAGAATTAGGAGAATGCGGTGGGGCTTGAGGTGAGAGAAGTGAGAAGAGACTGGGAATGGCAGGGGCTGCTGGGCACTGGGCCCTTTCAGACACTGTTGGTCATTTTATCTTGTATGTGTACCACCTTGCAGTTGACTGGAGAGACAGACAGATGGACAACTGACAGCTGACCACAGGCAGCAAGCTGCTCCTATGCTCATGACCCCACTGACTACCTGTCCCAGGTCCTCAGAGGAGGTAAACATAATCCCGTCTGGAAAGTGCAAGCTGACCTCTAGGTGGGCCCTAGGAGGGCGGGTGGGAGCGGAGCAATGGGGAGTGTTGGGGAATGGGCAGTACATACCACCAACGATCCCGGATGAGCTATTGTCTGCATATACATTCACCTGATGGGTACCTGCTTTGGGTGGTAATGGGACCATTGGAGAAAGTTCACAACATGAAGTCCACACTTCAAAGTGACCTCCTGTATTCTCACCTTGTCTCCGGGTACCCAGTTTCTCCCCTTATACCTCTTCCCTCCACAATGACTGAAGGATCAAGAGCATGGAGGACAGGTTCACCAAGCATGGAAGTCAGGGTGGCCCTTCACTTGGGTGAGGAGAAGACACTAATGGCCACTAGTAAGGAGTTGGTGACGAGTATTGAAAGTACAGTGGACTGCCAGAGACTGAACAAAATTGTCATGGAAGGAGTGCAGCCAGATGCTTCCTAGAAACCAGGATGGTGAGACTTCATTTCATGTTCTTTGGACATGTTATCAGGAGGGACCAGTCCCTGGAGAAGGACACTGTGCTTGGTATCATTAATTTAATTGTGTCCCCGCCCCCCCAAATACGTGTCTGTCTGACTGGGCCTTGATTCTCAGTGGATTAGCAGTTAAGTGATGATCCCCATGATGGGGTCTGATATAATGAACCCCTAAGAGGATCAAGGATGGGGAATCTGATGTAATGAACAAGTAAGAGGACAAAGGGTGAGCTCACTTACTCTCTCACTCACTCACTGCTATCGATTCAAGTCTGACTCATAGCAACTCTGTAGGGTTTACAAGATTGTAAGTTTTGACAAGCCTCAACTTACAATACTGAAGGATGCTATGGGGAAAATATTGAATGATGCAGAAAGCATCAAAAGAAAATGGAAGGAATACACAGAGTCACTGTACCAAAAAGAAATGATCGATGTTCAACCATTTCAAGAGATAGCATATAATGAAGGACCAATGGTACTGAAGGAAGAAGTCCAAGGTGCACTGAAGGCGGTGGCCAAGACTCCAGGAATTGATGGAAGGCAAACTGAAATCAGTCACCAAAGTGATGCAGCACTGGAAACACTTAGTCATCTATGCCAAGAAATTTGGAAAGTAGCTAGCTACCTGACCAACAGATCCATATGTGTGCCCTTCCCAAAACAAGGTGACCCAACAGAACGTGTAATCATGGGACAATATCATTAATATCACATGCAAGCAAAATTTTGCTCAAGATAATTCAAAAATGGCTGTAACAGTACATTAACAGGGTACTGCCAGAGGTTCACACTGGATTCAAAAGAGGATGTGAAATAAGGGATCTCATTGCTGATGTTATATGGACATTGGCTGAAAGCAGAGAATACCAGAAAGATGCTTACCTGTGCTTTACTGGCTACACAAAGACTTTTGACTGTGTGGACAATGACAAGCTATGGACAACATTGCATAGAACGAATATCCAAGAACACTTAATTGTGCTCATGAGGAACCTGTGCATTGAATAAGAGACAATTGTTCTACAGAACTTTCTAACAGAATAAAGGGACATTGAATGGTTTAAAATCAGGAAAGGTGTATCCCAGGGTTGTATCCCTTCATCATACTAATTCAATCTGTATGCTGAGCAAATAATCCGAGAAACTGGGTTATATGAAGAAGAATGTGGCATCAGGATTGGAGGAAGACTCATTAACAACCTGTGATATGCAGATGATACAACCTTGCTTGCAGAAATCAAAGACTTAAAATACTACTTAATGATGAAGATCAAAGACAACAGCCTTTGATATGGATTTCACACCAATGAAAAGAAAACCAAAATCAATCATCACCACTGGACCAATAAATAACATCATGAAAAATGGAGAAAAGATTGAAGTTGTCAAAGCCTTCCACTTTGCTTGGATCCATGATTAACACTCATGGAAGCAGCAGTCAAAAAAATCCATCGACAAACTGCACTAGGCAAATCTGCTGCACAATAGCTCTTTAAAATGTTCAAGAGCAAAGACGTCTGCTTGAGGATGAAGGTACACCTGACCCAAGCTGTGGGATTTTCAGTAGTCTCATGTTCATGTGAAAGTTGGACAATGAATAACGAAGTCTGTAGAATTGAGTTATGGTGTTGGAGAAGAATATCAAAAATAGTATGGACTGCCATAAGAACAAATAAATTTATGTTGTAAGAAGACAATGAGAATGCTCCTTAGAAGCCAAGATGGTCAGATTTTGCCTCTTATACCTCGGACATATTATCAGGAGGGATCAGCCCCTGGAGAAGGACATGGTGCCGGGTGAAGTGAAGGATCAGTTAAAAGAGGAGGGTCCCCAATGAGATGGACGGGCACAGAGGCAGCAGCAATGGGCTGAAGCATAACAGTGGGGTTGTCGCAGGACCAGACAGGTCACTACGAGTCAGAACTGACTTGAAGGCACCTAAGGACAACAACAAAGTCTATATGGGAACAGACAGCTTCATCTTTCTCCCACAGAGTGGTTGGTGGTTTTGAACTGTTGACCTTTCCGTTAGTACTACAGCGTCACCAGGAATCTTAATGGTGGGATTGTTGTTTTAAAAGCAGTTGAGCTGGATCTGATGGCTAGAGATCCTATACAGGGTTTTTGAGTAGCGGCTAATAAGTTTGAACCACCAACTTTGCAGTTAGCAGTCCAGTGCTGATTCAACAGCGCCACATCAAGACCCCAAGGATGGGATGGTAATGGTGGTGTTGGTTTACAACAGAGTAGTTTCTGTCTCATAATTACCCCATATAGGGTTTCCGAGGCTCTCAGTTTTCATAAAAGCAGAAAGCCACATCTTTCTCCCATGGAGTGGCTGGTGGATTCAAACATCTGACCTTGTGGTTCACAGCCCAATGCACAACCCACTGTGCAATCAGGGCTCCTTGCTGTTGTTGTTGCTAAGTGCCATTAAGTTGGTTCCAACTCATAGCAACCCTGCACAGGGTGTCCAACGAGCGGCAGGTGGGTTTGAGCTGCTTACCTGGCAGTTATCAGTCCAGTGCTTATCCTGCAGTGCCACATCAGGATAGCACTAGGGCTCCTACACCATTCTTAATCCCATCACTACCCTGATCCAATGTAAGGGAATTTCCCAGGGGTGTGACATGCCTTATCTTTCATCTTACAAGAGATGAAAAGAGAGAGAAATGAGCAGAGAAAGGGGATCTACTACCACCAAGAAAGAAGAGCCGGGAGGCAAGTGCATCCTTTGACCTGGGGTCCCTGCCCTGTGAAGCTCCCAGATCCAGGGGAAGACTGATGCCCACAGGTGCTGAAAGGAGACCAGAGCCAGTGTTCTGAACTCAGACTTCAGGCCTCTTAAATTGTGAGAGAAGACATTTCTGTTTGTTAAACCAACACTAAAGAACTGAGACACTTGGTCACATAGAGAGTCTGTGAAAAGAGGAAGAGCCCAATGAGATGGACTGACACAGAGGCTACAGCAGAGGACTCCAACATAAGATGCCTTGTGTTTTGTTTGATGACACGTGGGGTGACTATGAGTTGGACCAACTGGACAGCACCTAACAACAGCTGTTGTTGTTGTTAAGCACCTTCCAGTTGGTTCTGACTCATAACGATCCTGTACAGGGTTTCTGAGGAGTGGCTGCCAAGGTTTGAACTGCAGATCTTATGGCCCAAACCAACCCCATAGTCCAGTGCATTATTCTGCAGCCACACCAGGACTCGTTGTTGTTGTTGTTGTTGTTGAGTGCCGTCGAGTCTGTTCTGACTCATAGCAACCCTGTACAGGGTTTCCAAGAAGCGGCTGGTGAGCTTGAACCTCCAACCTTGTGTTTCAAACTGACCTTGCAGTCCAGAGCATTAACCCACAGCGCCACACGAGGACTCCTAGCCCACTGAAAACAGCAAGGCCACGTTTGTGGCTCTTCAGGTCTGTGAAGCAGCATGCAGTGGGCCAACACAGCAAAGGATTCACAGGTGTGGGCAGCAAAGTGCAGGTGAATATGGGACTCCAACATTAGCAAGGGACAGAGCCCCACATCAACAAGGAACAGAACGCCCACATTAACAAGAGGAAGAACCCCAACATCAACAAGGGGGCAGAACCCCCACATCAACAAGGGGTAGAACCCCCACATCACAAGGAACAGAACCCCCACATCAACAAGGTGGCAGAACCCCCACATCAACAAGGGGTAGAACCCCCACATCACAAGGAACAGAACCCCCACATCAACAAGGGGGCAGAACCCCCACATCAACAAGAAACAGAACCCCCACATCAACAAGAGGCAGAACCCCCACATCAACAAGGGGCACTTTTTGGGGCAATGCTATGGGGAGCTGTGGCAGCAGAGCCCCCCCCCCCCCCCCCGCACCTTGATACACAGTACCATTCTGCATTTCCACAGCTCCACACACCTTGTTAAGCTCAGAAAATCAATTTCAATGGAAACTTGACTAAGTATAGAAGGCTTCAGCATCTCTCTTCACACTCCTACATCTGCCTGCAGGGATAATTAAGGCCCTGTTTTCTTCTGCTGCTGGAGAGCAGCAGGCTAAGGAACCGGAGACAAACTCCCAGTGACCTGCAAATCACTAGATGCCTGCATGGTCCACAGAGGCCCTGCAGGGTGACCGTTCCTGGCAGAGAAGCCCATGAGACAGCAGCCAGTGCTCCGGATGCCGCAGCCAATGGGATTTGTAGCCCACACCTGCTCCGAGAATCGAGCTGTTCAGTCAATACTTTCTCTCGGTGACAAAACACAATGCATTACATAACCAACAACTCCTGGGAGATCGTGCCCGTCCCTGAATGGGGACACCAGGCTTGGAGACAGACTCCTGAGGGGAAGGCATATGAAAGCTTGTCTCTGACACGGTTGCAGAAGGCGGGTTAGGAGGCTTCATCTCAGTGAGGGACCAGAGGAGCTAGTGGGGGATTTGGCACTAAACCCATTCCCATTTCCAGGTGTAAAATCAGTCTTATCTAAAGCCCCCCATTCCACATTGTCTCCATAATAATAAATAAACTTCATCAGTGGCATTACAGCCTTGGCTTATTTCATGTCCACTTTGTTGTTGTTGTTGTTAACTGCTGTCGAGTTGGTTCTGGCTCACAGCAGCCCTGTACAGTGCTATAAATCTTTGAGGGAACAGTGCATCATCATTCTCCCATGGAGTGGTCTTGAACCGCTGATCTTGTGGTTTGCAGAACAGTGATTATCCTGCAGAGTCACCTTGGCCCCTCATATCCACTACATTCTCTTAAAGGGGCCCTGGTGGTGCTGTGGTTAAGCGCTCAGCTGCTATCCAAAAGGTCAGCAGCTCAAACCCACCAGCAGTTTCCCAGAAGATGCAGCAATCTGCTTCTATAAAGACGTGCAGCCTCAGAAACCCTCCGGGGCACTTCTACCCTGCCCTGTAGGATTGCTAGGAGTTAGAACAGACCTCACAGCAATGGGTGGGTTAGTGATACTCCCTTCATTCTGGATCATGTACAGAAGTGAGAGCAAGTGGAACTCTTTGTGAGCCACAAACAACAAAGCCTGCCCTGGGGGTTAGGGTGCCACAGTGCAGTTGGTGGTCTGCAACTGGGCATGGCTCCCTAGTCCCAAGGAGAATCCTCCCCCAGCAAGGTGGTCCAGAGGCTAAGTCATCGAGTTCCGATCCCTGACAGACAGTCCCCTTCCACTCCAGGATCGGGGGCAGGAATCCTGGGTTCAGGTATGGGATCCAGTTGCCCATGTGTGTCAGAACTACGCTCCACTGGGTTTTCAGTGGCGGAATTTTCAGAAGTAGATCTCCAAGTCTTTCCCAAGATATCTTCCTGTAGGCTTGAATCTCCTCCTTTTCAGTGAGTAGCCCAGCATGTAGTCCATTTGCACAACACAGGGTGCACTCTGAGGTAGGAGGGTGACCCTCACCTTGTGGACACATGTGACTGGTAGTGACGTTTGTAAGTAAAGAATGAGATACGAGGACCAGGTGCTGAAAAGACAAGTGGACAAGCAGGTGTGGAGTGCAAAGACGGATTTAATGTGAGCAAAGCTAGAGGGGTAGGTAGAGGGGCCTTTTGTGGTCCAGGAGGGGTCGAGAAAGTGCTCTGGGGATGGCCATCTGAGGTGCTTAGGGTCTCAGCTGACCACCCCCAGCCCCGATCTAGTGGATGCCTCTGGTCTCACTAATGATCTGGTCCTGGGTTAGTATGGGTGCATTCCAACATTACTGCACCTGCTGCTGGCTGGGCAGCCCGCCTCTGGAGCTCGGAGGGTCAGACTTCCCACCACAAAGAACCACTGAGATGCTTCTCAGCTACATGACCTCCACGCCCACCCCCGCTAGCCTTACCACTGACCCTGTGCATTACCCTGCTGTGTGCCTCACACCTTGTGTCACAAACATAAGGTGGGCAACCACCTGGTCTCAGGTAACAACACCCTCTGTCCCCACTATGGATGTGTGGGCATCATCGGAACACCTGCAGGGCCAGATGCTGGGACAAGGAAGAGAAAAGGAGCAGGCTGACCTAGGAGTGACTCCTCTTGCAGAGTTCTCCATGTCTTGGGAAGCACCTTGTCTCTGTTGGTTAACTACAAGAGTGACTGTGTCAGTATCTACAGCACCCTTGAACAAACAGTTGGCACATAATAAGTGCTGTTCTTAGTTAGCTCAAGTTGACTCTAGCACATGGTGACCCTGTACACAACAGAACAAAATGCTGCCCAATCTTGAGACAGCCACGTAAGCGCTGTTGTTGTTAAGTGCTGTAGGGCTGGCTCCCACTCCTCCAACACCATAACTCAAATGTATGAGTTCTTCTATAGCCTTCCTTATACATTGTCCAACTTTCACAAGCATGTGAGGTGATTAAAATTACCATGGCTTAGGTCAAGAGCACCTTACGTCTCAAACTGATGTCTTTGCTCTTGAACACTTTGAAGAGGTCTTGTGCAGTTGATGTGCTAAGCCTAAGCGTGTATGATAATACCTGCTGCTTTGGTTAGCAGAAGAATGCTGTTGTTGTTGTTGTTGTTGTTAGGTGCCATTGAGCCAGTTCCAACTCATAGTGACCCAATGTACAACAGAATGAGACACTGGCTGGTCCTGCCCCATCCTTACAATTGTTGCTGTGTTTGAGTGTGTTATTGTCAATCAGTTTCACTGGGGGTCTTCCTCTTTTTCTGATAGCCCTACTTTTATCAAGCATGATGTCCTTCACCACAGACTGCTCACTCTTGATGACAGGTCCAAAACGCATGAGACCAAGTCTCAAGATTCTCCTTCTAAGGACCATTCTGGCTGTTCCAGGTAGGAGAAGAGGAAGCTTGACTACCTAGCACAATGCTGCAAGAGCTCAGCATGGGAAACCCCATGGGACAGTTGTACTCCTCTGTCATATAAGATGAGTGTGATTGGACTGTACTTGCTGGCACTGAACACCAACAACAGGAGTCCTGGTGTGGGGCTATAGGATACAGACTCAACCATAAGGTCAATTTCAACCACAAGGTTGGCAGTTCAAACTCTCCAGCCACTCCTCGGAAACCCTATACAGAGTCACTATGAGTCGGAACCAACTTGATGGCACTTAAGGACAACAACAACTATCACAATAAAAAGTGGGTGTTTAAGGGAATGGTTGTCTGACAATCCATTCTGAGCTCTTGGATGGATACGATAGAATCACTGTTTGTTCACTATGGCTTTGACGCCATAGGCTAAGCACTAGATTTCTAACTATATGTCAAGAGTTCACTCCTCAGAAACCCTGTACGAGGTTGCTGGGTGTTGGAACCGACTTGATGGAACTTAACTACAACAACAACAATCAATCAGACACCCCCCCCCCCCCCGGGGAAATTTTATCTTCCAAATACGGCCACCCCAATATCTCCCATCCCTGAGCTCTTCTTACGTAGTGGAACAGACATTCCTTCAACACATGGGGGCCTCCGTCCCCTCTCCTTGGGCCTTGATCCTCCATTCTCTCAGCCAATGGGGGGGGGGGGCGGGGGTGATGCTATTGACATTCAAGGCCTGGTTACAAAAGAGCCATGCCCTTCTCCCCTAAACTCTGGAGAATCCCTCCCTTGGAACTCAGGAGTCAGACAGTCACAGAGAGACCAGGCGGATGTGATCTCAGCTGACTGTGAGCAGCAGACACAGAGCGAGGGGTGAGTGAGCCAGTGAACCTTGCAGCCCCCTCAGCTGTTGTGTGCAGAGCAGGTACCAGCTGTCCCAGCCAAGCCCCAATGTGAGCAAAATAACAACGGCTGTTGTTGTCTAAGCACTAAGTTGGGGTGACTTACACGGCAATGATGCTGGAACATGTATGGTATCTGGAAGTGGGGGCTGCCACACCCAACATCTAAAACACATAGCTCTGGCTAGATGAACGTGGGACAAGTTTGGTTGCCTCCTAAAGAGAATTGAGAGGGTTAGGATAACCCTAAGTGGCATTGAAGGGCTGAAGGTGAGAGCGTAAAGGACATGCCACTGAACGCTTTGAACGGCAGAGACACTGGTGCATGCTGCTACATTGTGGTTTCATGGAGAACAGGAAATAAACTTCCTAAAGAGCCCCAGAAGGAATATTCAAATCACCACCTGGCTGTTTAAGTGCCAGCAACATGATGGAGGGGAGAGAGATGCTCCAGGTTGACCTGTTAAATATAGAGGGACCAGGATGGGCTGGTCTGAAAATGCAGCTGCTTCTCCTGCCCTGCCTCTCCAGGTGGTAAACAGTTCCGGGAAGTAAGCAATGTCTGCCAGGGATCCACTTTCCAGTCGCATTATAGAAACTCCTTCCAGCCAGCCCTCTTCACATAACAACCACTCGCTCTGGGTGGAATACAAAAATACAGTCACCTGGGGACTCTGAAGAGTAAACAGAAGCAAGCTGGTTAAACAGTAGAGTGAAAACTCGGAACGAGGGACCAATGTGGGATTAGCTTCCTCTTTCTACTGCTTCATCCTACATAGCTGGGATCCCAATAGAAAAACCTGCCATTTTCCTGGTGGGGGTGGTGAGTGGGGGGGAATCTGGGAGAGTAGTAGGGCTGCTGGACAGCCTGGAAGACCCAGAAAAAGAAAGGAGCCCCACACTGTACAAAAATCCCACCTGGGACCCCCACTGGACCCAGGAACATGCAAGAATGGGGCAGAGAAAGTTCAGTCTGCAATGACAATAAAGATATTAACCCTCTTTGGAGCAATCGAACAAAGCCCATAGCCCCTATAATGTAACAGGAAGAACTCCCTAGAGGAGTCACCATTTGATAAGCCAGGAAAAAGGCTCAGTGGTGACCAAATTCTGAGATTCTTAGACAAGGAGATATTTCAACTTTACTCAAAAGAGAAAAGGGAAAACTTTCATAATGAGAGGAAAGATTTTTTAGAAATTACAGCCAGGAAATATAAACTGTAAAAAGGAGCCAAAGGATCACTTTAGAACTGAAAAAGAAAAAGCATTCAATACCAAATTCACATGATGGGTTCAATAGCCAAGTGAAGTGACAGAGAACAAACAGAGAGCAGTAGAGATCATCTCTTCTGAAAAAGAGAGCAAACAGAGACTATAATAACTAATAAAATCCAAACCAAGCCCACTGCCATGGAGTTCATTCCAACTCTGTGTAGGGTTTTTGAGGCCGTCACTCTTTTATGGGCACAGACAGCTTCATCTTTCTCCTGTGGAGTAACTGGTGGGCTTGAACCACTGTCCTTCTGATCAGCAGTCCAACACCTAACCCACAGTGTCACCAAGGCTCCTCAGAAACCTATGGAGCAATTATTTAAAACCTAATGTAAAACCATTGGAGTTCTAGTAGGCAAAGAATGAGAATGGGTCATAGAGACAAAAAGAAAGGACTAATGCCTATAGACTCCAAAATAGGTGAAACACATTAATTTATAAATTCGAGAAACACAGAGAACCCCAAATCAGAAAACTTCACAGGGGACCACATAGAGGTTCATTATAGCTACAGAGCTATAAACCAAAGAAGTATATGTAAATGTGTCAGGAGAAAAATGAGACCGTGGGTCCAAGAGGAGAATGGCTGGCAGGGCCTCAGACTTCTCATCAGAAACAATGTGGGAAGCAGGGATGGGACAGCATGCTCAAAGTGCCGAGAGAGAATGAACGTCTCCATCCAGAATCCTATACCAGATGAGAAGATTCTTCAAAAATTAACGTACATGTTTCCGTTCAAGGAAAGGGCAGAAACTCCATCCCAAACAGAAACACAACACAAGTAGAGCTGAAGGAGTTTCTCCAGGCAGGAGGAGTGAGTGAGGAACATCAGGAATGGTAAACATGCAGGAACTATGTATGGCATAGGGAGTGGGAGCCCGAGTGGGGCAATGTGAACCCTAAGTAGACTGTAAAGGATTAGTGAATGCATGCTGTAATCCTGAGAACAACCAGTAACACTAACGCTGAAACCAAAAGGTCAATCAAGAGGTAAATTATAAAGGAATTCCCAAGACTGGTCCAGTGATTCAGAAGAAGTCATGGACTTAGGAACCAAAACAACAAAGGCCACAAACAATAAAACAATAGGCTTAAATATGAATTTTGTTATTTCTGTCGAGTCAGTTCCGACTCATGGCAACCCTGAAGAGTGTTTCCAAGGAGTGGTTGGTGAGTTTGAACTGCTGACCTTGCGGTTCAAACCAACCTTATGGTAGAGTGCTTATCCTACAGCGCCATACCAGGACTCCTAAATCTGAGTAGAGTGTTGCTATTCTGTTCCTTGGATCTATTCCTATTGCTAGTGATGGATGTCATGTGACAGAGAAGAACAGCTCCAAAGAGTCCTGTTGGCAGCCATCTTTCTGGAAGCAGACAAGCAGGAAGCTCCAGCGGCTGGGTGGGTGTGAAATGACAACTTCCAGTTAGCAACTGAGCTCTTTAATCATTTGCCTATTTCCTCTAAAAGGCTGCACTATCGGAATGGATAAAAAGAAAGCTGTATCCAAATACATACTGACTGTGAAGGTAAAGACAAATTTGAAATAATGGATGAAAAGAATTCATAATAGGCAAGGAGTAAACATAAGAATACGGAGTTTTGTTACCATCAGATGAACTACATCAGGAAACAATATTGTCAAAGATTTTTTTTAAAGACCGTTCAAATAGATAAAAGGGTCAACTCATCAGAAAAACAAAACAATCATAAATGTGTGGGCATCTAATAACATAGCTTTAATACACACAACAAGCCTTGACAGAAATGAAGAGAGACAGAATTCCACAATGTTAGAGAAAGGTCTAAACAGCCCTCTCTCTGCAATTAATTAACAAGCTAGAGGAAACATTTCAAACAAACACAGAGGATCTGAACAGCATTCTCAACCACCTTGACATCATTGATATGTATAAAGCACTGCATCCAACAACTGAAAAATACACATGATTTTTTTCTGGGCATATGGTCTGTTTATCAAGAAAAAAACATTCTGAGCTATGAAACAAATATAATACCTTTAAGGGAATTGGAGCTATATAGAATATGTTCTCTTACCATATAGATTGTTGTTGTTGTTGTTGAGTGCCATTGATTGGTTCCACCCCATAGAGAGGGTCTGTATAGGGTTTCCAAGGAGTGGTTGGTGAGCTTGAACCGCCGACCTTAGGGTTCAAACTGACTTTGCAGTCCAGCACATTAACAAATCTTCTCACAAAACAGAGAAGGGAAAAGTTCCCAGGTTGTTTTATGAGGTCAACAGAACCCTAACACGAAACCAAAAAGGCTCTGCAAGAAAAAGAAAAGAAAACGAATCTTTCATAAACAATTTTTTTTAATTCCTTAAAAAATATATTCGATAACAAATACAGCAATATACTAAAAGGATATTACATTATGGCCAAGAAGAATTTATCTCAGGAATGTGAAGTTGGTTTCACATTTGAAAATCAATGTAATTGACCATATCAACAGAATAAAGGAGAAACATCATACGATCTTTTCAACAGGTGCTGGGAAAGGATTCGACAAAATTCAATATCCAATTCTAATAAAACTTTCAACAAACTAAAGATACAAGGAAGTTATAGAGGGTAATGTCTCCAAATCTCCAGCTAACATCTTACCTAATGGCATTGAATGTTTCCCTTAAGATTTTGGCAAGGGTTCCTGTTGTACCACTTCCATTCAATATTGTACTAAAGGTTCTAATCATTGCAAAAGGAAGACAGAAATAAAAGGAAGATTTGAGAAGCAGCAGCAAATCAGTCTCTATTTGCAGGTGAAATGATTGTATCTAAAATATCCTAAGATGTCTCTAAAACAACTACTAGAAGTGAATTTAGCAAAGTTGCAGATTGTTGTTGGTATGTGCCATTGAGTCAATTCTGACTCACAGTGATCCTGGGCAGGATTTCTGCAGAGCAGCTGATGGGTTTGAACCACCGACCTTGTGCTTCGAAGTCCAGTGCTGATCCTACAGTTCCACACCAGGCATCCAAAGTTGCAGGAGACAGTGTTAATTAACATACACAGAGAAACGTATGTTATATGAAGGGGCTTCAAAACACTTGTGGGAAATCCCGTGAACTCTTTGGAGCCCCCTTGTCTACCGCCATACCTCTTTTTACTGTGCCTTGCTTTGTTGAGCATTACAGATACTGCAGTTTTTACTAATGGAGGTCTTGGGGCACCTCTATGCCAAGTGAGTCCCTGGGTGCCATTTTCCACCAGCAGCTGCTCGCTTCATGTCTGTGTCCCACTTTGGTCATTGTCACAATAGTTCAAACTTTTTTTTAAGGCTGATTTTTAAATGCAGATTTAATAGCATCAACATAGGGTGACACCCCTAGAAACTCTTTGTTAAAGTAGACAAAGGAGCTCTGGTAGCGTAGTGGTTACGAGTCAGGCTGCTAACCTCAAGGTCAGCAGTTCGAAGCTACCAGCCATTTCACGGCAGAAAGATGAGGCTTTCTGCACCCATAAAGATTTACAGCCTTGGAAACCCTATGCAGGGTCACTGTGAGTCAGCATCAACATAACTTTCATATGCACTGGTGGTAGTGATATGCCGTGGAGCTGGTTCCTACTCAGAGACACCCTGAACAGGGTTTCTGAGGCTGCAAATCTTTACGGGAGCAGAAATTCTCATCTTTCTCCAACGAGATTGCTGGGAGTTTCGTACTGCTGACCTTGAGGTTCGCAGCCTGACTTGTAACCACTATGCTACCAGAGCTAGGAAACCAAAAATAATTGCTTTATTGAACTATTTGCTTTATTGTGGTGGCCTGGAGGCAAACTTGCAACATCTCTAAGGTCTGCCTGTACTAATACAAATAATTAGAAAATGGAATGTTCTGCTTATAATAATGCCAAAAACACAGTGTGATTAACTTAACCAAGAAGCGTGTGATTTCGCCTAAACTGAAAACTAAAATTAGGAGACTTCTAGAAGAAAACATAGGAGAAACTCTTTATAACCTGAAACAATTATTTCTTGGATCTAATGCCAAAGGCATAAATCATAAGCTATACTCATGAGTTGGTGTTGGAACTCTGTAACAAATATAAAGGTATGTTTGGAGGTTCGGAGGGTTTATAGCTGGGGAATTTGCGGAATCCAGAAATCCATTATTTTCTGGATCAAGACACTCAACTGTTCCAGGAGCCGCCATGTTGGGAGAGCTTATCTTAATTGTACCAGGATTGGTTGATAGGATTAGGAGAAAACATCTTGATTGTATCTTGATTATATCTTATATGTATCTTGATTATATCAGGATTGTATCAAGATTGACATGGAAATTTAAAGACACAGTATAGACATAAAACCAAACGGCCACCACTCATCTGTCTGTCGTGCTGTGGTGGTCTGAGTTGCTGTGATTCTGAGGGCTATGCCACTGGTGTTTTAAATAACCAGCAGGGTC